>NC_058408.1:61841702-62087604 GCF_002201575.2 Neomonachus schauinslandi
CCACCACCACCACCACCACCACCATCACCACCATCACCACCACCACAATCTCTGTCACCACCACCACCACAATCACCATCACCACCATCACCTCTACCATCACCACCACAATCACCATCACCAACACCACCATTACTTCCATTCAAGGGAGAAAGGACACTATAACAACAAGGGCTTCCAAGTTCTAAGTATTGACAATACTGAGCCCTTCTCTTTCTACTTTGATTACCCTCATTAAAAAGATTAGAACACCATAAAAATGGAACAAAAACCTATATTAGTTCATTCAAAGTTCTTTGAGTTTACAAGAGATCCAAGGACCTTTAGGGGTTTTTTGAGCTAATGGAGCTAAAGTGGAATTCTACCTTCCAAATCCTGAACTCCAAATATTTCTGCACTTTCAATTTCTTCTCTCTGGGAAGTTTAAGTTTTCTGCCCCCAACTTCTTGTTCTCTGTAAGAATGACAGACTTACCATTTTCATCCTTGCAACACTCCTGTGGAGTAATCAGGGAGTGAGATTTTCAGAATTATCAAGCTGATAAAAGCAGCCATGGAGAGGTGCTGAGGATCCCTGCATGATGGAGTAGCCCCAGGTCATCAACCAGCATCAATCAAGAAGCACAGGCAGCCTGCCTCTTAAACACCATTATGGATTGGAAACCCGCACTTTAAGATGTGCAATGAGTTCTGTCTGTTGACATAATTGCCTTTGCCCAGAAAGCACTAATGGTTTCTCAGGATGAGAAAACTATAGTAAAATGTGAGATGCCTGTTTATGGATAATTGAAGATTAATGAGACTTTCATCAAGTGTCAAATCACAGACAGGTCAATTGCAGGCATAACTACATCAATGTTTGGATTTCACATCAATTCTCCAGAAGAAAGGTGTGAGTATGGACAGCCATTGTTTTTCACTGCTCGGGCAAATCCCAGAGTGCTACAAAATATGTGAACTAAGAGTATTCTTTTTCTGTCCTCTGCACTTAAAACTATGATTGGCTCTTGACATTCTTACACTTAGCTTGTTAGAGAATCTCAACTGTTATGAATTACCTAACAGTCTTCATCAAGCCAACAGAGGTTGTAATTAGTCTTGCATCAGGTTTCCTAATGTATCTGTAATGTCAGTAATTCACTGCCATATTGAAACTGTCTTGCTTCCCCATTTCCCCAATTCTGCACTCCAGCAAATATAAAAATGTGCTTTGTTCATATTCACTAACTGGTAGGTTCAATTATTGGCCCCAATTGTCCATCCTTCCCTGGACCTATACTTTTTGCCATGTAAATATGCAGTTCTTTTCACTAAAGATATAAAATTTCCCCAATTCATAACTTTGGGTTTGCTCATGTAATTTCCTTTGCCTAATTGAATGGGGGCAAAGTAATAGTCTGCTAATTCTATGCATAGATTTTAAGAGGTTACATGTGTTTTCCTTTTCCCTGTTGGGCTTCTACCATTGCCGTGAGCGGAAGATGCCCCAGGTCACCTGCTAGTCCAAGGACGATGAGAGACATGTGGAGCAGAGCTGAACCCCACCTGCAGCTGATAGCCAAACTCAGCTGAGCCAAGAGTAGATTAGCCCCCCAACCCTAAGCTGGCCCACGGATTCCAAGCAAGATATTTGTTTTAAATCATTGAATTTGGGGATGGTTTGTTAAGCAACAAAAGCTAACTGATCAATCACTTATTGAGCCCCTACAGTATTCCAGAGATGGGTTAAGAACAGGGCAATCAGAGATATGCAAAATGTAAGTCCTTGCCCTCAAGAAAAGTCTAGTCACTTTGCATCAAGATACTGCTCTGACTGGGAGGAGGTTACAGAGCCCCAGGTTCTCCGACTCCAGCTTCACCCAGAAGTATTATGCACCCAGAAGTATTAACGTAAACAGTAACAGCAACACTGCCAATAGAGAAATCTAGTAAAGGAGTTGAGGGAATTCTTATTAAAGTGTGGGCTTTAGTTCAAACTTTAGCAGCCACTTTTCAAAGAATGTTCATAGATAGATTAGATAGATAGAATCAGATAGATTTTTTTTTTTAATTTACAAAAAATGTTCACTAAAAGATCTCTTTAAAGCTATGGTTCTCAAAAAGCTGCATAAGATTTATGATTAGGGGTGGCTCAGTTGGTTAATTGTCAGACTCTTTGTTTTGGTTCAGGTCATGATCTCAGGGCTGTGAGATGGAGCCCTGCTCAGGCTCTGCATTGAGCCTGGAGCCTGCTTGGGATTCTCTCTTTTCCTCTGCCCCTCCCCCCCCAGCCCCGCCAAAAAAGACTCATGATTAGAAGTGAGTCATTTTATTTTCTTTGTGAATTCAGAATCCTCAGGGACTCCAATTCAGTAGGTCTGGGATGGGGCAGCTGAGTCTGAATTTTTCATGCCCCCCCCACCGCCTTTTGCCCCTCCAATTATGATGCTGTAAGTCTACAGACCACTATGTGAAAATTTCTGCTCAAAATGACAAGCTTCTTGGGACATTCTTTGTCCCAAAACATACTTTGACATGAATTCACATGGACCCTGTGTCAGGTTTCTTATTGGCAGAGCTCCGGCCAGTTCCGAAACTTCTGGAAACCTTCTTGCTCCATTCTTCCCATCATCTCACCTTATTTCCTGATCCCTACCTCTTGATTTGGTCAGCCAGGGTTCTGGATATTGCTCTGCACTTAGTAGGTGTGCAACTAACATTTTATGAATGAGCCATATGCTTGTCGCTTGCCTGGACCCAGGCTCCTGTCAGCTGTTCCTTGCCCAGCTGACTCCTAGAGATCTATCACTGGTCTGATGATGTGAGTTGTCCTGTCCCTTATCTTGGTTCTGAATCCTACCCATGCCTTCATGAAGGACCCCAACAATTTATCTTCTTAGACACCAATGCTTGGGGCTGACAATCTCTGAGATTTATGGGTTTTTTGGGGGGAGGGGGTTGTTTGTTTTTTTTAAGATTTTATTAATTTATTTATTTAGAGAGAGTATGCAAGTGGGGAAGGGCAGAGGGAGAGGAAGAGAGAATCTTAGGCACTTACCATGGTAAGTGCATGGAGCCTGATGCGGGGCTCGATCTCACAACCCTGAGATCATGACCCAAGCTGAAATCAAGAGTCTGACACTTAACCAACTGAGCCACCCAGGCACCCCTGAGCTTTATGTTTATTGAGACCTAGTGCAGTTGGGAGATCAGACCCCAGACAAGACCTTTTATTATCATTAAGACTGGCCTGAACTCCCACAACTTCAGCACATCTTAGGAAGAAAGATGGAGGAAGCAGAAAACAGGTTTATGTCTATAAATAATGGCCTCCTGGGAACAAGCCAAGGCAAAACAGAATCAAATGCCATTCCAGAAATGTCAACAGTCCCAGGGAAGCAGGCATGTTTACAATGCAGATCTAAGTCATTTAGAATCGCTGAAGTACAGTCCAGAATACGGAGCTGCTGGCTGTTTAATAGGTATCAATAAATAATCCCAGCACACAGCAAAATTACAACTCTGCACTTCCATCTGGAACTTGATGTTCATGGGCTGATTAGAAACCAGCCACCTGGTGTCATTATATTTCTCCCTTGCCTATTTTAAAAGAATTTCACAATATCCCAGAGCATAAAAGAAATGACAAAACTCACAAGAGAGAATGAGGTTCCAGTTTGGTCTGCATGTTTAAGAGTTGCTCTCAGACATAGAACAGGAATTTCATTTGGTTTAGTTTGGTTTGGTAAATGGAATTCTTTATTTAATAGCCCTGCAACCCTGGGATTCTGCCTGGTAAGATGCTACTTACATTAATTATGAAATTCAGTGCAATTTGAGAGCAAATATAAGAAGCTTATGGAGTGACATCTTTCATCCAGTAAATACGTGGCCAGAGAATTGCATGTAAATTCCATTGTGGCCGATCAAATGACAGTTTGAGTTCAATCAGGAATGCTACCATTTAGGGGAATCCTATGGCAAATTTTCTTGTAAAACCAAAGATTCTCTTAAAGTATTAAATGATAATTATCCTTTGTATTTTTTTTTGATAAATACGAATTTCACATGAGTGCACAGAACACTTTTCCATACCTCTCTGTAGGCACATGTTGCTTTCTATCTGCTCTGGCCCTTGTATTAGCTTTCTTATGCCCTGGCTAGTCTATTCACTCTCTGATCATGGGCCTTCCTGATATTTGAGTTCTGTGAGCACCTGTCTCATGCACTAAGCAAAGCAGGTGCCTATATTTGTCACCTGAGTGAATATCTGGAGAGCACAATTTATGTTGTTTATTACAGCAGCCAGCACAAATTCCTTTCTTTGCTACCAAGAGGCAACAACACTGAAAACATAATCAACCTTGAAAAGGTTTTACTTGGATCCAAAGATGGTATTATCAAAATGACATTGCCCTGAATTTTAGAGGCTAGTTAACGTTTTCTGTCGTAAAATCTCCCTGTGTCATTGTCAGAGAAGGAATCTGTCATTATGCAGAAAAAGGGTTTAAACATTGGGTGTTCTTTGCCTTATTAGGTCCTCAAAGTCATTTACCATTTCATTAGCTATAAGCACAAATAAACTGTAACTATTTCCTGCAATCTGGTAAGCCTGCTTTTCCTCACAAACCTTTATTGTCCTAGCACCTGATAGCATATCACTGCAAGAGGTGAAATGAAATGGGGTCATTTATGTCAAGGAGTTTTAAAACGGAGCTGGGAGGCCATTAAGGAGATGGGCCTTATGCACATCCTCACCGGCAAAGCCGTGAACTTTTGACCTGAGCCAACCACGAATATTCCAAAGACTCAGCCCGAACACCTGCAATTTGCTATAATAAGGCTTTGCTTAGTGACAGCCTTAACAACCAATGATCCTCAGCCAAGATTACTGTTCTGCCACCAACACCAATTGAAATCTTCCGTAAACAACATATGCAAGCATCCCCTTTTGTTTTTAAAAACTCCTGGCTTTTGTTCCCTGGGGTGGGGAGGGAGCACAAGTTGGGCTCCTGCCCAAATCTGTGTTCCCCAGATTGCAGTTCTGAGACCCAGATAAATGCTTTTGTTTTTTATTTAACTCAGCCTCTTTTCTTCGTTAACGTCACCAATTGTGGCAACTCTTTTATGGAATCAGAATTGTTTTTAACTTCTTGAAGTTAGGGACTATCTTAGGGTTTCTGTTTTTTAGGAATTTTGTTTTTTATTACATGGACAATCATGGTTCTGTGTGAAAAATAGCCACTCAAGGAATATACATCTATGGGTTTTGTTGAAAATAGACTCTGAAGAAAACACACCATGGATAAGATTTTTTTTTAAATTTAATTGTTGCAAACCATCTGGATGACTTTTCAGCACCACAGAGAGCAGACACATGTTCTAGTTCTTGGTCATGTAACACTCCTCTAAAATATTTTTGCATAGTAAGGAAGCTATATTAGAGAGCACTCCATAAATGGCATTGTTGGAAAGCTAATGTTGGAGCAAACATGTCTGTGGTGATAGTAGTGAGGCAGTTAGTGCTGGAAGACAATTCTCCTTGGGTCTCTCACGTTTCCACATGTGTTGAGAGCAGAGGCCTTTCTTCTGGAGTACATGTGGGGCAAACAGCCTTAGGAAAGAAATACTGTCTCCTCAAAAAAAGGGCAGGTTTTCTCACAGCCTTGGAAGATAGAGATGAGCAACATTAATTGTTAAGACAATAAAATGTTTTTATTAGTTGGCATTTGTCACAAACATTGAAAGCCATGACAGAGGTCCCCAAGAGCCATCAGGCATACTCCTGGGGCGTCTCAAGGTTTTCACATTTCCATAGGTAGGAGAGCAGGTACGGAAGACGGGCACATGTGACACAGTTGTAGGTCTGGTGACGTGGAATTCTCACTCATCTTTGAGTCCTCAAAACTGTGACAGTGTCGGTCCTCAGCAGACCTTCAGTAAATGTTCTATTCCTTCTCTCCCTCTTTCAAAACACTGTTTTCCTTCATGTCTTTCATTTCATCAGACTCATTTCATTCTCTTTCCCCTTCAATTTCTCTTCTCTTTTCCTCTTCAATTTCTTTAACAAAAAACATAGTCTTTCATTCTCAATTATTTTTAGGATTTTAAATAATTTTGAAAGAGGTAACACTTAACCTAAATTTACTGTAAGAAATGAAAGATTGATGGGGCACCTGGGTGGCTCAGTCAGTTGGGCATTCAACCCTTGATCTCAGCTTGGGTCTTGACCTTAGGGACAACAAAAGTTCCTAACTTTATATCCATTCCAGAGTTTGTTTTAAAATTTAACTGCACATTAAATAATTCTCAGAATCAGTAGTTATCAGGGAAATGCAAGTTAAAACCACATGAACTCTTCTAAAAAAAACAAAGCCCCACAATGATATATGTCTACCCAGCTACTAGAATGTCTCAGGCTAGAAGACTGACAAAACCAAGTGTTGCTGAGGATGTGGACCATTTGGAACTCTCACACATTGCTGGTGGGAATGAAAAATGGTACAGCCACTTTAGGAAGCAGTATGATAATACTTTGTGAAATTAAACATACACTTTCCATGTGATCCACCAATCCAACTCTTAGGTATCTCCCAAGAGAAATGAAATATGTCCACATAAATATTTGAACATGTAGGTTCATATCAACATTATTCAAAACCAAAACAGTCAAAAACTATAAGTAAAACCAAAGATGCCTGCTTTCACTACTTCTATTCAACATAGTATTAGAGATTCTAGCCAGAGAAATTAGGCAAGAAAAAGAAATGAGTCATTCAAATTGGAAAAGAAGAAATAAACTTATCTCTGATCACAGATGATATGATATGTAGGAAAACCTAAAGATTACACACACACACACACACAAATCTATTACAGCTAATAAATGAATTCAGTAAAGTTGCAGGATACAGAATTAACACACAATAATCGGTTGCATCTCTATACACTGACAATGAACAACCCCCCAAAATTAAGAAAACAATCTCATTTACAACAATATCTAAAAGAATAAAATAGGAATAAATACAATAAGGGAGGCAAAAGATTTGTGTACCAGAACTACAAAGCATTGCTGAAAGACATTAAAGAAGACATAAATAAGCAGAAAAACGTTCCATGTTCATGGATTGGAAGGCTTAATATTATTAAGGTCACAAGACTACCCAAAATGATCTACATAGTTTTCATAGGATTCCATGCAACCCCTATCAAAATCTCAATAGTGCTTTTTTTTTTTTTCAGAAATAGTAAAAGCTATCCTAAAATTCATATGGAACTTCAAGGGACCCTGAAGTGCTAAGACATTCTTGACAAAGAACAAAGTTAGAGGACTCACTTCCTGGTTTCAAAACTTACTGTAAAACTATTGTAATTAAAACAGTGTGGTACTTATATAAGGACACATATAAACCAATGGAATACAGTCAAGCAATAAACCCAAATATATGGTCAACTGGTTTTTGAAAAGATGCCAAGACTATTCAGTGGGGGAAGGACAGTCTTTTCAACAATGGTGCTAGGAAAATTGGATATCCATGTGCAAAAGAATGAAGTTGGACTCTTTATATCAGATAAAAAATTAACTCAGAATGGATTAAAGATTAAATATAAGACCCAAGGGGCACCTGGGTGGCTCAGTCGTTAAGTGTCTGCCTTCAGCTCAGGTCATGATCCCTGGGTCCTAGGATTGAGCCCCTCATCAGGCTCCCTGCTCTGTGAGAAGCCTGCTTCTCCCTCTCCCACTCCCCCTGCTTGTGTTTCCTCTCTCGCTGTGTCTCTGTCAAATAAATAAATTAAAAAAATCTTTAAAATAAATAAATAAATGTAAGACCCGAAACTGTAAAACTCCTAGAAGAAAACATAAATCTTCATAACATGAGATTTGTCATGATTCTTGGATATGACACCTAAGCACAGGTGACCAAAGAAAAAATAGATAAATTGGACCTTATCAAAATTAAAAACTTTTGGGGTGCCTGGGTGGCTCAGTCATTAAGCGTCTGCCTTCGGCTCAGGTCATGATCTCAGGGTCCTGGGATCGAGCCCCGCATCGGGCTCCCTGCTCAGCAGGAAACCTGCTTCTTCCTCTCCCACTCCCTCTGCTTGTGTTCCCTATCTCACTGTGTCTCTATCTGTCAAATAAGTAAATAAAATCTTTAAAAAAAAAAATTAAAAACTTTTGTGCATCAAAGGACACTATCAAGGAAGTGTAAAGACACTCCAAAGAATGGGAAAAAATATTTGCAAATCCCATATTATAAGGGCTTAATATCCAGAAAGAACTCTTATAAGAAAAAGATAAATAATCCACCTTAAAAATGGGCAAAAGACTTGAATAGACATTTGTCCAAAGAAGACAGGCAAATGGCCAATAAGCACATGAAAAGATGCTCAACATCACTAGCCTTTAGGGAAATGCAAATCAAACCACAAGCACAAGCTTCACACCCACTAGAATGCTAATATAAAAAATTAAAAAGTAAAAAAATAAAAAATAAAAAAATAAAAATTGTTGGTGAAGATGTGGAGAAATTGGAGCCCTTAGGAGTGTTGGTGGGAATGTAAAATGGTGCAGTCCCTGTGGGAACCAGTTTGGCAGTTCCTCAGGAAGTTAAATATAGAATTACCACATGATCCAGCAATTCCATTTCAACTTCCATACCGAATAGAATTGAAAGCAGGGGGTCAAAGAGATCCTCATATACCAGCCAAGAAGTGGAAATAATCCAATGTCAATCAATAAATAAATGGGTAAATAAAATATGATGGATACAATCAATGGAATAGTATTCAGCCTTAAAAAATGAAAATCTGAGGCATGATACCACATGGGTGAACACTGAATACATTATGGCAACATGAAATAAATCAGTCACAAAAGGTCAAATACTGTATAATTCCACTTATTTGAGATACAGAGAGTAGTAACATTCATACAAATAGGCTCAGGGGAGGGAAGAATGGATAATTAGCATCTTTTGGGTAAAACTTTCTTTGGCGGGATGATGGGAAACGTTCTAGAAATGGATGGTGGTGATGGTGGCACCACATTGTGAATCTACTTATCACCACATAATTGTAGACTTAAAAAGAGTTAAAATGGTAGATTTTATGTTATGTATATTTTAACACAATAAGATAATTAAGCAAAAACTATCTACAACCCAAATATTTATCAGCTTGTGAACAGATAAACAAATTGTGGCTACCTGTTCTTTGGAAAACTATTCAGCAATGATAGTACAAAATATTACTTACTCAAAAAACAGGATACTAAAAGAAAGAAGTGAAACACAAAAAACTCAAACAGTGGGATTCCATTCATATGAACTTCTAGAAAAGGCAAAAGTATAGAGACAGAAGGAAGATCAGTGGTGGTGGCCCTTGGCTGGGGCTGGGAAAGAGGATTGATGGTGTAGTCAAGGCAAACTTGATAGACGGATGGAACTTTTCTATATCTTGACTGTGGTAGAGGTCTGTCACTGCATACATATATCAAAAATCACCAAACTAAACATTTAAAATTAGTGGATTTTTCATGCAAATATACCTCGGTAAAGCTATTTTAAAGGTATGATCCTAAAAAAATAGTGTTAGTGATGACAGAAGTTCAATGGTCAAAGATAGATCACTTGTGTCATAATGATTTTAGAAACCTATGTCCAATTCTTCCATGATCCAGCTTCTAGAACAAGGGTTAATCAATAACATGGGTTATTGACCAATGGATGGCTGACTCTTTAGCCCTTTTTCCAATTATTCTAGAGGTGTGGGATACACCAGTGAGCAAGAAAAACATAGGTATCAGTTAGTATAGACAAACTATTCCAAAATCTCAGTGGCTTCCACCACAAAGGTTCATTGATGACTCACACTACCTGGATATTGCTGGTTAGCTCACGTGTCATCGATCAGAACAAGTCATACAGCAATGTTGGATGTCAATGGAGTGGAGGAGGTCTAATCCTCTGCCAGGGACTGTCAGAGAATATATCTGAATAATAATAGAGTTTCTCTATTACCTACTATAAGATTATATAATAATAATAAGGCAGAAGGAAGAAAAGAAAAAAAAAATAGAACAGAGTTAAGGAGGTCAGATGCAACAGTATGGAGCAGAACGTAGTATCAAAGAGCTCTCAGGACAGCCCTTGGTGGGAAGCAAGATGGTGGTGGAGGAGAGGGAGTTGGCCACACAGAATCTGGGAAATAGCACTCTTAGGAGAGAGAACATCTAGAGTAAAGGCCCTGAAGTCAGAACGTGCCTGGAATTCCAGAACAGTAAGGAAGCCAGCGTGGCTGGAGTGGAACAGGAGAGCATAGTTGAAGTGGAGGAGATCAAGGCAATGGGGTGGGAGCAAAGGGACAGAACTTTGTAGTCACTGCAAGAACTTTAGCCTTTATTCTGGGTGAAACAAAGAGACAGTGCAGGGTTTTAAGCAGAGAAAGAGTTGATCTGACTTATGACCTATGTCCTATCTTAAAAAGATTGCTGTGGTTGTTATCTGGGGACAAAGGCAAGAAGCAGGGAGACCAACTGCAAGAATTGCAAGAATCCATGCAGGTGATGAGGGTGACTCAGACCAGCAGGACAGCTGTGGAGTGGGTGAGAAGTGGTCAGATTCTGGATATTTTTCAAGGTAAAGTCAGGAGGGTTTTGTGGGTGTGAGAGAAAGAGGAGGGCGAGAATGCCTCCAAGGATTTTGCTTGTTTGTTTGTTCACCTGGGCAGCTGGGGGAATGGAGTCCCCATAATTGAGGTGGGGAAGGCTCTAGGTTTAGCAGGTTCCATGTAAAACGAGAGATCAGGTGTTTAACTTAAAACATGTCAAATCTGAAAAGTCTGTGGGCAGAGAGGCAAATTTCCACTTCACCCTGGGTGACACAGGTGTCACTTTTCCATTGTCTGGTGTCTTGGAAACCCCACCGGAGACAGAGCCAAGAGAAGCAGACAGCAATGCTGGCCATACCACTCGGAAGATCTTTGACCTTCGGAAGGTCACTCGCACACTTACCTCTCCTCATCTACGCACTTCGGCAATAAAACATGCCCACGGGGATATTATGAGCATTCAAGGACCTGTGAGTATGGCCATAAACTCAAACATGGAATTGAAAATGGCCTCAGTGTCGCTGCAGCTGCTGATTCACTGGGGTTGTCTCATCAAAGGGGTTGGCTGGCTGCTTTGGGATGAAACACAGCACATAAAGTAAACCAGAGTCTCAAGATCCCAGGTATCTAAAACCACAGTTTGGAGACACTAAAGTCACTGAATCTTTTTCTTCCTTTCATAGGCTGATTTATCATTCCAGCCTAGTCCATTCTGGGATAAATCCTTGAAAAATTCCTTGAGCAACGTAAGCTCTTTTGGTGCGTCATAAAATCAGAAATTATATAAAGCTCCATGACCGTGCCTGGAAGCTGCCCCACACCAGCGGGCGGTTGGGGCTGGGTCCCGGACCCTCAGGACGAGGCAACACCGAGGCTCAGCTGCCGCTGAGCTCCCTGCTCCATGTCTGGAGAGCAGCGGAGCACAGATGGGGGCCAGCCCCGGTGTGGTCTGGAGGAACGGGAAGACACTTTGAGACAGACGGGCCTGGAAGTGAGGAACAGCTTTCCACTTAGCCACGTGACCTGGGCAAGCTAAGGCTCAGCTTCCGCCCCTGCAAAATGACAGCGATGACCTCACCTGACCGAGGTTGAGAAGGAAGGATGTCACGAGACAGGCTGCACAAACGCCTGCCACATGGGGGGCATTCCGCAGTTTAGTCCCGCCCCCCAGCTCGGGCACATGGTCGGTCTACCCAGTGCTGTCTCTGTCTTTGGGATCATAGGAGTACACCGTGGGGACAGCATCCAGTCACCTTCCAGGTGTCAGCTCAACATATCCTAAAGCATTATCTTTATCTCGAAAATCTATTATGACTTGCTCATCCATGGATAATCTGAATTCTTTTTTTTTTCTTTTTTAACTATTAAACAGGTTATAGCTCCATTCCATATATCCCCTAGTGCAATGAGGCCCTTACATTTCCTATTTGAGCGTGAAATAATTCCCCCAGTTTTTGTGTTTGAAAACTACCTCACTCAAGCCTCCAAGAGTTTCTCTTCATCCTGCTAATCTGGAGTTTGGTGAACTTGCTCAGGCTCCCCGCACTTTGGAAGACGCACTTTGGGAAATGTTCTTCTGTGGTCTTTTCCGGGAGCCAACAGCTATAACAAGCAGACAGGTGCACACATGCCTAGGGACTGACATTTCAGGTAGGTTATCTCAGCTATTTGTAAGACAGGCTTAATTATAAATTAAGCCTTGATTATTCATTGGGATCTTGGGTCTAGGAGAAAAAAAAGATCTTCAGATATTTTGTTTTTTCTCCAAACCCAACAAGAGTGAATCTTTGCTACTCAGAGAACCCAAAGATGAATACTGAGATAAATAATGCAGTTTAAGCAATACATTGCTCTGAGGGAGCCCTGTGACATTATTATCCTTATAACGCACCCTTATAAAATAAAATGTGAAGGAGAAAAATAGTTTCTTTTTTGCTTATTACTTTAAGAATGAGAAAACCCTAATGGCCTTTAGTGAACAGCATCTTCTCCAAATGCACTATCAGCGGACTTCTGAGGGATTCTGGAATGGATTCACTGCTTTCTCTGAAAACCAGGGCATGACCTATTTCATACAACCTTGTTTTGATTCAAATGCATAGGAATGAAAAAGTAATTTCCAATGTTCAAAGCCAGCAACCTTGATGTACAATTTTGCTCCCTGAGTGTTAAGATGGAAACAGCACATGGATTTGCCCAGTATTGTCTCTTGTGTGGTTGGAAAAGTGTAGGTAAGTGGGTTTGTAGTTCTCCCAGCCCAGGAGATTACCAGGAGATTACCATTTTTTGCAGTGACCACCTGCATGGGACAATCCTCTTTGTCCCTCTCTTGCTCCAGCCACTGCTGTGGCAACCACAGCGTTGAACGGATGTTACGTGGTGACACCTGCCGTCTGCCAACAGCCCAGCATGGAGCACCTGCAGGAGCAGGCCAGCACTCCCACAGGCTTCCCCTGCATGCACGAGGGATGCTTGCACAGCGGGAGGTGGGAGCTGGTGAGCAAAGGCTCCTCCCACCCTTCAAGTGCTCGGTCTATTCTGAAGCATGGTCTACACAGCTCATTAGGTGGCCTTGGTGGGATCAAGCCTGGATGGCCTGGAAGAGATGACCCGAGACGTCATCATTGACCTCCCTGTTTCACTCTCCCCAATTCCTCACTCCTGTTTTCTAGGAATACTTTCCCAAAGGAGAAAATTCTGGAAGCCAACTAAGACAATGAGCTAGTTACATATATTAAGGAGCTCGTGATGGATTATCAAGGGCTCTTGGAGGGGTGCAACCCCCCCTGCCCCAGATCTCGCTGAGACCACAACTAAGTCACTGACCAAAGAACCAGTGTATTAAAAAAAAAAAGCCACAATTCTCTGAAAAAAGAAATTCTGAAATCTTCTTTAGTAATTCCATTAGGGATTCATATCTTCATTGCATATAAGTTTTCCTAAATAGGAGGTGGAGTAACAGAGGCCTGGATGTTGGATGTCAGCTCAGTGTCTATAATTTCATAAGGCAGTAAATGAGTTCAGCGGCCTCTGTTCTTTTCAGCAATGCTGGTTCAGGTTCTGAAGAGAAGTTCACTGCCAGTTCAGGTCTCTTTACGTTTCGTCTCCTTCAAATGTGTGACAAGTCGATCTGAGGAATGACTCTCCTTGTTAGACATGCTGGAAATTCAGCATTGGTTTTACTCTTTTAACTGATCGACGTTCTGTGAGCACATGTCAAATAAAGGAGGGAAAGGAGATATATCTCAAAACATTGTTTTTTGAACTTGACACATCTCGGGCATGCAAACAAGCACAGAAAGTAACAAGTTTCTAGGGCATACCATCAAAATAAGACACTTGTTAATACTTTATCTTATTTGCCTTAAACCCACCATTTCAGTAAACAAAAATGCTATTTTTAAATAAACAAAACATGACAGCCCAGCTAAAGACTCACCCGATGTTCATCTCCTTCTTCTCTTCATCCTCAGGGATAACTCCATTCAGGTATTGGTCTGAGTCATTCCTATCTATGCTTTTGTCCTTCTGCATGCATATGCACCCAGAAATAATCGGGTAGTCCCCCGCATTCTAGCTCTTGCTGTTGTTGGGAAGTCTAGTTGTAGTTCCTGGTGAAAAAAGTCTCTTCTCTCTTTGATTACTTTTAAGATTTTATCTTTGACTTTGGTGTTTTACAATTTCACTACAAGGTAACCAGGTATTTAAGAAAAATGTATCAGGCTTGACACTGACTGCAATTTATAAATCTAAGGATCCGTATCATTTCTGGAAAAAAGATCATCTGTTCTCTCCTCGGACAATGCCTTTCTCATGCCTGGTCACCCTCTCTTTGAGGTGGCTCTTGTGAAAAATCTCCATTCTGACTGCCTAGCATGCACACTCGCAACGCTCATGTCCTTTCCTTGCACCCAAGCCCCTGGTCACCAAGTACCAGTGACCAGCAATCTCTCCGCAAGACACAGAATCAGCTCTGTATTTCAGCTTCCTTTTTAATCCTTGGCCCTGGAAAATTTTGAGTTAAGTTATGCTACTAAAACCATGTTTGTTATACTTTATCCAGTCTTTTAGGTGTTATGAGGGAGAGAGGAATCTGCAAGAAGATGTATTTTAAGATGTGTTGTCCTGTCCTTCTAATCAGTATCAACCAGACGTAAAATCTCTCTCCCTCATGATAGATTGATGACTCTACCAGGGTCTTAATAGAATGTAATAGCTCAAAGGTCAAGGTCAGAAGTTAAGTTTAGGAGTACCTTGCTGATCCACTGCCTTATAGCTTATGAATATAAAATGCTGGCATTTCAAGTCAAGGCATCTATCACTCACCTCCTGAAGAGTTTCAAAAAGGACCTTCCTTACTGCCTGCAATGAACTTAAGATAGTGCTTTGAGGTGATCATGAGGTTTGATTCCAGAAATTGCTAAGTGATTGGGTAGGGGTAGGTTGGGAGGAGGAGGAGGAGGGGGACAAAGGGGCCTCTGACAGGCAGAAGCTTCTCTCCAGCTCACAATCCTTCTCCCCCACCCAAGCTGCTTTGTGAGTCCCAGGGTTTTGTATCAGGGCTGATGCCAGGTTAGGAAACCAGCTTCAGAAAGTTCCAGGTCAGCAAGTTTTCTGACATCCTCATTGTACTCCAGTGCTAATCACAGTGCCTAGGATAAGTAGATGTTCAATCAGTACTTCCTGAATGAATAAGTCATCTAAGACATTTCCAGAGGGCTGAAGCACTCTGGCTGGAGAGGCAAGGGGAAGGGGAAGACAAGGGCAAGTTCCAGACAGGTTTACATTTGGCAATCGTTAAAGCTACTGTCTCCTCCATTCTGAACTTCCCTCCCACACACAGTTCCCAGTGTCAGGTGACATCAGAAACGGTCATGGCTGGGGCAGCTGGGTGGCTTACTCGGTTGAGTATCCAACTCTTGATTTTGGCTCACGTCATGATCTCAGGGTGGTGAGATCGAGCCCTGGGTTGGGCTCCATGCTAGGTGTGGAGTCCACTTGAGATTCTCTCTCTCCCTCTGCTTCTGCCACCAAGAATATATATATATATGGTTGGTGAAAACTAAGAGCACAAGCGGGAGGCAGGGAGGCAGGGAGACAGGGAGGGAGGCAGGGAGGCCAAGCCCCCATTGCACATGCCCGCCTCCTCGCTACCACCTGAGCTCTGGGCTCCCTGAGAGTGAGGCTGTGCATGGAAGGGGCTACTGTTAGTAACTTGCCAGGTATGTGGCAGGTGGAGTGACCCTGGTGCAAACCCCACCTGTGCTGCTACTATATACATAAATATAAAAGAAATGGTCATGGCATGGATAAGGGGGGTTTGAGTTGAGGATGTATTTTGTTTGGGTTTAGGACATAATTATGTGGTTGCTAGTCTCTTCTCAGTGTAGTTAACCTGTTGTTGCCACCGGTTCCCACGTAGGAATGGCCTCCAGAAACTCTCCTACCAGCCATTGGTGCCAACTCCACCTGCGGGTGCTAAGGCTCTCTTGCTTCCCGGTGGAGATCAAGTCACGGGAATTTTCCACGCTGCCCACAGTCCGCTTGCCAGATACACTGTGCCACAGTTGTCCCCAGTTATGTTGCCCATCTCCCGGTTGGCACTGCGGTGACACTAGAGCGCCTGCTCCCCCTTCCCCCCTCTCACGTTGTGGGGGTCCTCATTGTCTGCAAGAGAAGACATTCTTCTCTCTTTAAATTCCAGCTAAGGCATTCTGTCAAAGCCTGAGAATCTGCTTTCATTTCTCTGAAAGCCATATAAATTCCCCTAAGGGCTGTGGTCGTAAAAATCTCAAAACCAGAGAGAATTAATTACATGTGAGTTTTGCTTTCTATCCTGCCACAGTCCTCCTCAGAGGCTACGAGCAATTGGTTGTCCAAAGGGAGAAATACGAGGGAAAACAAATTCTCCAAATACAGCCCTGGCCGAGCAGGGCCCGCCATATAGAAGGGGTTCGGGAGGTGCTAGGCCCTTTCTCCTGGAAGTGGGGTCATCATCACTAGGACGTCCTGGTTCAGCCCAACCACTGACAGTCTTCACGTGGGCAAAAGGGAAATGAGCAGACTATTATGGTGGAGACAAAGAGCCGGAGGATTTCTGGGAGAAGCAGCTTAAGGAAGAATGACAATGAACAGAAGAGTGAGTGGTGAGTAGTTTGCTAAAGGGCACGAGAAGAGAGGCAGAATTACTATAAAGGTAACAAGGTATGTTTCTGCCACAAATCTGGGGAAGAGAGCAAAGAGTACACTATCTGAAGGTCAGAGAAGAAAAACCAATGTAACAGGAAGATACCTCAGAGAACAGCTAGCTCTTTACAGATCAGGAAACAGGCTGGGGTTGAAAAAACTTCCCCGAAGCCAACAATAGGTTAGGTTTAGTTGCAGGATTTCTAACACACTGAATGGCTTTCTGCTGTCTCTATACTCTACTGTCTCTTCATGACCGAGAATAAAGAGGATAGAAGTCAGTTAGACCCCGGTTCAGAGCTTGACTCCCAGAGCCTCTTACTTGACTCAAGCCTCTACTCCTTCGTAAAATGGGACTCATAATTCTTGTCTATTATAATTCTGGGTTGTTGTGAAATTTACATGAGGTGCTAAAGAGCCCAGCACAGTGTCAGCACACAGCAGTTGCTCATTTTAGATTGATATTCAAATTCTTTGGTAGGAACACAGTCTCGACTCTCAAATTGGCTTCCAGTTCTCCCAGTATAACACATTTTGATACAAAAATCTTCACAAGATCTTATTTTCTGTTTAAGAAAGAACATATGGTGAAGATTTTATTTAACTCATCAGCTAATGGTTCCCCCATCACAATAAGATGTGAAAACCAATACAAAGCAAACTGCAGAGGACAGACACATATATAAGCCCAGGTAGAATGCTAACAGGTACAAAGCTGGTCACTTTCAGGCACGGTAATGAGCTGCCATCCCCACCTGACGCACTTCTCCTCCCCACCTTCTCCTACTACTTACTTTTCTTATTCTTTTTTTTTTGGAAACAGCCTTATTGTGGTCAAATTCACATACCTCTTTTATATAGATATACAGATGTTATAACCATAATGCACAATTAACAATTTTTAGTATATTTACAGTTGTGCAACAATTACCACAATTTTAAACATTTTCATCACCCCAAAAGCAACCCCATACCCCTGAACTATAAACCCCTAATCTTCCCAACCCCTACCCTCCCCCCGCCCCAGCCATTGCCAACCCTTAGTCTACTTTCTGTATGTATTTATCCATTCTGGACCTTTCATATAGATGAGATCATACAAGTGGACTTTTGTGATTGCCTACTTTCATTTGTCAGAATGTTTCCAAGATTCATCTACATTGTAGCATGCATCAGTACTTCCTTTCCTGTAATGGCCAAATAATATTCCATTGCATGGCCCATTTTTATCTTACACTGACTGTGCTATTTCTCTTAAGATGTAAAATATGGAAAACTCATGAGGTCTAATGGGCTAGAATGTTCTGTTTCTTTCCAGAACGGATCCCTGATACTAAGGTCAGTTTCCCTATTCAAGCCACAGGCTCCCAACAATGTTGGATTCTGGTTGCTTTCCTGAAATTTATTTTATCTGCTTCCAAACAGGTGAGCACAACCTGGTGAGAAGGATTTTCCACTCACTCAGCCTCTGGCCAAGTCACCACTATGGCAGCCACGGTGAATGCTTCGTGCACACCAGCTCTAGAAAAACATGAGTTCCAGGCCTACCAGCCAAATGTTATGGTCTGATGTGGTAGCCAGAGGGGTCTGGTCTGGGAGTATGTGCTTAGAAACGTGAAGAGAAAAGAAGGCAGTCTTCACCTCCGCTAACCCTCCTGGCCACGCTGGGCGAGCTGTGCGAATGAAGTCCGGCTGACCCCTTCCCGCCCTTTCCCCTCGCCCGCCAGCACTGGGTGTTCTGCAGGGGTGTTGTTCCTCCTTCGGATGAGGAAGAATCCTAGCAGACCACTTCCTTCCTGAGAAATGAGGGGTTCCCAGCAAATTTGCATTTCTAGGGAGGAGCCTACAGAAAGGATCTTTTCGGAGCCAGCTGTGTAAACTCACTGGTGAGAAACGGCAGAATGTCACTTCTCCACCTGACATTATCTGTGGACTTAATTTTTAGTTTCTCTTTTTTGTGACTCTATTCTAGCATAGAAGGTCTGTGAGGGCGATAGTTGATCACTGTTCCCTGGCGGTAACCAGGTGCCCATGGGCGTCAGGCACTCGGTACATGTTTGTCGAATAGAAGTAGGATCTGGACTATAACGGAGGACAAGGGGTTTGGAGAACATGGTGAAAGGAAGGTTTTATAGAACAAAGCATCAGAGACAAGTCTTTCTGGAGAAAAAGAGGAAGGGGAGCCATTTCACAGCCACAGAGCCCTTGGACTGGACTCCACTTGGCACGCGGAGAATGACAACGATGCTCTCGTTCTGTAGATCAGAATGCGGAGAGGCACATTTTAGCTAATGAGGGATGTGTCTGGATCCCAGGCTTCCAAGCCTAATTTCCTTTCAAAAGTTAGGATCCTGACAGACAGAGATATGGCAAGCAAAGCCAAGATGAGGGAAACCAAATGGCACAGATGTTTGAAAGTACAGGGTCTGTTCAGGAAATAAGATTATCTTAGTGACCTAGAAGGAAGAAACGTGTGTACATGTAGCGGGGAGGGAGGAGGGAAATGCAAGTGCATGGCACAGCCCTGTTCTGTGGCCCGGTCAAGCGAGGAAGCTTCACAAAGAGGTCAGTGCCTCTGAAGAAGGGAGGGGAGATGGGTGAGCAGGAAGGAAGGACAAAGAGAGGCAAGTGCACAGAGCCGCCAAGAATTGCTCCAGACTGTCGGGAACCTGTGGGAGAGGCTGTACCAGGTATCACAGACACGTAAGCAAAGGACCAGATCTAGAAAGCCTCCGAGGGTCAAGCTGAGAAACAGAATGTTGAACAGTATTCAAGATCCTCGGGTATGGATGGTACAGTACAAGAAAATGAATCCGAATGGATAGTTCTCAAATTTAGGATGTCCAAGATACTTTAAATTTCTTTGTTCCCCAAATATATCATGATCATAAAGCCTTTGATGATTCCAGGACAGCAAGAAATAAAGGCCTTGTGTGTGCACATTACAATTAGAGTATTAAGCTAAGAGAATGAGATTTATAAAAATTTGCTACGAAATCTTTTCTTCTTTAGTCAAAATACTATGAAGTCTCACAATTATCACATATAAGTTAGAACTGAAGGATTCCTTGTTTTGCTAAGCCTTGGACAATGGTGTATAGTTATTTGGTAAACTGATGAAGCATTAGCAAACCAGATGGTAGAATAAAATGTACAATCAATGTATAAAGTTCCAGAAACACTTTATTTAAAAATGGAGTTGTAAATGCATAACAAAATAACATAAGTAATAAATGTAACAAAAATAAATAAGGAGGATAATGTATTCATACAAAATAAAAATAACATAGTAAAAGGCCAAATGTTTATAATTGAACAAAACCGTGTAAACACTTAAAGGATAATGTAAGTTGAGTAGATGCTAATATTTTCCTAAACAACTCCTTACCTACTTCCATGGGGTATCAGTACCCAAACATTAAATAAAAGAGGGAGCAGTGGTGATTATTTTGTTTGACTTTTTCTTCAAATGGATTGGCCCTGTTTTAATGTTTCACTTATTCCTTCAAAGCATTTGTATCATTCCATTCATGTTCTTTAAAACCTTTTTTTTTCAGTCTTCCTTTATTAGATAGAATGGAGAAGTTAGCTTTACAAGGAGAATAGTTCATTTGCCATTTTTTTTTAATTTAAAGAAAAATATGAGATTCATTATACAGCAGACTTTTGTTTTTACATCTCTACAAAAAGGGTTTTTTTGCATCTTTATTAACTGGCCCAACAGTACAGGAGTTTTTAAATCTTGTAAAGTTTTGAAGCAGAGAGTTAGTTTGTCTCTTGAAACCAATGTAGTACAGGATTATTGCTGAAATACTAAAGACCATTCATAAAAGTTGCAAAGCCGCAGTTTTAACCTTTATAGGCTGATGGGGTCAAGGGAGAAATCCAAGTCTACTAAGTAATATTTAAAGGAATTAAGATTCACCCAAATTATAGTGTTCTGGAAACACAAAGATAATGACTTTCTTTTAAAACTTATCCAAATGTGAAGTTACTGGAAAGAGAAAAAACAAGTTTACAGAAGGTATTTTTCCACAGGCTTCCTGTTTAGTAGCATGGCCTGAGCCTTCATCGTTGCCGTCTTGCAGGGTACTTATAAATGTTTAAGACGGACAGGATTTACTACTGGGTCCTACAGGGAAACACACAGAAGCAATTCATTGCTTGGGAGTGAAACTATCAGCTAATCTTATGACTACTGGTTCTCCAAGTCTCCTAATGAAGAAAATTTTTACTTCATGATCATTTCAAGGGAATTTTTTTTTTCAACTGTCACACATAAACTCGGTAACACAGGACCAATATATGTGTTTTCAGTTTAAAAAATATACTCCACCTAAGTAGTCTAGTTTAATATTTCTAGTTATCATTTGCCCTAAAATGAGACAAAATCTTACTTCCGTTAAAAAAAATTGAAAAAAAGTGCCAAATTGAGCTTGAAAGTGGAGTAAAACATGGAGGGGTTAAAACAAATACAGTATTATCAATCTCCTATGTACAAAAAAGATGGTTAGTCCTTATTGATATACAGCTATGTCCACCTACCACTCCCGGCAAATCTTAGTGCAAACATAATAGTTCATCTCCATAAACCCCAAGACAATTTACGTAGCAACAAAGTTATATAAATCACATATATGCTGGAAAATTTCAGAACACAAGAACGACTGTTTTGAAAGGTCAGTTGGACTGTGGAGAGTAACATGTCATTGTATCCAATGGTAATGAATACTAATATAAATCCTATTATTAAGAAGCAAATATAAGTGTTTAACAAATCTGTACAGATGAAGAGGAAGTCCATTTCAGGGAGCAGCTTGGCACAGAAGACATGGGGGTCAGAAATGTTGGGTATTTAATTTGCTTGTAGGTCACAGCATGGCTTAAAGAAAAAAAACAAAGATCTATGAAGGGAAAGGATGCACTTACAGAATTCAATTTGAAAATCATAAAACCACAAAAAGCAAAACTGCCACAATCTGCTTTTTCCTACACGGGCATACTCGTGGTTTTCTAACGGCCTGAAAGGATTAACAGGATACCACATCATAGGTAAAAAAATAAATAAATAAAATTAAGAAGACAGAGAGAACAAGATTGTAGCTGACCAAGCTGTCTTGTTTTGTATAAGTCAACACTATGCTGCTTCCAATATTCCTAGTCATTCCACGGGTACTCATTTTTAACGATAGAGAGAAAGTCATTCATGTACTGTAACGTCTTCCTCTTCCCCATCAGGGTTGAACCTATTGAAATGGATACTGAAATCAGCCTCAGACTCGGCATTCTCAAATTCAGCTGACACTGCGAGAGCGGCAGGATGGGGAGCCCTAGCTTCTGGCTGGCCAAGTGTCGGTGTCTGACCCGGGCTGCTGTGGTTATTCACGGGACTGGACTTCTGTTTTGGTGGAGATGGCAAGATAGAGCTGGGGAATCCCATGTTGTTCAGAGCCTCCAGAGTTCCATCTGGGTCAATCATAGCATTGATTGCTGAAGGAAAAAAAAAAGGAATACGGGGGAAAAAGATAATTGTAGATGCAGTTAAATTTGGATGTGAACACTGCTTATGACTCGGATAATGTTTCAACTATGGATGCTTGTATGAGCTTAAATTTGGCCAATCCTTTTGATACCGTATTTAAAACCCATTTTTAATAATTCGGGGGCTGACCTCTACTGTAGACAATATGGACCTGAATGCTTTCTCTGGTGCCATGAACAGGCTCACATATGGGCCCTTTTGGAGTCTGTTGGAAGACTGAGATTTGAGAGAAAGATCTTTCTGAAATTTGCTTTCATCACTGTGACAGGATAGGGAAAACGCTGGGTGTGATTTTAATAAGCATTCCTAGCTGTATTACCACGCAGATAACTGGGGGTTCATTGCTAAGATGGGGTTCCAAGGAACTGGAAGGCTGGGGAGGCCGGGAGAACATCATCCCACTCTGAATGCTACCACAGCATGCTGTCATTCATCCTGATAAGAGTGTGGGGCCATCAGTGTGTGCCCCTGAGCCACGGGGACGCCCTCAGAACCCAATGGCAGCTCCAGCAGGCCATACAGACCTTGCTACTCTATGGGAGGGACCAGTGAAAGAGCAGCATTCCATCCAAAAGATCCTTGAGTGATTTTCAACTTGGCACTGGGGAGAGTGGGAGTTGGCAGAAGGAAGTACCTTTGATATAACAATTACTCGAGAGGTCCTTTTCAAAGTATACTCCCCTTCCATCAGCTAACACTCTTCCCCATGGGGGTAAAACATAACCCTTCGGGGTGTGGAGACTGACCAGACATTAAGATCATTTAGCGAGGACCAACATATTCTGCCTATGGTAATTCAAGAAACAAAGACTGAGTAGAATCAGCGGTTGACTCTGGAAGCTACTTGTTGTGCAGACTTCTAGTTCAAGACACACACGGGCATTCATGCCGGAGGGCATTCATGCCGGAGTAAGATCTGGTGCACACAGGGAAATAATGGCCGGTCAAACTTCAGGAGGCAAACACAGTCTCTTTTTCTTCTCTCCCTCCTTTTCTGGTCCCTTTGGCCAATATGCGCTCTTTTCTTGTGGTTCACCCAAACAACTTTTATTTGTATCAGAATACAAGTTCATTTGGGTTACATCACAAATGTCAAATCAAATAAATAATGCCAACTGTCAATAGCATTCTGAGCTGCACACATATTTTAATATTATTTTACATATTTTTCATATATTAGTATTTATGTACATATAAAATAGATAATACATATCATACTGTGAACTAGTCTACAACAGCTAGCCTATATGACCAAGATTTAACTTTACCTTTTTATTTATGTTGGGTTTTATTTTGTTTCTTTTTTTAAAGATTTATTTTGAGAGAGAAAGAAAGAGCGTGTGCATGTGCACGCACACAAGCGTATGAGTGGGGGGGAGGCGTAGAGGGACAGGATCCCAAGCACACTCCACACTGAGCTGGAGCCCCATGTGGGGCTCAACTCCATGACCTGAGCTGATATCAAGCGTCAGACACTTAACCCACTGAGCCACCGGGGCGTGCCCCTATTTATATTGGGTTTTAAAGCTTCCTTTTTAGGAGTAATGTGGATATGTAGAACTATATTTTTACCCGTATGTTATTATATTTAACCAAATCACATTATAATAGAATATTTTAAGAAATACCACTTAGAATGTACTTGTCTGAAATCGTTAGCTCTTCCTACTTAATTCAGTAATATATGTACCTTGTAGCTGCTTTTCAACTCTTTTCAACTCCTGTAATATAGAAGAAATCTCCTGTAGGGAAAGCAATGACAAAAATTAGCTTACAGTAAGTAAAGCATTTTTATTGGATAAGCAACGAATCTCACACTCCTCTTACTTGCAACATTTAACAGTATCTACACGGCACTATATCTGTAGCAACAAGATAGGAAATAATTATGATATCCAAAAAATGAGATTCAAATTTTAAAATCTTTAATGTTTAACTACAATTATTTTTTCAACAAGATAATAAAAGATGAAAAGTTCAAGATGATACTACTGTATAAGCAAAGATTTTGAAAAACTTGCATCGATCAACCTTGCAATAACTTTGTAACAGTGCATAAGGATTTTCTTTGAAAAATGTATCAACTGCGACTTAGTTTTAGGATGACTCCCTGAACCACGAAAACCTGTACAGATTCTTGAGGAGGAGACTAGCAATCTCCTGAGGAAAAGGAAATGATTCATGTCCACTTCTATTTGAGTTCGGCTCTTATTTCAAATTGCCTATTTATAATGTATAATCATTACAAGAACAAGAATGTATTAGTGAGAAACATAAAGAAAGTTCCTCCTTCATACCATCTATAACTTTGAAACAATCAACATTTTAAACCCCTGTGAGAGATAGTGGAAGGCATAAAACTTGCCAAATCTGTGTATTTTATCTTTTTAAAAATGTAAATTAACACTTTAAAAATATCATTTCTTTAAGATAAACCTATCTCTTAAATGTTTTAATATTCAAGAAAAATTACCATACCATGCTTGAGGTTTTCACGATAGGGACTTCACTCTCGGCTCTTAACTTGCTTTCTATTTCATCCCAGTTCCGATCCTTGTCTTTAAATAATATTCTAAAAATCAAAAAAAATAAGCATTTTACTTTCCATGTTTTAAAAACCCATCATATGTTTAACAATAGTATAAAAGCAATGTATCTTTTCAAAGCTCCACAAGGATAAATAAACCACTAAACATTACATAAACAATAAAATACTGAACCAATATTACCAATAAACTTATTTATGTGAGGAATCTATATTAAAAAGTGAGTAGTTATGAATACACACGTAAATCCTTTCATAGTTATCTTATTTGTTATTGAAAACCAAATATAAATAAATATAGATGATATAACCCCCAAATTTTATCTAATATTTGTAATCAACCATAAGATGACCACTTATTAAAACACAATTTTGTTCAGATGGAACTTATGCAGTATAAATGTAAGATGAAAACAGACTGAATTAGATATGAAAAATTATTGATTGATTAAAGTGTGAACATTATTTTAAAGGCTGAAAATTGGGAGTACTTACTGTGTTTGTCTTTAAAAATCTTAATTTATGTTAGCATAGTTGTATACAACAACCAATTAGGAGTTTAACACTATCCTCTTGATAAAAACAACTGCCAATAAAGATAATTATCCTGATGTTAGAAACTAAACTCAAATATCTTAAACTTATAAAAAAAGTATCACAGAGTTTTGATTTGTCTTTCAGAAGTAGTATCCTTCTCTCCCAATACTTTGGAATCTCTGAGACATTACTCAGCAGTTTTAGAGTGATGGAAATAGTAGGCACCTTTCTGGTTTCTTTTAAAATTTCTTTATTGAGCCTGGAAATCTAATTTAACTGTCTTATATAAACATCAACACTGTACAAATAAGTAAATTATTACTACTGGAAGCTGATCAGTGTTTAAGTAGTACACTAATTTAAATTATTTGTATTTCTTCTAAGATCAATAATGCCAAGTTCAACTTACTTTTGAAAAACATGAAATTCATCAACATCAAATCAAGTCTGGAACATCTACAATTATACATCGCCATGCTTAAAAGGGCAATAATGGTTCTAGAAACTGATATAAGAATATTCTTCTGTTATATTTTCTAAACCCAAAAGACTAATAAACCTCCTTGCCAGCCATCTAAGAGCTGATATCGTAATGACCAAGACATTAAGACAGGTAAGCAAATTATGTGATTTGTAAAAGAGTCACTTGCAGCATTAGGACTGGTGGGAAGAAAACAAAGACTGTTTCAGGGACCAACTGAGAACTACAACGGACTCGTATAATATAGCAAGTCTGCGCTTAGCCACACTGTGCTAAATAAAAGTCCAGTGAATTTTGCCAGAATATGGTTGCTGGGTAAAATGCTTGGGCTTCTCAAACTGTTTTTTTTTTAAGATTTTATTTATTTATTTAACAGAGAGACACAGTGAGAGAGGGAACACAAGCAGGGGGAGTGGGAGAAGGAGAAGCAGGCTTCCCGTCGAGCAGGGAGCCCAACGCGGGGCTTGATCCCAGGACCCCGGAATCATGACCTGAGCCGAAGGCAGATGCTTAACCGACTGAGCCACCCAGGCACCCCAAGGGCTTCTCAAACTGTTAAAGGATACATGTATCACCTTTGCTGGAAATGGCTCAGAATGGTCACCTGAGGTTCCTGACTCACACACACAAAAAGCCCCCCAGAGCTCTAAGCCACTGAAGGGATAAAAAACTTACTTTAAGACAATGCGTAAATATTGTGGTATGGATTTAAGAAGCCAAACTTGGCATTTTGACTTTAGGAAGCGTACTCAAATACACTATTTAAATACTAAGGAAGCAGAAAACTAGATCAAGACATGACTTTAGACCAGGCCATAATGGTTAGAACTTAACTGTCTTTGTTTAAAGATCCTTATAGTCTTTCAGAAAAAAAAAATTCACAGCTTTCGAATGATCTTCATATATTACATTATGGATTCAAAATAGTAGTCAGACTAATGTCAGCATGGAAAATACAGTAAATGCCAAGGATAATTTCATTCAGTAATTTTTAACTATTAAGCTAAAAACCCTTTTTGCTAAAGCAGTTGGTTTTAGAATAAAAAGTCTCTGGTTCATATTCTAAGCCCTTCACTATCTATTCTCTGGCACATCCTCAATACCTGCAAATCAGGGTTATGAACTGGTAGTTTGCAAACAGGACCGTGCTCACAGCTTGAGGGTGTCACTTTCACACGGAATAGCATGAGAATGCTGTAAAACAGTTCTTGTATAAATATTTTCAATTGTGTCCATAGAAAGTATTGGGGCAATTTAAACAGGCGTATATTTAGGCCCAGGTAGGCATCTGAGTTTCTAACTCCTGGCATAAAACTTAAGGACCAGTCATTTCCCAAACTACCCTGGTATTCCACACAAAAGGCCCAGGCTCTCTCCCTTAGATTTGGTTATTAAAAACTATACCGATCTTTGAATACTACCTTCCATAAAGCCTCCCCTCATTGTCCTAGATGAAAGCGACCCTTCTTCTGCCTTTACCTCTAACTGGGCACCAATCTATCACATGCCACCTTGTACAACAATTAACAGTAGATATGCTTTGCCTTGCTGGCCAAATTGTAAACTTCGTAAGAGTAGGAATGATGTTAGATCCTCCTGATTATATTCCATAGAGCCTGCCATAGTGCTTTACACATAGTAAAAGTCAATGCTTACACTGAAGGCAACCAAATAACACCAAATTAACTTTACTGAGGCATTTTTACTTATTTTGTTTGTTTTCTTTTTTTACCTTTCTAAATTCTGTTAAATTTCTGAGACAGTTAAATTAATCCATCAACCAATGAATGAATGTGTTCTTTGGTCTCAATTTTAATTAAATGTCAAAGCTACATGAAGTACTTTTCTTTGGAGAAAACCAGGGATGAGTTCAGAGTGGACTGAGGAACAGTCAACGGGAAGAAAGAATGGTACCAGTCAGGTGCACTATGAAAATTTACTGAATGAATAAAAGAGTGGATGGGGACCCAGTTAGTGTGGAAAGAGGGCTTGTATTTCAGCAGGTAGGATGAAATGACAAGGGACTCCCCATTTATAGATGAGGAGAATTCAAAGTTTTCCAGTTGGCAGGTCACATCACCACATGAAGAGACTTATATGGCATTTCTATGGATAACACGGCGTATCAAGAGGACCCACATTTAACATTTTAGCCTGTCACAGCTTTTTATGATAAAGTCCAAACTCTTTAATAAACTCAACTTTAAGGGACCTTTCCTTAACCTCTCCAGGGGTGACTGTCTCTCATCACCCCCCAGCTCTCTTACTTTACCTAGCTTTTGACTATCTAACCCATGCAAAATTTAGCTATATGGGTCATCCTTCCAAATTTACTAGAAGATAAAGCAAACCGTTTTTATAGCTGTTTATTTTTTTAATAGTAGTTTAAAACATACTTTAAAATGGCTGTTTTTTTAAAAGAACACCTTAAACAGAATATTTTAAAAAGACTTTTGAAATAGTTTTGGAAAAAAATTATCTAAATGATTTCTCTCAAATAGTTAGCCTTATGATTCAATAACATGATGTTCAATGTGTTTTTACCATGACTGGGTACTCATCAAACACTGATGAAATGTATTATTTCATCATATAAGCAATATAAAATTATATTTGTGTGGAATATTATAATTCACAAACCATATTCAGACATGGTTTCATTACATCTTAAAATTTTAATGATAGGAATTAGAAATTAAGTCATAGCATCAATGAATTTCTGAAGTATTTTTACATAGATTTTACACCTTGAGCCTTCTTTTATACCTTGAGCCCTTATCTTGATAGCTCTTAAAAATGTACCAGTTTATCTCTTCACTTTATTGCCTTCTATGTCTTATCTTATTTTTTGCTTTTTAGATTTTTTTGACAACAATAATACAGAACGTGGTTAAAAATATAAATCTTTCAGAAAAAGCATACATATTATATAGAATAACTACTATGTACATATGTGTACGTATATACATATAATTCTTGCCTCCAAGTTCATTTCTTAAAGGTTTATACAAACGACCTCATAATATATTTACTCTTATACACCTTGATCTCTTCACATAAGGATATCTTTACCTTTTCAAGAGTATCAGTGAAGTGTATCAACAGCCCCTCCAAATACAGCTGAAATCTGAAGCATATTACCTTAACAGTTAAAAAGTGATTGCATGTTTGTCTTTTCTTAAGGAGTACCTTATACATATAATTAATTTAAACAGTTATTTTAATGACTACCATTATGTTGACATCCACTGTTTTTTCAATTTACCCTTATCAATTTTCACACATCCCTATGAGTTTTAAGTAAACTTAACTTCCTAGAAAATAATTTAATATTCACTCATTAACCAATAGTTACATAGTATATTCTAGGTACTTTATCATTAAAGACCACTGCTCTCATGGAATTTATATTTTAGCTCATGTATTTGAGTATATCCACCTGGATGAAGTTAGCAGTTTCTGCTATCTCCAAGTGATTTGTCTTCATTTCATTATTTTGCTTTAATTATCTGATTTTATTATTCACAACTTCTATTCCAACCAAGCCCAATCACCCCTCTTTCCTTTTTATTATTAAAATCACTAGTTACACAGGATAAAAAGCATAATAACAATGCAATTTCATTGGATCCTTTCTAAATTAATGTGTACATTTTAACGTTCACATTTGGTTTTAAGGAAATTAAATGAGTTGCATGCTATTTATGAATTCTATAATTTCTGACTAGGCTTATACGTGAGCCCACTGTTTTTATCTTCATCATATGCAGTGATTAAGCAATCGGCACTCTAATATCATCTTAGGTGAGGTCTATCAACTAAGCTATCAACTAAGCAACCCAGCAACTATGTCACTTCCGAGTCTGCTGATCCCATCATCTTCTCCCACGGTCACCAAGCTCCCCTTCGCCATGACAACCCATCCTCCTAGGAGCTGCCAATACAGCAGGCAGCCAGACAGATCAAGTCCACCCAGTGAAATCTGTAGGGTCTAATCACATGCTTACTTACTAATGCCAAGAGTCAGGCATGCCTCAAGTTTGGCTCAAGTACGCAATATAGTTGAAGGTGATGAAATTGTTATTTTGAATTTAATTCCACTAACATTATATTCTAAAACTAGAACATACTGGAAGGATTATTAACCAAAGGAATAAATAAATGAAATAAACACTGATTAAAAGCACCTTATATAGGAATGAAGTCTCCAAATTTAATCAGATGGAACGATTTTTGACTGTGTATTATTTGTCCAGCACAGTTCTGAGGCCCTCATGACTGAGCGCACAAGGCAGGCAAGTATGCAGGTATTCCGAGTCGTACAGGATCATGCACACTGTCCTCTTTACTGATGAAGAAGAGGAAACTAGCCTCAAGTTTCAGGCCTTATAAAAGAAGCCCCAAAGGGGGCGCCTGGGTGGCTCAGATGGTTAAGTGTCTGCCTTTGGCTCAGGTCATGATCTCAGGGTCCCGGGATCAAGTCCCGCATCGGGTTCCCTGCTCAGTGCAGAGCCTGCTTCTCCCTCTCCCTCTGCCACTCCCTCTGCTTGTGCTCTTCTGTCTGTCTCTCTGTCAAATAAATAAATAAAATCTTTAAAAAAAAAAAAAAAGAAAAAAGAAGCCCCAAAGGTCTGTTAATTTAAAATACTTACTGTTACTTTGTGGAGGAGTAAACCGTATCTGGTTATTAATAAAATTAAGTAATTGTAGCTGTTAACTCTCCACATTATAAAGGGCTGACAATATTGAGTCTTTTGTTTCCCTTTTTGCCCCCTTCACGTGGCCTAGCTTCTGGCAATTACTTAAACCTAAAAAAGAGATGGAACGTGACGATGGCAGCAGTAAGTTCGGTGCCACTGCCTTCACTCGTTCCTACCGGCTGTGGGTGGTCGCAGGTCAGCACGAAGTGGAACAGGTGTCTACTAACCATGTAAGCACGTAGGTTTGAGTAACAGAAGAGTACCTGATCTTTCCCGCTGTTTTATCTATAGACTGTCTTATCTTCTTGGAAAACTGAAAGACGGACGATAGCAGCAGATTATCTCCCATGACCTGAAACATTCAAAAAAACTAAATTAAAATATTATCACTGTATTGTATAACCACCAAGAACACTACTCACAGCTCACTATGTTTAGGGGCATTTAGTATTTATGCTAATTTTAATAAAAAAATCAATGAGGAATGTCATTAGAGTTATGTATAACTAAACTGAGAAAGAGAAATATCAATAAAGGGGTTCCTTTTTTTTAAAGTAATGTGTCCAGTTTCCATACTATTTTGGTCATATCACTTTTAAAAAACAACCCATATTATCCTATGTTCAATTACTATCATGATCCCATCTCTCATGCCTCCAACTCAAATGATCAAAACAAGGAAAATACGAATAATTTTGAACACTAAGTTTTTTATCTAATCTTTCACCAAATAATATGAACAGAGAGATCAAGAAGATTACAATCCTTACTTTTTGGGGCAGAGTCTAGTGGGAGAGATACTTTTTAAAAATTTACTCAAAAAATGAATTTTTATGATGGACGTTCGTACCACCCTAGTTGAAATTTATGGGCAAAACTAGGGTTGGCAAACTTCTTCTGTAAAGGGCCAGAGAGTGAAGATTTTAGGCTATCTGGTGTCACAACTACTAAACTCATTCTTGTGAAAGCAGCTATGGATAACACGCAAACAAGTGGGCTTGGCTGTGCTGAGATAAAGCTTTATTTACAAAACAAGTGGCAGGCTGGATTTGGTCTGCAGAAGCTAGAAAAGGGACTGAACCTGGGGCTAGATGTGGGCTCCCAAATCACCTCCTTGTATTTCAGAACTGTATCTAGACTCTGCAAGACCATCCAGAAAATAAGATACGGCCTTGGAGGTTAAGAAGCTTTCAAGACCAGTGCAGGAGTTAAAAGTATATAGGAAAAAGAACATAAATAAGTGCTAAATTTTGTGATTCAGTGCCACACAAATTCTAATGAAAGGGCGTTCAGTGAACGGTGGCGTAAGTAAGGAAGGCACCATGGAAAACGAGAACCTAAGAATGACAAGGGTTTGAAGTTAGTGTGGGGGATAGAAAGTTACTTAGGATGTGATCAGCAACATACAGGCAATGAAAGGCTAAATAAACATAATGGTATTTTGTGGGCCTTGAGGAAACAAGCCAAAGCAAGAGGGGAAGACATCAATTACTTTGGCCAGGACAGAGTGTGTTTAAAACCATCCAGGATATTGCAGTGGCAACTATGGAACTGGCTACATGCTCTCCCTTTGGACATCTTTTTCTACTCAGTACTACTGCAAATATACACATTCTTAGACATACTAACTTTTAGCTCCTGTTCCTTAAGTCCAGGAATTCACAGGATGCCAACCTATGATCACACCCTTCCTGTCCTCTGCTACTTTCTATATTCCCCTTCTACCCATGCCCGAAGCCTTTACCTGTAACCACGGCTGCATGGCATTCCTCAATTAGCTCTTCCCACGGTGCTATTTGAAATAACCATTCTTTGGTGAATAAACTCCTCTATATCCCTGAATTTTTCCCACATTCATTTCATCTAATTTCCATTATCATAAACCTTTTCAATAAGCCTCTCTATACCTGACTTGTCATGGCCACATTTATTTTTACGAGAGTTTAACAATTTTTATCTGCACTGGATCACAGGTACACAATTAATCATAATTCTTAATTCGTGATATAAATCACTAGTCCAATTTGGACCACATTTTCTTTCTCTTTAATGATAAATTATAAATTATAAACTTATGATAAATCTAACAGCCAAAACAAAAGCTAGAATGCAGCAATAACCATGGAACAGAATAGATGGTCAAAAATACGCATTCCCGGGCGCCTGGGTGGCTCAGTTGGTTAAGCGACTGCCTTCGGCTCAGGTCATGATCCTGGAGTCCTGGGATCGAGTCCCACATCGGGCTCCCTGCTCGGCGGGGAGTCTGCTTCTCCCTCTGACCCTCCCCACTCTCATGCTCTCTCTATCTCATTCTCTCTCTCAAATAAATGAATAAAATCTTAAAAAAAAAAAAATACGCATTCCCTATCCCACAGAAAGAGGATACTTGCCTTTGACCTCCACTATGTGACTTGGTTTCACCAATGGGATATTAGCAGACATGACATGAAGATGAAATGTGCCTACATGGTGGGGCTTGCTCTCTTGTGCTTCTGATATAGCCATGACAAGCAGCAGCCTTGGCAGCCAACTTGTCCAAGCAATATGAGAGACACATGGGCAGACCTGGACTCGACCTACAACTTTTAATTGTCCAGCTGGGCTGGACCAGTTAACTCACAGGTGTGTAATAAATACAAGCTTACCACTCTATGCCACTGAGATTTTTGTGGTTTGTTATGCAGAAATAGCTGACTGATGTAATCTACCACTAGTCATATGGTTTCCTCCATCCTATCTCCCTGCCACCCTCCACCCAGGTTAAACAGTATTCTGAATCCCATTCATCATTCCCTTGCCTTCCTTTTCATATCATTTTGTTACATCTATTTCTGTCCTAAGTATATATTTTTATTTTTAAAAATGTATGACAAAGAATCACATTATATATACTTTTTCGAGAATTACTTTTTTCATTTAATGTTATATGGCTAAAATTCATCCATACTGTGGCATATTGCTGTAGTTCATTTGTTTTGATTACTCTATAATTATTCAATTTGTAAACATACCAGTTTATATGTTCACTTTTCTGCTGATAAAAACTGTTAGATTGTTTCCAAGTTTTTGTTATTGTCCACAGTGGTGCTGTAATATTCTTTTGCATGACTACTTCTGTCAAATAGGAATGGGTGTCTCTTGAGTATGTACTAGCAGTAAAACCATGTGGTATGATCATGGGATATGTTTATGTTCAACTTTAAGAAATAATGTCAACCGTTTTTCCAAAGTGACTGCAGCAAATCTGACCTCCACTGCCACACATGAGAGTCTATGTATCTACGTTCTCAAACACTTAATATTTTAAAATACTTTTAATTTGTTCTCAATTGAACAAGAATCACACTGTAGTCTTGAAATGTATTTCTCTGAATACTCAGGAAGTTGAACACCTCTATATTTTGAAGATCGTAGGTAATTTCTCTTCAGTGAAATGCTGTTCATGTCTTTTGGAGATTTTTCTATTGGGTTGTTTTTGCCTTTTTAAGTTGATTGGTAGGACTTCTTTATGTATTCTGTATACTAATCCTTTGTTGACCGTATGTTTCACAAAAGTCCTTTAATACACTCTAATTTATCAATCTTTTTTTTTTTTTTTAAGATTTTATTTATTTATTTGAGAGAGAGTGAGAGAGAGAAAGAGCACAAGAGGGGGGAGCGGGAGAGGGAGAAGCAGACTCCCTGCCGAGCAGGGAGCCCGATGCGGGACTCGATCCCGGGACTCCAGGATCATGACCTGAGCCGAAGGCAGTCGCTTAACCAACTGAGCCACCCAGGTGCCCTAATTTATCAATCTTTTAAAGTCAAAGCTTTTTGTGTCTTTTAAGAAATCACCCCTGACTATAATGTGAAAGACCTGTATTTTTTACTAAGTTTTAAAGTTCTGCTTTTGCGCCCTTTAGAAACTTAATTCATTTGCAGTTAATTATTTGTACATGATGTGATGTCAGGATGAAATTTCATTCTACTCATAAGAACAAGTGCTTTTTTCCCCCAGCCCCATTTATCCAACAGTTACTCCTTTTCCCACAACAGGACATGCCTCCTCTGACATTTGTTAAAGTTTATGGTTTACTTACTTCATCCCTGCTCCAGGTTCTCCGCCTTGTAATTGTTAAATGATCAGGGGGCTCTGTTGGCTGAGGTCTTGGATCACCAGACCGACAGTTGTTTCCTTCTGGTGTTTTAGAATGAACTAATGGAGGGATCTTTCGGAAGTTGAGGCTTTCATCAAAAACACGATCAACCAACTAATAGGACAAAAGCAGATCCTTATGAGAATAATTTGGAAAAGTACCGATACTGGTATTATAATTTTCTTTTTTAGACAGAAGTTATTCCATTGTCAGGTAGTAACAGAAGCATGATATCTTCAATAAACCAATTACTCTTTCTTTTTATAAGTACTTTAAAGGTACCTGTTTAATAAAATAGATGTTCATCTACATAGATTTTATTTCTTAAAATCCAAAATACAGAACTATGCTAAATTCAATTCTTCAATGGATAAGATTTTCCCCAAATGGAAAACAGATGGTAAGAAGAAAAAGCTGAGCCATGTAGATGGACAAGTTTATTTTACTCACATTGCCTTGACAATGTAAAATAATGTTTCTTTTCCTTTTAGTTTCCTATCGTTTTTTTTCCTTTTTTTCCTCCCCAAATCCAGGTGCCAAATTTCTTCACAGATACGTAAATTGTAAATTCCAATTAAGTTTACAAAAGGAAAAAAAATTTAAATCCACAAAATAAGTATTTTGGTCTTAGGTAAGCTTTGAACAATGCTACAGAAATTACATATTCTAGTAAAAATGACATACTGCCATCTACAGTGCAAATTATACAAATACAATACAAAGTAACTCAGGTTTACTGAAGAAGGAATAAACTTTAGTACAATATTCAGAGATAAAACAAAAAGGAAAAAATGAAAGTCCATTCAATGAAATGTCTGAATAATTTTACTGGGTCTGAGTGAATGTATAATCATGTTAGGTAAAATTTAGTTAGATAGCTGAGAAAATAATATCTTATCATTTTAAATGTACCAGAAGAATTGTGTATGTCTTGCCACCGAGAAGATCCTTTTGTTTTTCACCAATGAGGATGATTTTATATACATTTACAATTGATCAATGTGGTAACAAAACTCTACACAGATTCATGAAAGCTCATTTACCAAATCAGACAACACATGAAGGGGGAAAAAAAAAATGACCATTAAAGAACTAGATTATAAAAGGAATGTAACAAAAAGCAAAGGAAGAAAATATTATTAACATAGTTTATCAGAATCAAATTTGTCAAAAAGGCTAGCCATTTTGGGCTACTATTGAGGATGTTATTTCATAAAATTAAGGAAGCTCATTAGAGGCTGGCATTCTTTTTTTCCGTAAAAGGCTAGATAATAAATATTTTAGGCTTTGCAGCCATATACTGTCTAACTACTCATTTCTGATACTGTAGCACAAAACAGCCAGATGATAATTAAACAAAAGAATGTGGCTTTGTCCTAACAAAACTTTTAATTCATTCTCTCAAATGCCAATCTTCTGCTTGCACCAGATCAAGAGAGCCAACATGGCAGAGTACCATTCATTTTATATTATCCATCAAAGGCATCTTCTGGAGCAAGGTTATGCAAATACTGGGCCCGGGAGCTGGAGAGCAGGAGGCCCTGGTTTGGGAAGGGCCGTAGTCCACATATGCTACCTTCCATTCCAGAATTTACAAGAATGTTTCAAAACTGAATATACATGTATTTTTGTCTGTGTGTATAAATACATATATTTCAACTTTCTAAGTATCCTTGAGTATATATGTGTATTTTTCAACAGAATTACTTAAAGTAGTGAAAACTGTATAATTTTCTCTGCATTTGCTAGTAGAGATATCTACTGGCTAACTGGGCATAAAGATACCTTTTTAATTGAAGTATTTTCATAGCCAAACTTTATAGAAACATTATATCATTTATCAAGTTTTAGTTTGCTTTTTGGATGCCATTTATATTCACACTTTAAAGTGAAACCATACACCAATAATTGGCTGACAAAGTGCTTGTTTTAAATAATTTTACAGCTTCATGTTAATAGTAGACCAAATGTTAGCCTTTGCTGGTTTTGTTACAAAAACAAAAAAATTTTTTTAAACGAAAGTTGGAAAATGCAGAGCTTCATGCAAACAGGAAGGGTGGATGTAACTAAAATAAACTAAGCAAAAAGCTAAAAGCAAAAGAAATAAAGAAAAGAAAGAACCTTATGCATTTCTCCATGAAGATCTCCTACCTCTTCTCTAGTGTCTATGGCAGAGCCAGGGGTGGTGGCGGCAGTGCTTACTGTGGTACTCGGGGCAGTGCCTGAGGAAGTCACTGAATCTATCTCTCCTGCTACATCGTTGATTTCCAGAGCAATGAGAGCAAGATCTTGGCTGATCCTGGTAATAATTGTAGAAAAGAGGTTTAATCCCTTTTAAATAACAGCTCCAGAAACAATCATTTGTTATAGAATCAGTTACGTGAGTTGTGTATCCAATTAAAGATCTGTACCAAAAACTTAAGATTTTTTGGAAATCCTTTTAACTATTTGGATACTAAAAGTCTTAAACTTTAATTCTAAAAGTTAATAAAACTAAATTTCACATAAACTGTCACTTTGAAAAATATGTTAAACACCTAGAGGTAGTGGTATGTCTTTTAAAATACACCCGTTAGTGTTAATGATCAGCTTTAATAGAAGGCAAGGGTAAACAGAACCCAAGGAGTCGCTGACCCTGGATAAGAAAGAAATTACAACTTCATTTTCACTAACCTTCAAATGAAGCTTAGCATTTCTTTCAATTATAAATACAAGTAACAAACAATAGTGGTATTTTTTGTGGTATCTCCACCAACAGAAATCACATTATAGTTGCTATAGGTATCTCAAAACAATCAGTCATTAATACTTCAAAATTAAACCCACGGCAGTCATGAAACCCACAGCAATAATGTTCCAGTCAGTATGTTAACAAAGAACCATATATTACTCTGTCACTTTAAAAATATTTTGATAACATTACAAACAAATGCAGTCATATTGAAACACAACTACGTATTTTATGTTGATGCATTTAGGAGCACTATCCTGAGAGGAGCTCCATAAGCTTCCCCAGATGGCCGAAGAGGTCAGTAACTCCGACTCAGGCCGTCACACTACGCACAGCACGTCACAGTAACACTGGGTCATCTGAGAGTCACAAAGTTCTTGTGAGGTAGGACTTCTCTAACTGAATGTGAATCAGGACACATTCTCAGAGAAAGTGAGGGGCTTGATCATGACAACACAACTTACAAATAGCTAAGGCAGGGCCAAGATCCCAGGTGCAGAGCTCATTTCCAAAGAACCATTTATTTGTGCTATCAGCCACACGGACTGAAGAACTAAATAAATATTATCAGTGATGAGCAAAAGAAAAAATTGAATTTTTTTCCTTTACTGTTATTTTTTTTTTTAAGAGGGAGAAATTTAATAATCTACCACTGATATTCCTGCTTTTCTCAAAAAAGATCTCAATTCAATGAGATATGAAGGTTTTCCAAGTTATGCATCTACTGAACTCAATTTGGCTACTTCCACAGGGAAGGTTTTGGAATGGCAGAACATTCTTAAAACAACATGTGAAAGCTTCTGCAACTTTAAAATCGAAAGCAGGTACAAAGTAACATTTTTTTAACTTGGGCAAAATGTAAGCTTGAAAGACTTTCAAGGAATGCAGTCGTTGCATAACAATTTAACTACAGATTTAAAAAGAAGCTAAATGGAAGCTTATGGCCTAATAGACACAATCTGTGGTCAATTCCTTTATTTACCAATACAAAAAGGTAGGAAGAACACCAATAAATATGTTCTGATCTCTTATAAGCTTAGAATTAATATAAGGAGCACATTATATTATATATGATTATGTAACGTATATTATAATAGAATCAAAAACACTACATGATAATGAGCACCCCTAGAAAGAAGCTTTATACTCGTCAACTCACTTCATTCTCACAGCCACCATGTAGGAGAGGTATTCATCATCTTGTTTTACATCTTGTTTTACAGATGAGGAAAATAAGGCTTAGGAGAGGTTATATGAGCGTTTCTTGGTTAAAGTCACCAATAAGTGGCGTTAACTAGATCTTTTTATTATGTCATGCTACATCTCACATTATCATTCCACATGTAATTTTAAAAAACTTGTTAACTGTTGATATAATTCTTCTGGAAAGAGTTTAAAGTGTTCTCTTACATACTATACTCAACTCTTGCATTTCTGAAATAAATGAACTAGGATGAAAAACAGAATAACCAAACTTTTTTAAAAGAGACAAAAAATAGATAAGCATGAGTTTATCCAAAAATCCACTTTTGGTTTCAAGTTTTTTTATGCAGACACTTGTACAATGAAGATTCTGATATTTGTAGACAGCGTGTGAGCTAATTAGAAAAAAACAAGTTAAATAAACAGACAATAGCAATCTCAACAGGTTATGCAGTAAAAACTATACTAACACGAATAACTAATGTATACACGATGTAAACTGTTCAGTAGTAAGCACCCCAAAGCCTTCTTTCAATATGCAAGTTTATCTTGTACATGCCAGTTGTTTCTTTATGTGACAATTTCTATCTTAAAGTTGACTCAATAATACAGACCATTAAATTGGTTTAAATCCAAACTGCTTAAAAGTCTCAGCACCTACTAAAAACCAGCATTAGGAATTCTAAAGAGCAAAATTATGAAGAAAACCAAAGTAATGAGTATCTTCAAGTAGAAATGACAGATTTATATAATTCAATAAAGAGTATGGACCTCTTCATATAGCTCTTAAATCTAAGCTTACTAATTCCATAATGATGCTTCTAGGTTACGCTCACTGGAATATTTCCTAATCTTGTATCTGTATACTTTTTTTTTTTTAACTCCAAGCTTATAATCCTTGTTCTTATTCTCAGTCTCCACCTCCATCAAATCTGCTAGAGGAGGAAATTCTAAAATGATACAAACATTTTATTTGGAGCTTTGCAATCCATCTGTTTTCCTTGCTTTCAGATATATGGCTGAAAAATACACCTTAAAAAATTAAAATCCCAAAGGCAAGTTGTATAAACATAGAGCTACTAACAAACTAGAGGGAAAAGGCATAAAGCCATTAGAGGTTAAATGGCCTGGCCGTTTAGCAGTCCCGCTACAGATAACGAGATACAGAGACAGTGGTGATAGAATGCATGTGGTAACAAGATGGAAGCAAGTGAAAAGGTCACCTCGAGTTCCTGGGCACTGTCCCCTCTGCAGTATCTCTTTTCTGCGTGGGGGCAGGGAAGTGGGTCCAGGTGTTTTGGTCTGGGGCCCAGGGCTTCAAGGGAGTGGGCCCTCCAAAGGGAAGCAGACACACCCTCTATCTCCCCCAGATACCTCCTGAGCAGATGTGGTGAGATCTCTCCTCCACAGGAAGGGGAAAGGATGGGAGGAGGACAAGGCCTGCTGTCGCCAGCTGTGCCCACAAGAATAACAAATGGGTTGAAATTCACCACAGCCATCCTGTGGGCTCATAATAATTCATGATCCTGAAGGACAGACAGGCCTGTCCCCTAACTGGCTTGCAATGCCTCAATAATTAGTCTCACAGAAAGCTATTTGTATGGCAAAATAAAATGTTTAAGCAGCACAATGAGATTAAAAGGGCATGTTGTCAACGAATTATAAGCAATTATAAGTAAATGGTCATTAAAGACCAAAAAACATAAACATTACATTAAAGAAATGAGCCAGGAAAGAACATAATTCAAAGAAGTCAACAAAGGAAAAAAAAAAAGATAAATACCATTAAATTATGGTAAGAGTTTTTTTTTTTTTTTTTAAAGCACCTATGGACTATTATATATTATGTTCTTTAATAATGTTGCCAAATGCAAAACTTGAGGATCAGGGTCTTAAACTGAAGGCAGAAATAACTATAGCATGTAAACAGTGAAAATGTTTAGGTAACTTATGGTATAAAACACTGCAGTAAAATTTAATATCTTACAAACTTAAACATATTTTAACTACAAGAGCACAGCCATGACAAGGTACTAATTAAAAATCACATCTGCAGCATGAATTTTTATTATATAACCTAAAGGTTACACTAATTTATTTTATACTCAAAATAATTAATAAAGGGTTGAATTAAATTGTGCCTAATGAACTCATAAAAGTGTGAGTAAAAATCCACCTCCTCTAATTCTCCCCAGAGAACATGAGCAATGTATTACCTCTTTGGAAGATAAAAGGAAAGTAATCAAAAATTCAGCTGCACAATTCTTAATTATGTAAGAATTAAGGTAGCTGACACTACCTTTCAAAAATGGTATCTAGAAACAAGAAAGGGGGCTGCAACCAAAATAAATTAGTTCTACAATATGTTAGTAGCATTGGCATTAAAAACATGAACTGAGAGAAATTGGATGGCGAGCAATACTTTGGAGGAAAACTAAGTTCACAGCTACCTGCAGATTTCATTTCTTGGACTATTTGTACAAATCACACAAAAGCTAAAATTTGTTATCAAGTTGAAACACTGACAAAAAATTTCAACTCTTAAAGATGATCCATTAAAAACCAACCTGGCTATCTCTTCTCGATGAGCAGTCCAATCTCGGATGTAGTCTTCCTGTTCTTTGATCCGGTGCTTGAATGAAGAACTAGTAGGCATTGCTGACCCAGAGCTCTGCAACCGAGTAGTTTTCAGGGCTGGAGAAGTACGTAGACGAGTATGTTTAGGGGAATTACGGTTTGATCCAAATTCATCTTCTGAGGTGGAAGCATAATCAGTAGGAAAGCGCCTCCATCTTGAATTTACTAAATTAGTTTAATTATTAAAAAAAGAATTATTATGTTACCTTTTAAAGGAGAAAAAAATCATGATTTCAAAAACACCATGAGACACACACAGCACAATTTTCAATAACTGACATACACATACCTCACAAAAATCATAAGTCTACTACTTCTTAAAGATAGAAACATACATTTTGATGAATTAAAAACAATGAGTAATCAAAAACGACTGAAAGACCATGTTTTCCGTAGTATGGTGAATAAAACATTCAGATGACAAATTCACTAATGATAAACAACTAAGCAAGCTCTATTTATAAATGTTTAACTTGGGTACTTTTTAGTTGCAAATATTTCTCATTTGAGTGAAGATACGGATTTTTTTAAATGACAGTAACAGCAACAACAACAAAAATAAAAATAAGGGAAAAGATTTCCTCATGCCACATAGACTTTCAACATGGAGATGGTAAAAACCTCTTTTCCCAACATACAAATGTGCATAATTCCTGCTGTGGAAATTATGCTTCTATGGCAGAAAAAAAACATTACCTCTGTCATTCAACATCCTGTTATGCTATGATTGGAAAAAATCTTTTTACATGGTAAAAACACAACAAAGCATCTTCAGTACAACTCTCTGCCACTTTGACACTGAAAGCATATGGTGAACACAGACAATGACGTAAGACCTACAAGGAGCAAAGCTCTATAGAGCTATTCTCACAACCACTGACGTTGAAGGCACAGGAGGTACTGTCAATAGTCACATTAAAGAAAGTGGCAATCACTTTCTTATTTAAGGTTAGTAAAGACACTTAAGAGATGGCGTTGCTGACACATCTGAAAAATCAGAAGACAAATTAATTTCACTACTACTGTTAATGGGAGAACCAAACATACAAATAATTTGTGAGGCACAGGACAGAGGTCAAAAACGGGGCAATAATGGCTGATTACTTCACAAGGGCAGGAGCCATGCCTGTTTAATCTACTCCAGCACACCTAGCACTTGGCAGAGTGTCTGGCTAGCAAATGTTTAATAACTACTTCTGAATAAATGAATGAATTCCTAGATACTGACCATTTGCTTTTCTCAGATTAGGAAAAACCTATTGAAAAGCATGAGATGTTTTTGGTGGCTAAAGTGACAAAAACTTTGTCTAGAGTTGAGCTAGAAGTTCCAACTGCTATTAATATTAGAAGAGTTTTCTTTTTCTTTCCCTCTCTCCCTCTCTTTCTCTCTCCCCCTCTTTTAAAACAGGAACTGACCCTAGGCTGCATAGGTTGGTAGAGTCTAAAATTCTTTCATCCTACTTCACTGGAATTTTATGCTTCTCCTGTCTTTTCCTCCCCAAATCACATTTTTGCCTCTGGGACTCTGGTAAGGCTCAGGTGGCTGTCAGATAAACTGATGATCACTGCCGCCAGAATTGTTTTAAGAAGCAGAGAAATCTATAATTGGTAATACGCCCTATATCAGAGCCTACCCATTTGTCCTGATTCACACTCTCACTTGAAGCTCGTGGAGCTTGGAACAAGATTTATGGGTGTAAGAAGACAGAAGAAACTTCATGGCTTTCTGGAAAAGTGTATGCAAACACATATACAGAACTGCAGGTAATTACTCATAGTGTCTTTTGAAGGCAGTAGTCAATATATTTTCTGGTTTTACCATTATAAGATAATTCATTAATATAAAAATACTTTTACCACAGTGGAAAATTACTATTTTAGACATCTAAAAAACCCTACAAATTGAACTGACCCTAATACTTGAAAACAATTTCAGAGTAAGTTTAGGAATAAGAGCAGAAAGGCTTTAGGAAAAAAAATTAGAAATATTGCAATGTTCATACTTCTTAATGAAGGCATTTCATTAAACATTAAATGTTTATTCATTTTGCTACCTTAGAATATTATTCATAGAAAACAAGTTCACAAATAAGAAAGATGATTCATTAGATTAAATTTCCTGATTTTTTGATTTGGAAACTATGGAAACCATACTTACAACAACTGAAAAGTTGTTTGGGGTGAAAACAAAACCAATAGTAAAGAGTTGTAATAAACTGCAGGAGATGTGAAAACAGGTAGGTATGACGGAGCTAAGGTCGTTCACTTGGGCATAACTCAGAAAGCATGGCATCGATGGCTGCTTTATTTCATGGGGGCACAACACATGAAAGCAGGAGGAGAAACTGAGAAGCCAGTGCTAGGTGTTAGGTGACAATATGTAAGCAGAGTCACATTAGAATCAACTTTTAATAGTCTGAATCTCAAGATCATAAAATAATTACATTTTGGAGGGAAAAAAAGAGAAAAACTCCTTTTTCAAATGACGTTCATAAAGTTCCCATTTATTTTTACAGGTCTATCTAGAGGCCAGTAAGATTGGTGAAGCTTAATAATATCTTTAGAAAGAAAAGCAACCATAAGAATAAAGCATAACTTAAAAACTGAAAGGTAACATTTTTAGGTTTGTTCTCTTAAAATTGAGGGCAAAATGAGAGATAAAGTAAGTAGGGTATAGCTGAGAGATGAAATTCTCAAGGGTTGTCCTTACCAATGGCACCCCAATCACCCACAGGGTGTGCTAGGAAGCAGAGCTTCCATTCCGTCTGGACGCCACCTGGCCTGTAGAACAGCCAAGATGAGAGTGGACACCAGCGGAATGATCACTACCCGTGGGAGAGAGAGCAGGGCCTGTGATTTCCCAAACACCTTCTTTCAGCACCTTTTGCTTTCTTAATCTTTGCTTCTGAACTATAGCAGCAAAGTTTATCTGAAGAAAAAATATCCCTACAATCTGCTAGTTACTGCAGAGAAAACTTCAAGTTAGAATGTTTTCAACTTTCCCTATTGCCTACTTATTTCATAGAATTTTAGAGTATTAAGACCTTAGACATTAGCGTAAGTTCTTCAATTTATGGAGAAAAAAAGAGGCCTGGAAAGGTCTTGCCTTACTTAAATCAAAGTTTAAGCCAGGTCTACCGACTCCCAGAGTTCAAAGCTCTTTCGCTGTTATTCCGAGGACTTCACGATTGCATGTTAGAAAATCCTTATTTAAAAAATTTATTTTTACAATTCCAGTTAGGCTAACTCTTCTTTGAAAAGACATCCTCAATTTCTCATGGAATGATGGTTTTTGTGATTTCTAACCATGAAGAGAAATTTTACTTCCTCTTGAATTTTATTCTGTTCAGGTAAAACCCTGCATGAATTAAATTTAATTTTATAGCATTAGGCTTATTTGATATATTATTGGTACTATTAAGACATTTCAGATAAATCATTAAATTGAAAATTTATGTCAAAGGTATTTGAAATCCCAATCCCTAGGGAGGTTTTCTTGGTTGGTGAGGTGCTAGACAGCACATATGGTAAAATCAAAGTTCTAAGATCAGCTTAATTAATTTTATAGCTAACCTGAAAATTATTTTAGTTACATTAATTATAAAACTTATTTTGTTATAAAATTATGCAACACTCCTTCTTATGGGAGTAATAAACCACTCTATTCACTATGAAGACATACTGTCAAGAATTGAAAAAGGAAGAGTTACTAGGATTATTTATTTGTGAATGCTCTGATTTCTTTTACTGCTAACCAAAACTTTGTTGGCCTTAAAACACATCCACATCTATAGATGCAACAAACACATTTCAGGAAACAAACACTACATTTCACACTTTATATCAGAATATTTTGGTGGGAAACAAAACCACAAACGTATTTTACATGTGTATCTATAAGCAGGTAGCAATAAGATCATTTGGGGAAAAAGATCCCTGACGATATTCCGTATTGATCTTTGACCTGGAGGAAGAAATAACTGAAGCCATGCATGCCCAATACCTAATTCCTACCATCTATAAAATTTGACATTTAGAATAAAAAGGAGAAAGCAAACAGCCTAAAAAAATTCTGAGGATGTTAACATGTTTTTTTTTTTCTTAAATGTGCACCTAAAATATAATGAAAACCAATTGCTTTATTTTGATAATTCAGCACACTTAGTTTTAAATGTATCTTATCAAAGTAAATCTGGATATTTTAACATAACTTGATATTGAAGGATCACTGAAGGAAGGCGGGGAGGGGGGAGTGGGGACTAAACTTTCCTAAAAGCAAATTACATCAGAATGAAAGAAGCATAAAAGAACTTTTACTCTTAATGCTTCTAAGTCAGAGATTCCATTCTTCTATTTTTATCATACACATTTCTTTGAAAAACTTTTTTTAGACATGGCCTAAATTATGAAATTTGAAACATTACAGAATTATTTTCACATATGCCAATCTGGACGTATCACAGGCTCTAGGTTCAGAGATCTCTAAGTCCTTTAAAGTTTACCGTTTGTACAGCAACCCTAACCAGTATGGTTTTATATTCTTTTAAATTATATATATATTTTTAAGATTTTATTTATTTATTTTGAGAGAGAGGGAGCACAAGTGGGGAAAGGGGCAGAGGTTGAAGGAGAAGCAGACTACCCGCTGAGAAGGAAGTCTGACACGGGGCTCCATCCTGGAAGCCCGGGATCATGACCTGAGCTGAAGGCAGATGCTCAACTAAGCCACCCAGGCGCCCCTTAAATCATAATTCAAAAGCTAAAGCTAAGAACTTTTATTTTCTTTTTCCATTCAAGGTATTAATTATCTTAAGTAGAAATATCACAGCATCAAAGACACCCCAATTAGCAACTAGATCAAAAAAGTGTCTGTTTTTCTTATTTTTTTTTTTTAAAGATTTTATTTATTTATTTGACAGAGAGAGAGAGAGACAGCAAGAGCAGGAACACAAGCAGGGGGAGTGGGAGAGGGAGAAGCAGGCTTCCTGCCGAGCAGGGAGCCCAATGTGGGGACTCGATCCCAGGACCCTGGGATCATGACCTGAGCCGAAGGCAGACGCTTAACGACTGAACCACCCAGGCGCCCGTTTCTTATTATTTTTTTATTACCTACCCATATAACTATTTTAGTACGTTACCACTGACTATGAGATCCTAGCCATTATCCTTCTAGATGGGATAGAATACTATAAACGGGTATCTTGAGAGAATCTGAACATACAATCCTACATCATGATATAGCTTCATGAATTTAGTAAAACATCAGAATTACATAGATTATAGTGGACAATATACCAAATATATTATATGTTGGCCTTGTATATACTCCTGAGAGAATCCAATAAATTCCAGCCAACCTCTGGAAGCCTGCAAGCAAGTAGATACAGACTGTTTCCGAGAGCCAGACCGGATGTGGCAGAAGCAGCAAGAGGCTGGGAATGAAAAGGCCTTGGGGCTTCTCATCCTGTCCCTGCCATGACTACGTGACCAGGGCGGGTCACTGCATCTCTTGGCCCGAGTATAAACAGAATGACCCTCCCAGCTTTTCAATTCTATGGTTCTAATTATTTATTTATTTATTTATTTTAATTTTTTTATTATGTTAATCCCCATAACCATTAGTTTTAGATGTAGTGTTCCATGATTCATTGTTTGTGCATAACACCCAGTGCTCCATGCAGAATGTGCCCTCTTTAATACCCATCGCCGGGCTAACCCATCCCCCCACCCCCCCCCCCTCCAGAACCCCCAGTTTTTTTTTCAAAGTCCATTGTCTCTCAAATAATGCAATATATGTTAAGAAAAAAAAAAAAAAGAAGAAGAATATGGTTCTAATTATTTAATATGCCACTGTTAAGTATGAAGAAGGCCCACATCATGTACCTCAATTTACCCTAGGGAATTTCAATAAGCAATTCAAGGTACTTTTTGGATATAGAAAACTACACATTTATCAAGTTCTGTATTCAAAGCAGAAAACACAATTTATCTTTAAAGATATAATGTAGAATCTTATAGCGGTTTCTTGGACTTGCTTAAGTAGTCCTATTTGGCTTGCATCTCACAGAAGCCCTTCGTGTTCAACACTGAGGAATAAGACCAGCTCACTCATGTGTTCCGGGCCAGACAACCGGTACAGAAGGAACCGTCCCATGCTACTTAGTGATATACGGCTTGCATTACAGCTTACGGTGAGACAGGGGAAAACTGTAACATTTCTATGTGCTGAAGTGGAGATGAGGTGATGGAACAAGCGACGTGGCAGAAGAAACCCTATCACGGTACACACCAGAGAATGTAGCACAAAGGAAATGTGAAGTGAAGAGGTAGAGCCGTAAGAAGGACAGAAAACCAACACTGGGTAAACATCAACCAAGAGAGAGCAGTGGGTTCTAAAACGCTTGCGGTAACTGCATGAACCGGCACCGAAAGCTTCGATTGCAGAAGCGGGGAGGGTGGGGGCACGAGGGAAAATGCCAGCTCTTCTTCTGGAGTCAGGATTCTAGGTCACCTATCTCCCGCCTACATGCACTCCCACCATGGATCTGCCCGTCATGACCACAGCCCCTGACCTGGAGAGAGGGAGATGTGAGTGCGGTAGAGGGGGGGGACTGGCAGTGAGGACGAGAGAAGGGGAATACAGAGTGAAAACAGAACACGAGGAGCACCGTTAGGCTTGAGGACCGTGGCTACACTGTGGGAGACGTCGAACTCGGAACACCAGATTGCATACCACCTGTCCCTCACTCTTCCCTCAAGCCTTCGCACGCGCTCGGATGCTTGTGCTGGTAAGAGAGGCTAAGTCTCTGAGCAGCTGGTTTCCCCCCACTGGCCTCCGCAGCCCCACCCAGGTGTGAGGCTGATTATGAAGTAAGGGTCGATGCTCACAGGTACACACAGGAATGTGGGTGAGGACTCTGGTCACACACGTACTCTCCCCGGCTACAGCTCTGAGTATGAAGTACACCAGCACAGAGTATCCCAGGAGCCGTTAGATTCTGGCGGGGAGGAAGTAACCTTTGGAAGTACACTCAATGACAGCTAATGACTACAGTTAAGGGACAGAAGAGTGCTTTATGAGACAGTACTCATAACCAGTTAAATTTCTGTAGCCCGGTTAGACCCATATGTGCTTAGGGATTATCTCATGAATCCACTTCTTCCGCTGAAATATATTAAGAATTAGTTTTCACCTGCCCCAACTATAAACAGATTGAACTTTAAAAAGCATATGAGACATTTCTACATAAATGGGAAAGCAAGGGTAAAACAGCAATTATTTCACTTAGCTCTCAAGGAATAATAAAGGGTATCCTGCTCTTCAGATTAAGGGCCTTGAATTATGTGAGGATATTTAAAAATCAAACACATGCTTTCAGCAGTACAATGTTAATTCCTATTATTTAATCCAGATATTATTCATCTAATTTGACACATGAATCCAGACACTAACATTCCGAAATAGGTTCTAATTTCGAAATCACTACTTTGCCCCAGAGCATTCACTGGAAGTGTGTGTAACTTCTGAATTTTCCATTTACTAATGAGCTAACTAAAATAATTTTTATAGGAGAAAATACCCTCTTATAGCATAACCTTTTTGCTGAATATTTTTAGAAGTCACACTAGACATCTAATTTTTTTTTAAAAAGGAGTCCCAAAACATGAAAGAAATATTATGCTAATATTGTAAAAAGTCTGGACCCAATTTACCTGAAGGAGAGCCATGTGCTGAGCTCATACTTTTGACCTTGGAGTCTGACAGTCGAGAGATACTGTTAGCTCTAATTCTAGGAGAAAATTTATCTGAAGGTACTAATCTGGCTCCACTTCGAATGATAGCTTCTGCAGTCCGCGAAGAGGCACTACTTCTAGAGATTGTTGCCTCAGAGTCACTGCGAGCTGACAAGGAGCCAAGCCTTGTTCGACGAGGCTGAGCCAGTAAATCAATCCTAGAGATGTTACGCCTTCCTGTGGGCGGCTTTGACGTGGAACTGGTTGTGGACACTTCAGAAGCAACGGATGCTTTGTCAGCGTCAGCCAGTTCGCTGTCGGACACTTCACCAAGTCGTGCTCTACGCAAGAGGGAAGTCCTGGTAGGCCGTGGCCTGGGAAGAGTCGTTGATTTACTGGAAGATCCAGGTGCTACGGGAGAAGTCTTAGATTTAGTTACTTTACTTCCTTCCAGTTTGGAATGTGCATGCTCATCAGTTGAGGTAAGTGGAGTCCTGGCATGAGATTTACAAGAGTAAGTTTCCTGATCTGATGACATAATGTCAGAGATGGCAGAATGAGGTACACTGGAGGTCTGGTCATCGTCTGTTAAATCCACTGAAGGTTGTCTTATTCTTCCACTGGACTGTATGAATTTGCGACCATCTGCTCTTGAGCCTACATCTGAGGAACGACTTTTCGTTTTCTTCTCAATTTTCTCCCTAGCACCTGAAGATGATGATTTTGTAACATCTTTAGAAGGAGAAGTCGTGGAACACCTATCTTTATAGAGACTCGTGAAACTCTTTCGCTTTTGGGTTGACTTTCTTTCAGTCTCTCCCGTGACCAGACTGATTGTACTCGCTGTGTCCACATCAGATTCTGGGGAGATAGAGTTGTCTCTATTATAACTGGGAGTATCTGGGCCTTCATCAGTTTTATTATCTTCACGCAGCTTGGCTTCTAGAAAAGCCATTACTGCTTCTGTGTCCTTTAGAATAAGGGTGGTGTCCATACTAGAATCAGTATCCACAGAGTCACTTCTTTCTCGTATTCTGCTGGCAGCTGTCAAAGCCAGAGAAGGCGATGTAGACGAAGTCTGCTTATTTATATGGGGAATAAGTTCTATGGGTATGTTGGGGCTAGGTTTTTCTATGGTGAAGCTTCCTTGCCGAACCAAGGACTTGGAGGATTCCTTCTTATCGCCGCCCTTTGAAGTCTGACCTTTGAGAACATCCTCAGCTTTTCTTCGCTTGCCCTCGTTTTGTGTCACCCTTTCTCCTTTGCTTGTAGAGTGGCCTGGAATTTTTTCTTGAGGCTGTGACTCTTGTTTGAAAGATTCCTCCCGGCACCTATCTATCTGACCTGAAACATTCTTGGAAGCTAACAACTTGGTAGGTGTCCACTGTGCCTGCTCCTTTTGTTCTTGTTGCTGAATTTTAGCTAATGTCTGCTTTACCAAAGAAGCTTCCTTATCAGTTTCACTTTTGTCCTTTCCAGAAGAGCTGCCCAAGTGAAGCAGGGTCTTATTATCTCCGCCAGGTTTTGCGGCCTCGCCGTTCACTGCCCTGCTCATCTTATTCAAGGCTCTGTCGGCATCTTGTTTATCTTTCTGGTATGCCTGTGCAGGTGCTTCTTTCTCCTGAAGTTCTGTGTCTTGTTTTTCTCCGATCTCTGACCTCTGTGTTATACCCTTGGCTCTGGAGCTCTCAAGAGACTTTTCTTCATTTGGAAGCTGGGGAAGGGTGCGTCGCCTTCTCTCTCCCTGACTAGCCAAGGAAGTTGCTGACCCAGTACTTCTCACTGAAATGCCAGACTCACTGATATCTGCATCTATAAAATAAAACCACAAAGAAGACCTGTATGAGAGCAAAAAAGTACAAATAAAAAGAATATCGTATTATATTAGATTTCGCAATGTAAGTTAAGGAATGGCTTAGTATATAAGAAAACTTTGAATAAACATACCAGTATTGTGACATAATAGTTTCAAAAGCAAGTAGAATGCCACAATGTACAAATAGGTACATTACTAATAGGGGCAGTCAAGAAAGGCAGTTTTAGGAGATGAAAATTGGGGTCATCTGTTCTTAACCCTCCATCTGTTGCTTTTTCTTTCAATGTATTTTATGGCAGGGAAGGTCACTGCGTTCATTCTTGCTTCTCTAAGGTCCATGAAATTTTGCTCAAGAAAATGTTTTGTAGAACTGCACAGAGAATGCCTAATAAACACTTTCAATTACATAGTAGAGAAGACTATTTCTAGGGGCGCCTAGGTTGCTCAGTGGGTTAAGCGTCTGACTTTTGATCTCAGCTCAGGTCTTGATCTCAGGGTCATGAGTTCAAGCTCCATGTTGAACTTAAAAAAAAAAAAGAATAATACATCTAGTTTTTAATGAGCATTGTTACCTATCTGAAAGAATGACAAGTTTGGATTTCCTAAATAAAACAGAAAATGCAAAACTTTAGAAGGCTTTCCAAAAAAAACTTAACACTGATTACAAGAATTTTAAAAAAATTTTTAAAGATTTTATTTATTTGTTACAGAGAGAGAGAGAGACAAAAAGAGAGCATCAGCAGGGAGAGGGGCAGAGGGACAAGCAGACTCCCCGCTGAGCACAGAGTCCAGGGTGGGGCTCCATCCCAGGACCCTGAGATCATGACCTGAATCAAAATCAAGAGTCAGACGTTTAACCGACTGAGCCACCCAGGTACTCCAAGAAATTTAAAAAATTTTAAGTGTGAAACAAGAGAACAGGACTTATCATACTTTTACAAACCGAGGGATTTTTAAATTATGGTCTTTCGGTATACTAACGCCTCATATAGAAACACATGATCACTTTCTCTTTTCACAATTAAGTAGAAGACAATGAGAAAATATATACTTTGATGTTTCTATGTGAGAGAATTTGAGAATACCTGAGTATTTTCCTGACTGCTATACATGGAATGCATTTCTGAGAAAAGGGACACATCCATTTAGGGAAATAGAAGTTAACATATAAAGCATTCTAATCTTTGGTGATAAGTGGAGCAAGATACCAAGACATAGTTTCTGTGGGTCTTTTCTCCCTTTATAATTCTGAAAGTTGAACATTTAAATTTCACAGCAATATAGGGCGCCTGGGTGGCTCAGTCGTTAAGTGTCTGCCTTCGGCTCAGGTCATGATCCCAGGGTCCTGGGATCGAGTCCCACATCGGGCTCCCTGCTCGGCAGGAAGCCTGCTTCTCCCTCTCCCACTCCCCCTGCTTGTGTTCCTGCTCTCGCTATCTCGCTATCAAATAAATAAAATCTTTAAAAAATAATAAATAAATTTCACAGCAATATAAAGTTTACGATGCAGGAAAAGAGCTACTAAACTTCCTGATTCAACTTTAGCGATTGGTCTTGACATTATTGTATTGTATCTCATCTCTGTAGTGCTATCAGAAGCACCTAAAATGTACTCGCTATTTTATCTTTTTGTATTTTTCTAGCATTTCTCACACTGTCCTGCTCCTAACATGCATGCAATGAATGCATGTTTAACAAGAATATTTTAGGATTTAAGTCGATTCATAATTTAGAAGATGATGAAACATGTTGAAACGAGGTAACGAAGGGTCGTGGTTTGTTTTATTTTGTAACAAGGTAGAATTTTGCTTTCTACAGCTAAACTGACTAATATCATAATGGATTCTTGGTAAGTTTACCTAGCCTCTTTGACCCCTCTATTTGGGTTCTTTGTTTTCCAACTGGTAACCAGTTTATGTTAAATCAATCTGCCAATCATTCGGTCTTTTCCAAAGATTTTTGGTAATACTATCGATTACTTCTAATTTCTATAGTAAATCAGTGATATAGCTTTTCTAGTACGTTGCTATGTACCTTGCTCAAATGCTTGCTGAGTAATGTTTACAAAATTCCTAAACCATATCTTTGGGGTGCCATAAGCCAGAGACAAAATAAATTTCCATTTCCATTTTCAACAATAACAAAATTTAGAATACAGATAAAAATCCACATGCAAATTCTCCTTGAGGGTTTTATTTCAAATTAAGAATGTAATTAATTGAACATAACCAAAATCATTAGAGACATAAAATTTCATTTTTGTTTTTTTTAAAGAAACTTTTTTAGTTCACAGAAATATTAGAAGGCAATAAAAATCACATTACACAGACTTGCAAAAGGTATTAAGTAAATTAAGTGTGTAATAGTTCTTTTTTATTGAATTGTATTGAATGCTTTTTACTTAAATGCACAAAGTAGCATTAAAATATTTGTTATATTAATGATATTAATGAATGTTATAATTTGGAACTATTGTTAGTCTTACTTTAAAATTTTCATTTTTATATATATATCATATACATAAATTTGTATGTATGTTATGTGTTTCCCCTACAAATTATCTCCTATCTTCAGTTAGTTTATATTTTAATGATATCTGCATTATTAGTGCAAATAAAATCATATATATCTAGTATAAGCATGAGAATATGTGATTATGTTTATTTAGGTTTAATTTACTTCACTATATAGATTTAGTTTGTTTTTAAAAAAAGCTGTGGAAAGAGCCAAGATGCCCTTCAACAGATGAATGGATAAAAAAGATGTGGTCCATATATACAATGGAATATTACTCAGCCATCAGAAAGAATGAATACCCAACTTTTACATCAACATGGATGGGACTGGAGGAGATTATGCTAAGTGAAATAAGTCAAGCAGAGGAAGTCAATTATCATATGGTTTCACTTATTTGTGGAACATAAGGAATAGCATGGAGGACATTAGGAGAAGGAAGGGAAAAATGAAGGGGGTGGAAATCGGAGGGAGAGATGAACCATGAGAGACTATGGACTCTGAGAAACAAACAGGGTTTTAGAGGGGAGCAGGGAGGGGGGATTGGTTAGCCCAGTGATGGGTATTAAGGAGGGCACATACTGCATGGAGCACTGGGTGTTATATGGAAACAATGGATCGTGGATCACCACATCAAAAACTAATGATGTATTGTATGGTGACTAACATAACATAATAAAATTAAAAAAAAAAAAACTGATGTACGATTCACAAAAAAGAAAGAGAGAGAGAAAATACCATTCTCTAAAGGAACAGGTACAGACAATTCCATTATCCTTTCTTCTTGATCATGTCTTGTATGATTTGCAGCCAAACTAGCCCACTGTGAAACCCAGCGTTTGTTTCCAGATGATGTGCCTTCCTAAAGCAGAAAAAGAAGGGAGTGAAATCAGTCTATTTAGTCAGAGAGTTCTATGTAGTCACGTTATCCTGTCATCCGAAGCCACATTTAAACCTCACATTGCCATATTATCATTAATTAAATTTCCTCATATATAGAATGAAGATTCTCTAGGTACCCCTTTTAACTACATCTTATTATTACTGTAAACGCAGTATAATTTTCTCTATTTATTAAATACTAACGATGGCACTAAAATAAACACTTAGAGCTTAAATTTACTGTGGCTGAACAAACGTGGGTCTATTACCGCAGCCTTACGGCTAACCAGTGGAGCTGGCTCTACTTCATTCTCTGGAACAGGAGTCTAAAGCTTCTCTAGCCCTCCAGGTGCTTCTAGGAATCAGACTGGTTCCAGAGTCCCAAGGAGTATTAAATCTGCCACATCATGTCTTTAGGGATTTCAAAAACTAACCCACAGCCAAAGACTTTATAACACTTTACTGTTTCCAGAAGAAGCCAGAGATCACTCAACCTTTAAAAACTTTTCTATAAATAGTCTGAATCTAGACCTGTGCACGTCTAGATCTGGCCTTAATTAAGGCGACTGCTCTTTGCATCGTTAGAGTCAAGTGTGAAATGGGATTTAATTCATGATATGGTTCCACAGACTTATGGACATATACTGGTAATTTTTAACACCAGGGCAATTTGGCATTTAATATGGAAGATCTAGGGAATATAGAAAAAAATTATGTTCCCTCATGAAAAATCTAAGTCAAGGCTTAATTTTGAGACTGGAATGACAACTAAAGATTGGAAGGCTATTTAACCAAAATTGTATTATGAAAACAATACCTTAAGTATCAGATTTATTGTACTAAGGATGATAGGCTAAAAACTGATGAAGTATTTCATACAGACTACATATATGATTTCAAGAACAGGTTAAAATAGTAAGTATACATAGTGACATACATACAATGAAGCCTAAGAATTCCTCCAAAGCCTGCTAAATTCTTGAATTCCCTTTCAAGATTCTGTGCTAACTGCCCACAGTTCTCAGCATGAAGGAAGCACCAGAGCCACTCACACCCTCACTGATAGTAGAACTCTTCTGTGAAGAGTTTCTCATGGCTTGTTTAGGTGATTCCCATATTGGGGCTATATATAAAGTCCACTTGGCATGGGTTGACAGGATAAAGAAGGAAAGAAGGAGCCTTACAAAGTTCATGTTCATCAGAATTGTTGCTAGAGCAATTAGAATACCAAAACACTGCCTCAGATAAGTATCACTTGCTTTCAATAAGGGCATTAAGCATCTTATAAAACAGAAACTAGAATTAAAATTCTCTAAGATTAAGGAAGAAAAAAGAACACTAAAAAACATACTTGCTTTCAGAAAAAAGCAGACCATTAAGGGACAATTTTAACATAAATTAAAAAAACAGGTGGATTTACCTATTGAAAGATTTTATTTACAGCTCATACAAATATAACATTTTATTTATTATTGTTTTATTTATATTTTAAGTCTTTGTTTTATTTACCATTTGTGTATTTTAAATTACCTCATTTCCTGAGAGGTAGTACAGCATAATGAGTAAGAGAATGAGTTAAGAAAACAAGGCCTCTTACGGTTCAAATTCTGGCTCCATAAGGTTGCTAGGCTTTGTGAATGTGTCAACTTAATTTCTCTATATTTGAGTTTCCTTATTCGTAAAATGGCACAAGAAAGGTCCTATTGGATGTTAGCTCTTATTGTCTGAATAAATTATAATGAATTAATACTTCTCAGTTATACACATCTTTCACATTTCTCTTTGACATAACAATGTGGAATGACATTCTAATATTATTTCCAATATGGGAATAACTATTTGTTGAGGGCATAAATATCAGGCTGTTCCTCTGCTGAGTGCTTCAGACTTCACTACTCCCTGTAAATAGACTTTATCAACAATCCTGTTTGTAGATGAGAAAATTGCAGCTAAAAGGGGAAGTGTCCAACACAAAGGCGCTCTATTAAACATGGCCACTCTGGGATTCGCACTCAGGTCTTCCAGGCTCTACTGTACCAGACTGACTCCCTAACTTTGTTGGCCAAGCCATCCGTGATTAACTTCATGTTAATCCGAATCACATCCAGCACTGCACCATACCCGCACTTATTGAGGTATGTAAGTTCTATCTGTCTGGCATGATATTCAGACCTGTCCATGCTAAATACATGCCCTCCTAGGAAGTTTAAGCAGTGAGCATGTAGCCCATCAACTGCTTTCTGAAATTAACATTTTCCCTTCACTGATGAACATAGTAACAATTTAAAAGAACATAACAAAAACTGAAACAGAATTACTGCAAAATTGCTTTAGGCTTTTATTAGAAACAAATTTGTGAGAATTTAGTTTTTAGAAGAATTCTCAAGGGGATATATCAATTACTTAAAATAATGTAATTACAAAAATGATAAAAATTTACATTTTGTGTGTGTAAAAGTTACATATGAGGAAGGGATGTGTACCTCTGAGTTGTGAAATCCAGGTGTACTCAGTGGCTTTCTTTCTTCCATTACTACCGCAGCAGAGCTGAGAGCCCAATCTTTTATCAGATCTTTATGCTTTTCATTGATAATAGGCCTATTATAATCCTGATTGTCATCTACTCCAAATACCTAGGAGGAGAAATTATTTTATAAATGAAAAGTCTGAGCACCAGATTACTAGGAATAATATCAGTAACTTCAGAGGCAAGTAGAAATACTCTGAATTAATTTCGATGGGTAATTCACTAGTGAGGGAAACATGTTTAAGGACAGGGTAACATCCAACTGAAGCAAGAGTTGGAAAGAAAAACGGGGCTGTGGCAGCTTACTTCATAGTAAATGAGACTATCCTTTTTAATATTTAGCCAAGTACTGTTTGATAATAAAATAAATATCCAGGACATTACATGTGATTTGTTAAAAGATGTTAATAATGTTAACTATTATAATAATGCAGAGTTAGGAAAGAATACTACTTCAGCTTGTTTCCAGCTTGTCTCTTTGCTCTATTATTTTTGAGAATCCTGCTGCAAGACTATATATAAGCATACAGCTGATTTCACTGGTTCCTTCCCTAACAAATGTGTAACATTTACATACATGAATTTAAATCATACTTGGAATTTTCTAAGGTCCCAAATATCAGATTTTGTTGTATGATCTCTGTATGGAGTACAGTATGATCTTCAAATTTTATTTGCCTAAAAATTCATCGAAAGGCCTTTGAAAGGCAGATCCTGGGTCTCCCCCAACAGATCACCATTTTCAATAAGCAGGTCAACTATGGTCAACACTTGTGGAATATTTAAACACAGAGACCAATAATCACGTGCACAATCAAGGGCAGGATCTGAGTCTTACTGATTTCCTGGCACATAACAGGCTGGAGAATGGGGTTACCTAACAGACTGGAAAAAGGTTATAACTACGTAAACTTTAACATTCCATTTTACTAATAAGTTTCTTTGTTCCCAATGCTTATTATTTATAGATTTTATTTGTGGCTCTAATTACTACAATAAAGAAAAATAGTGTGTTTGAATTAGTGCTTTGTAGAAAGGATCTTTAGAACATAATCAAAGGGCCTTCTTTGCTATACAAAGGGAAAAATACCTTAAGGTAAACTATTTTCTAGAAAGCTTTTTAACGATCATACAGTATACCTGATAAATTCTGAAGCCCACATTTAATAAAGGAGACATCAGATTTTCAAATTCTTCACTTTCAAAACTTGGAAATTTTACCACTAGGTGGCCTTATTACTTAATATTTAATTCAAATATAACTACAGTTTTCAAGAATTGTGATTTAATATCTGTTGAACCACTCAATATTTGAATTATCTCTGCTTTAAAAGTAAATTGTATATTGCTAATTTAAATCAAATACGGATTTTAATAACACATGGAAGCACAGTTTACAGAAGGGAAAAAACAGCCCTGTTTCATTTTGTTAAACACAGAATTGGTAAGTTTAACAACAACATTAAAAAAATGCTGTGTATACCGTTCCATGGGTTCTGCCTCCAGTCCCACTTGTAAAGAGCGCAAATCAGAGCTACTCGAGTTACTTGTGACTGTCTTAAAATAAAAACAAATTATTTCTAACTCAAGTCACTGACCTCCAAATTTACTGGAATTTATTTCCTTATTTTTATAATCACTGAGGGAAAATCTAACTCCAGTTTGCAAGTAAAATAAAAGCACGCACACGTGAGTACTTGCATGTGCTATTTGGCATGTTAATTTATAAACGATCTCAGGTGATTTTCTGATTTGGTGATACTTACTTCTACTTCATACTCAAAATGGACTTCCAAAACTTGTTTTCCTGAAACATGTAAGCACTACCAGTTTCAAGTAAAACATAATAAATCTCTCCAAATCAATGACACTACTTTGAAATAACAAAATACATGCAAAGAAGCGATGCCTCCAGGGAAGAGAAGCTGAAACTGCACAGGAAGAATACTCAGGGGGCGCCTGGGTGGCTCAGTCGTTAAGCATCTGCCTTCAGCTCAGGTCATGATCCCAGGGCCCTGGGATCAAGCCCCACATTGGGCTCCCTGCTCCGCGGGGAGCCTGCTTCCCCCTCTCCCACTCCCCCTGCTTGTGTTCCCTCTCTCGCTGTGTCTCTCTCTGTCAAATAAATAAATAAAATCTTAAAAAAAAAAAGAATACTCAGGGGACTTCTACAGATTCCTTGTAAAGCACCTGAGACAGCTACGTATATACCTGTCAGAGTAGTTAAATCATCACCTGTTTCCCAAACAAGTGACAGGGCCTGAAGCACAACTGTGGGGGAAAAGAAGTCTCCAAAGTTCCTATCTATATTTTTTTGAGTGCTTTGAAAATTTAATGACAGCAATGACTACCCAGCTTGAAATCCCTATCCTTTTTGTGTCTTGCTACAAAAACATCCACTTGTGAGAACTTTCATGTGAAAACAAAGAAGGACGTAAACATCTTATACTGTGTCCGTGTGCTTTAAAGCTATTAGAGTTTTCACATTTCAAAAAGCACATATAATCTGACATATGATCCAATAGCTGGACAAGACTTGAGGCCTAAGTTTGCTAGATCTTCCCATATTTTCATTGTAGGTTTTTGTCCCTAGGTGATTTCATCCACATCCGAGGCGTCCCTTCAATTTCCAACCACAGGCAGCTGCTCACTTGTCATCTCTCCTCATAGACAGCTCAAAGATATTTCAAATGCAATGTATGTTAACCCGGGCTTATGCTTCTCTTCCCTTTCCTGGGCTCAGTGACAGCCCCCAACTTGATATAGTACAAAATCAGGTTCTCTCATTCAGCTAGGGACTTTTTTTAGGCTAAAAGTCTAGACTGAGGAAGGGAGAGAGATCAGATACCTGTCTAATTATTATGCTTCCTCTCTAACAGATGCCATCCCCCATCCCAAGTTTGTCAGTCAGTTTCTAATTCTTCCAGGTGGGAGCAAAAGAAAGGAGGAGGGGATGGGAATAGAAAATTTCCTTTTGAACTTGCACTATCTGAGCTCCTTGGGCCTGGCAAATGCTTAAAGATAACTCATTCATCTTAGGGGTGGAGAATGTTCATGCCTCTAGGTCCCCTGATTGAGGCAGATGCATCTCTATTTTGGGGAGTGACCTGTGACTCCCTCCTGTGGCCTCCAGGTTTAGGGTAAGAAGACAGCACTGCTCTCACCATCCTACTCCAAGAATTATGGAACATGTCCTCTCTCTTTTCCTCTGGATGTGTGCATATGCTATTTGGCATCTCACTTTGGGATTTCACATCTGTATCTCAGCAGCTACTCTAAACAATTTTAACAACCTGTTCCTGAGGTATGGTACTTACTATTTTTGCAGGCTACTGGGCTAGCCACCATAGGTGCTTCAAAAATATGTGTAACTTAGTCCTTGTTCTCGGAGGGCTGAGTTCTAATACAGGAGGCTTATAAAGAAAAGAGAATGTCACCTGAACCATGCAGGGGCACTCTGTAGTTAAAACAACATTTCTTTAAGACCCAGACTATATTTTTAGATTTTAGTTTTAAATTTAAAGAAATGAAACATTCTCCAGATGACAAAGGTCTAGTACGTGCAGTACAAACCAAGCCTGTGAAAAGTATGACTTGGTTTTTTCACCAGTATATTATCATCATTGTCACTATTATTTATTAATTCAACAGTAATTTATCTTTCCATAGAAATGAGAAACATAATGGTAGGTTAAACATAAAGCTTTTGTGGGCTTATTTTAAATTAGCAACTGAAGAACAGTATTGCATTCGTGTATCAATCATATCGAAGTGTCCAAGTAAATGTGCACTCAGGTTTCAACCTCAGATGACTGGAACAACTCTTTCCTCAATGAGCAAGGACCGCCTTGGTAGAGAGAGCAGGGTCTCCACCAGTTCAAGGCAACAGCAAAGGTTCCCATGGCCTGTGAAAACCACTCGACGCATACTTTAAGAACTATGCAGAGTCCTAGCTTCTAACATCAGGGAACAAAATCAGGAAGACTTAATAGAGGAGAATTTCTTTAAACATATAATTTTCCATAAAAATCTAATTTTTTAGAAGAAAAATTCCTTAAAAGTCAGTAGAATAAGTGGTTCTAAGAATTTAACACTGTGATTTTTATAACATTTTTAATCAACTTTTAAAATTTAAAATTCAGATAAAACTATTAGAAAAAAGAATGGGGTTAAGAGAGACATTTTATAATTTATCATGGTAGGTACATATGTACATGCATGTTCACAGCAACATTAGTCACAAGAGCCAAAAGGTGGAAAGAGCCCAAATGTCCATCAACAGATGAACGGATAAATAAAATGTGGTTTATCCACACAATGGTGTACTAGTCATAAAACGGAATGAAGTACTGACACATTCTACATCATGGATGAACCCTGAAAACAGGCTACGTGAAAGCAGCTGGTCACAAGAAGCCACACAGTATATGATTCCATTTATGTGAAAAGCCCAGAAGCAGCAAATCCACAGGCACGGAAAGGAGATTAGTGGTTGCCAGGGGCTGGAAGAAATGGAGCAGATAGGGTATCTCTTTTTGGGGTGAAGAAAATGCCGTGGAATTAGACAGCGCTGATGGTCGCACAATGTGAATGTACTAAAAGCCAATACACTTTAAATGGCTAAAATGGTGAATGTCCTGTGAATGACCTTACCCCAATTTTTTTAAAAAAGGCACCATCTAGTTTGTTCTTCTCCCTTTTTACTTCTGCCTGTTTAAAAACATGCTCAGATCTCTGCCCCCTCCCTGAACCTACCCTGTGGTCCTTGATTCTTCCCACTCCTTAGGAGTATTATACCCATGCCTCTTCTCTTTCCAGCACTGCTTAGCATTCTTTTTCTATTAGCTCCTCCTTTCCTATCTTTGAATTATGCTCAGGTCTAATCTCATGCATCTACAGTTAAAATGTCCAATTTCTCTCTTTATGGCTCATTTCCTTGACATGCATTCCTTCCTTTCATGCCTAAAATCTGGCTGCTCATCAATGACCATCTCACCCTTTCCTTGATAAGCAGATTTTTAAGCGCCTAAGCTGTTAGCTAGGTATTGCTAGAAACTCAAAGGCACATCCAGTCTTCTACTAGTTGAGGCAATTCCCCTGAAACTTATACATGTGTTTCTTCTGATACAATCTCTACTCTTTTGCAGCCTTCATACTGACAAAGTGAAGCTTGTAACACATACAAGGTTTTAAACTATGCATTTTATCAAGTTATGTTAGGTAAGATACAAACTAGTTTCAGCAAATAAAAAATATAGGAAAACTTGTTTGTGGAGGCCTGGCTGAATCTGACCAATCTATAAATTCATTAATTACATTAGCTAATCTGTAGCTAACAACACACAGATACTGACAAAAATGAAAGAGCATGTCACAAAGTCTTCTTTCTCATTATTCATTAAAAAGAGACTGTCTACTACATGCCAGGCACTGTTCTAAGCACAAGAAATTCAGAAGTGATCAAGACAAGGTCATTCTAGAAAGAACCGGCAGAATGTAAACTAGCTAGAGGCAAGTTCTATAAGGAAAATAAGACATGGTAATGTGACAGGGAGAAAGAAGAGGTGAAGAGCAGGGCTACTTGAGGCAGGAAGCGGGGAGAGAAAGCCTCTGACCGTGAACTAGGAGAAGGAAGGAGCAAGGCATGCGAAAACACAAGGAAGAGCTTATGCGCTGAGGGCACGGCAGTTGGCAAGTCCTATAAGCAGGAAAATAAATAAGATTTCATATAATAACACAGGAAAGAAAGGGGGGGAGCCTAGTAAATGTTATTAAGCTTCTGACTGAAGAAAGGTGAGGGTTTGGATGTGAAGCTTTGGGGACGAGCACAGCAGGAGAGGTTTCCTGTACCTGAGACGTGCTAAGAAGAGGAGCTGAGAAGGGGAGAGGAGCAGGAATCAGAGTGACCAAAAGTCAATCCTCCTGATAAAGACTTTTGTCTAAAAAATTGCTTACTGAAGAGAGGGCAAGAAAGATTAGTAGAAGAGGAAGAAAAATGAAGCCCTCAGAATTCGCCGGCTAAGAACTGCTATTTGCTTTGGCCCATTAACTCCAATTGTTTCTGGACTGGAAAGAAGTTGAAGAAAATGTAAAGTCTAAATGAAAATGCTGCCCGTTATCAAAGTCCCCTCCCACTGCTCGAGGCTCTCCGTTGATCTCCTACTCTGTAGTTCCCACACAAATCTGATTCTGTGGCCGAGTGGACCCAGAACATGCTGCCATTCTGTGTTCTGTCTGGCACTACCACCTAGATTTTGACTCTGGTTTATCAGGGTTCCCCTGGCTCCAACTTGGATCTAATCTAAACTCCTGCTGTGAACTTCCAAACTGCTTACAGCTGGGTCCATTTCTCAGCACTGACTCTCTTCTGTGTTTCCAGTCTCATTAGAGCTTTCCTGGTTCTGGATTCCTCCCCTACCACCTGTTGCCTGTAGAACAGCCCGGGTAGATACAAGGCCCGTGAGAGAAGAGAATATGCTCACAAGAGGCATTTGGGGGGGTACATATGTTGCCATGGACATGTGGACAGGAATCGAAACTCAGGGCAGGAAAAGCATCTGGTAGAACTGGGCTATGGAATGACATTTATGGAAAATACTTTTTTCAAGATAGAGCCTCAAGCCCTCTACAATGACCAAATTTTTTTTTTTTTTGTTACGTTAATATTTAGCTTTCTGTTCTCACTACAAGTTCTTCTCCCTTAGCTTGGAAGGCTAGGAAATAGCCCTGATTCATGTCCTCCTCTTCCCTCAGCGGTATCTGTTTTGGTGGAGGAGTGGGAAGAATAAGCCGGCACTATGATGGGTTCTCTAGATACCACAGGGAGGCCAAAGGAGGGAGGGCTGGGGAGGCTATTACTACTATGGAAGACAGTTACCTTCAATCCAAGCAGTCAACAGCACTTTCTTATTATAGCACATCTCCATGTAAGCTTAGACATAAAACTCAAGAGGTCTTTATAAATAACAAGCATTTGTGTTAATATCATATAAGAAGTGAATTTGGGGACAATGCATAAAATAAGGCTACCTACTGACAAACACACAGCATAAAAACATGAGCCAAAATGCTGTGATCCCATAACTTGGGGTCTGCGGAGGGGACATTTCAGTACCCTTTATCTACAACCAGCACAGAAAAACAAAGATACGGTATTTCAGCTTGACGATTTTTTTAGAGATCCTGTTTTAAGTGCATACAACTTTTCCCACGTTAAGAAGCAAATACCTGTTCTAATTATCGTCTTTAGGCCCAGGAGTACAATGTTATTTTGGGGAAAAACTGAAAAGGCATCCAGTGCTATATCATGTGATACTGTGGCTTACTCACTTCCTTTTGATTCTGTTTTGATTCTAACATGCTATTTTCTCTTGGTTTTCTCTGTCTCCTCTGTGTGATTCTTTTTAGCCTCCTTTGCCCACCCTTTGTCCACCATTGTTCATGTTGCTAAGAACTTCACTCTTTGTCTCCTCTCCCTCTACACATTCTTTCCAAGTTATCACATCTATTATTTTGCATTGAGCTACTCTCTAATATTTCCCCCAAATGAGGATGTTAGCCCAGATCTCTTACCCAAAACGCAGGTATTTCTATACCTTTCTATCCAGCTGACTACTGGACACATCAGCAGCTCCTTAATTGCCTGCTCTGCTTCTGGCCTTTCCAATTTTCAATCCATTCTTCACACTTCTGACAGTGATTAGATGTCACTGCCCTATTTAAAAGTTGTCAGGGATTCCCACCAGCTTTAAAAACCTAGAGTCCTTCCTATGATACACAAGGGCCTTCAATATCTAGTTAGATCTCATCTCTCTAAAATAACTGTGGTCCTCTGAACAAGCCCTCCATACTCCCATGCTCCGTATCTGGAACAGGTTGCTCCATATTTCTGGAAAACCCTACTTTACCACCCCTGTTACAGGATTGATTCCACCTGCTTAAGAATGAGCTCAGCTGACAATTAAATTCAGTATTTATTGAGGACATATAAAATACCAGGCCCTAGGTTCCCACAGTTATGGAATTTACATTCGTGTGTGTGCACACGTGCGCATGTTTTGGGGGAGTAGGGCAGTGAATAAACAAATAGGAAACTATCTTCTCTTGAGAACTACTGACCCTTTCTCCGATAGCTTATGTCTATCAAAGCACTCTCGTCATACTATTTGTAATACATGTTTTTACTTGTGTATTTCCATTCCTCTACAGACTCATGGCCTGAAGGGAAGAACTGTCTTTTCAATTTGAATCTCTCTCTTCTATCACAAAGGGTGGCATACAGTTGATGTTGAATAAAGGTTGCTAAGTGAATAAATCAAATAAGCCAGCTCTCAAATGATGGTGTAAAAAAGGAAAGAGACCACACACAAGTTTTCAGGGCCAAACAACAATTAAATTTAGATGGAAAGGAGCCAAAGGCTCCAACTTCTGTCCACACACCTAACTCATCCAAGCAATTTGAAAGGACACTAGTATTGCTCCTACCCTCCCAGAGTGCTTCTTATGCCTTGATTCTGGCTAGTCTTAGTCTTTGTTTTCTCTGTGCCCACAGTTACCTCATCTCCTTCAGACATTGGACTCCTGCTTCCCTGCTTTTTTTTCCCAGAGCCTGATTCTAGCCTGAATTTGGCTTCTGGCTTTAACCACAACTAGTAGAGTCTCAGCTCTTTTTCTCTGTATTCACAAGATAATGCAGTGACTCTTCCCTATAGTTATGGGCAGCTTTGTTTTCTGGTTTATACAAAGTAGGAATAACTCTGAATTATCCATTCACACACTGCCATTACTCCCCTAAGTGAATCCTGATTTAAGATCTTAGTTTTCTCTCTCCAGGGTGGTACTGTATAATTTGCCATTGAAAAAAAGCTGCTTATGATAATTATAGACAGCAGGCAGGCCCCAGGTTTTGTGGTCCCCCTCTCTATCCAGCAGTTTCCTAAGAGTCTCATGTGTACCAGTGACTTCTTTCTTGGCTCTCTGCTGTCCTGGATGGGCCTCTCCCTTGCACTGTCACTTCCCCTTGGGCTTCAGATCTGACTCAGGCTGAAAGAACTTTCCAGGATTTATCAGTACCTTGTGCAGAGATCCACATGTGGAGACTCCTAGTAAGGGTCATAACACCGCTAACATTTTTAGAAGTCTTATTATAAAACAGGCATTGTGAAATGCATTTTATTTTTTATAAGACCTTGTGAACTTTCTTCCATTTTAGAGAAAAAAGAAAGAGAGGTTTAAAGATGTTAGTTTACTCAAGGGCAAGGGCACCCATCTAGTGCATGCAAAGTTTATACTTAATCCCAGATCTGTCTGCCTGCAAGTGTTGATGTTCTTCAATCCCATAACAGAATCCCTCAGTGTAAAATAACCTCATGGACAAAACACCAATCACTATGAATACAATATCCATAAATCAAGCAAAGGCATAATAGAATAAAATTAATATTAATCTGAATTTTAAAACTTCTTACTATTCTCCTTTTCAAAACCTATTCATTTTGTATTTTACAGTATTTTCAATAGCAATATTCTTGTTCTCAGTAACCAGAGGGAAAATTTGGAACTTTAAAATAACCTGAAGGAAATATTATCAATTCCCAATGATGAAAATAATTCAAAATCACCAAGAGTCATTTTCTGTGCTAATACTGTGTCCTTAGACTTCTTTTAATATAATCAGGAAACTCACTTTATTCATCTGTTTCTTACTTGCTTTATTTTTCTTATTAACAACTGTCATAACATTGCTCACACAGCATCTATCTCGTAGGGTAATGGGTCTCCGGAAGTTTGAAGTTGTATGCTCCAACAGTAAAGAATTTTGAGCATGTGCTCCTCAAATAAATGCATGTTTTGAAATTGTATACATATACCAGTATAATAATAGACTGCATTCACTGTAGAACATACCCCAAAATGGAAATAAAAGTTAAAAAATTAAAAGTAGGGACGCCTGGGTGGCTCAGTCGGTTAAGCGTCTGCCTTCGGCTCAGGTCATGATCCCAGGGTCCTGGGATCGAGTCCCGCATCGGGCTCCCTGCTCTGCGGGGAGCCTGCTTCTCCCTCTGCCTCTCTCTCTCTCTATCTCTCATGAATAAATAAATAAAATCTTAAAAAAAAAAAAATTAAAAGTAAACATAAATCCTAATAATTTTCCCAGATCCCAAAGGTTTATTTTGTTTACCTCCTGAAAGCCCTGCCTGTAAGCTTATCATCTAAACTAGAGCACCTCAAATGTTAAGATGCATACGAATCACCTGGAGATCTTGCTTTTAAAGCAGATTCTGATTCAGTGTATTTAGATCAGGGCTGAGATTTTTTGGTATTTCTAATAAGCTCCTAAGTTGATGCTAATGCTGTTCACACTCTGAGTAACAAGAACTTAAACAAGAGGTTATTATTTAGCCAAACTTAAGCTGCTGTTTTCCAGGAGGTAAAATAAACAGCTGATTCTAAAGTCAACTTTCCATTACTATGGGCAAAATTGATAAAAACTGCTTTTAAAACCATACAACAATCATTATACACATTAACCAATAACATCAGAGAACAAATCTAAAATCATCATGGCTGGGCATACACTTAAAGTGGCTGAATTTGAATATCATAATGAAACTGATTCTGTTTTCATATACTTCTTTTCTATCTCCAAAGGCAGCAGTGAACAGAAAGAAAAGAACATAAGGACAAAGAACAAAATTGACTAAAACATATACACTTTCATCTGTTTGTGACATGAAATTAGTAAGCAGGAAACCCGTGGTTAACTATTATCAGCTGACATTTATGTTTATGTTAGAGGCATGGCAGCCTGGCTTTTATAGTTTTTTATAAATGCAGAGTGAGGACAGTCACAAAAGTACATGGTTTTAAAATCCTATCTTAAACTTATACAACTTTAAAAGGTCCAAAGAGCTTAAATGTTATCGGACTTTACATACATAAGAAACTCAGGCAAAAGTTCAGAATATAAGCAGAATAAAATCGGAAGGCACTTTGGTGTTGTTTATCTTGCAGTCCCCTCACAAAATCCTAACGTTCCAGTACCACTAACTGCATGAGAACACTTCATGCCGACTCTCCAATAATTTCCAACAGTCAAATACACCAAAAGAAAACTTCCACCATCCCCAAATTTCAGTTATTTACCTTGTCAATCATTTTTCTTGCTTCCACTTCCTCACTGTTGGGATTCTCTAACTCAATGGTATAAGTACCCTTGTCACTTTGGTCATCATCATTATCCTTTTCAGAAGTGGCAGAAGTAGGTTGATTTTTTAACATTTTATCCATCTCCTGGCTTGGTCTGTGCCCAAGACTCCCTGAACTTCTTAACAATGCAGTCTGTAGGAAGGGAATGGACACTGATGGCTCCTCGGATTTCTGTTTTAACAATTTCCCACGTGGAACACCATGCCCCCCTCTGTGATGCGCAGAGCTAGTCTGTAAAGACAAAGAAACCATTTTGGCATCTGCTGTTGTAGATTTTGTTTTTTCAAGTTTTGTATGTGGTGTTGAATAAGTAGTTTCCTGACACAAGATTCCCGCACTCTGAGTAAAAGAATCTGACCTTCTTTTTCTGGGATTGTCTTCATCAAAGAATGCAATCATAAAAGTAGTTTGACTTACAACGGCTTGGTCTTGAAGCTTTTCAGTAGCCTGGGCCTTCTGGAGCTTTTTCTGTTCGGAATGGTGGCGCCTTAAGTGTTCCTCAAGAGCCGCACGTTTGCTGCAGCGTCTGTGAGCCCCAGCATTTTCTGAGTCGCTTTGTGTACCATCGTCATGTTTATTTCCTGGACACAAAAAAGAAACCACATAATAGAGAAGGAAGAAAATCCCACGTAGAAAATTAGACGCATATACAAAAGTGCTATTTGTTTTTTGCCCCCCTCCCCCTTTTCAAGCTAAGTCATATGTTCTTTTCAGTAACAGGCTCTGCAAACTTCCCTCAATTGCAATGCTCACATTCAAATTTTATCAACCAACAATGAGGGCCTTTATAAACAACTGAATGGGATTGCTTTTCTTTCTCCAAATTTTAACTTTATAATGATTCCTCAATGCCTTAACAGATAAGCAATGTTGTATCATCTGTGATAGTGTGTACTTATAACAGTAATAAACATTAATCCTGCCTCCAAACCTTATACTTTAAGCAATCAAAAATTTGCTTCAGCATGAGGGAAGGAGAAAAAAGGGTGATCCCAAAGACACTTATCACAACACAGTAAAGGAGAATACAAATGCCATAAAAATGTGATGAATTTTAACTTTCAACAATGTTCAATACTTCTAAAAGTATAGCATACTTTCAATAAAAAGTATGCAAAATGTTAACAGGAAGATACAAATCTGTAGGTTCCACCAATTAACTATACACTTTTTTACAAGTGTCTTTCTAGCTGTGGGAATTTTTGCAAACTTAACAATTGTGCTCTAAACTCTGGTGGCTTCAAAAGTTAAATAAAGCATGCTAAAGGCCTATCACAAAAAAGCATAGTCTATGAAATCCTATATAAATGTAACCACCTTCTGGGCAAATGGCAGAGTGCTAAATATAACCAGCTAAAAATCTGTCTTCTCTATAAAGCATGTAGAGTCAAGTTGGAATACATCTGAATTTTGAAATATCAGATTCCTAACAGAAGTTCTCTGTTACCCTTAGTTCTACTAGGGATTTGATGTGAAACTTTATGGAAATTATTTTTCAATGATTTAGAATTCTCAGTATTTAAATACATTAGAAGAAATAATCAAATGATAATTATATTATTACAGCATACATTTAATGAAAAGTGAAGAATTACTCTACACATGTTTTAGACTGAATCACAAATGAGGGCTTCAATGCTGGCTTCTGCAGAAGTGTAAATGAGTCTAGTCAACTACGTGCAGTCAGTCCCTGGCTCCCAGGACTGAGATGAAGCTTTTCCTGGGCTACAGATCTGAGTCTGAATACCTGCTGAATAACATAGTAACAAACAAGACAATAATCAGAGCTGAAGACCTGTTGGCTAGGAGGGGCAAAGGGCATATGTCCAAAGGAAAAACTTGAGTTTTAATACTCATGGGATTGTTTCTAATGAATTTCAAGTTTACCAATTGGGGTCAATGATTTACCACAGGAGGACTGGTTGTCAAAATGTGGTACATAAAAGATGTGAGAAGACTCAGAAAGAGAAAGAGCACACATGAAAAAGGTAATGTTCTGAAGAAATAATAGGCTAGGGAAACAAAGGGAGAGAATGAAACCAACATGAAGGGGTTTTGGGAAGCACTCTCAGCAGAGTAAAACTGATGAATGTTATAAACATCAGATATGACAACAGATCTGAAAATCTTTCTTCAAATTAGCAACTATTCAAAATGCAATCTGAAAAGAAAAAACAAAACAAAACAAAACAGGTGTTCATTTAATGGAATCCCTACCCTCAGGTAATTAAGCTAGGAACCAGGGATAGCGGATGGAAAGCAAAATCAAACTAAACCACTAATTCAAATACAAAACTCATTAAAAACATGCTATTTTACAACCTATTTCATTGTTGCACTGGATAAACTGAAAAGGAATCCAGTTTGTAAGAGCCAGAAATAACTAAACTCTAATATTTCCTGTATAGTAAGACCAAACAACCCATACTGCACATATATACAACGTGAAAACACCATCTTTACAGAATTCAATTCTTCTATCAACATGTAAAATTTGGCACTAAAGTGGTGTCAGATCCTTTCAGTATCTTTTAAGTTATAGTTTAAAAACTCCTCTTTATGGGTTAGCCATTTTCTTTTCTGGAAAATTATTATTCCTGCTTGTATTTCTCTTACACCAGGTGAGATATCTGATCAGAACTGCAATTTCTCTTTGCACTCAACAACAAACAAATCACTAGGAAACTCGCCTCACTAAGTTTCTGTCTTGTCTATCATTAACCATGCCTAAACATGCTCAAGTCTGTTAGGTATTTTCTAGGGTAGGTTAGCTGTACCAAGTCAGAAGCTGTGGTCAAAGAAGCTGCAACTCTCCTAAAGGGTAAAAGTGTATGGGCTTTGTGAACATTATTTTCTTCACTGTCCCAAAGCGCGTGCACTTTACTCTTGTAGGAGCAAAGTTTTTTGCTTTTATTTTACTTACGTTCAAGTTTTTGAGACTGATTCAAATAACTGCTGAAAGTCTAATTAATGTAAAATTATTACTATGTGCCATAAATACCTTTATTTAAAATCTCTGTATACACTTTCAACATCCTACATTGTGGAAAATCTTTATCTAATGATGGCATATCTCACTTTGGGGAAAAGTCAAATGTCATTTATAAATATGTCTGGAGAAAGAAAATGGATCCTGAACGAAAAATGAATTATATTCATAAAGACATTTTCTTAGATGGTTTGTAGAATGGTCTGAAGGCAAATCCAAGAGAAGGGTTCTGAGCAACAGCAATATCCTAGGATATACATCTACCTATAAATCAATTTTGAGGGACCACAGTAATTTGATTGTATAGTTTCTGGTAAAGCTTAAAAATATCTAATCATTAATGCATACGTAGGTACAGTGTGAATATGGGCATTAATGCCTCTGTTTGGAGTCAGGCTTACAATGGGCCTTTTTCAAGAAGAGAATGTCTGAAACTGATGGCTTAAAAATAATAGCTAATACAGAAAATATTTATGGATGACTAAAAAAACAGCTATAATAAAGGGGTAAAGGTGCTTTAAAATGGTAGCTTTTTAAAGAAACTTTTAGTTCATTTTTGACATTTATTAAGAGTAGTTTAAGAAAGACCATGCCATTTCTAAATTTTCAAGGTTTATGCTACCTTTTTATTATACTAAGATATCAGTACTATTTATAAATTCATAAAAATGGTCAGTTTCCAAATGGATAGCTTTTATTTCTGAGCTTTAACCTATACATACATACATAGTTCTCAGTTATGTATTTAGTATTATCTGGTAGAAGAAAAGATAACAATCACATGTGAAAAGTATATATGCCAGGTAACCGCTTAAGATTATAATTAGATATAGTAATAGGTCCCAACAAAGAATTAGGTAATCACACGACCTTACTATCTTGAAATGTCTCAGAAGCAAATCAGAACAGGTATTTCTTCATTACTTGACCAAACAAAATCCCAGGGCATAAAGTACTGGTTAGGCCAGGGTTAGTCTTATCATTGATAGTGAAGTCATTCATTATGTATTCAAATTACTGAGTACTTGCCACATAATAAAGTCCCCAGGTGAAGTGTTAGGGATACAATGACCTCAATGAGCATTTTTTTTAAAAAAGCTCATTAACGCCTTGTATAGAAACAGAATGGCCAGATTAGCATGTAATCATTTCTCTTAAAGATAGCTTATTAAATAAAATTAAGATAGGGTAATTAAAATATATTTAATTAGCAAAACAATGGAAAAAATTATTCAGTTGATACCTTGGTACATAAGTATAGATATTTGACTAATTTTGGCCAAGTGTTATACTAATAGAGCAAATATTGACTATTTCACAAACATTCAATTGTGGTTTCATAAATTTTAATATCAAAAACATTTTAAATTCAACTGATCCTCAGTATCTCTAGACCAAAAGTTTTTGTTTCATGAGTAACTGCTGAGAAAAGCTGGAAGCACACTATCAACAATGTCATTGTATTACTAATGTAGAACTTTTGGCCCATTATCAAATGGCTTAAAATTTCTTTCAAAATCTAGACACTGACATTTTATTGGAAGCATCACAGTAGAGAAGAACAGAATTGAATATAGGTTTTCCTTAAGTCAAGAAAACGATGAGAATTGTCTTCTAGGGAATTCCACTGGTGGAAAAAGAAAGATTTTTAAAGGCATAAATATAAATTCACAAAACCAATCTGGTTTTGGCAGGAAAATGAAGGCAGACTATTTTTAATGAGTAAGGTGGACATGGGTAGTATGGCTTGCCTTTGAGCTTCAAAATCAAATACAGAGCTTTGAAAAAGCTGAAGTTTCCTACCATACAATTACTTATCTAGGAGTACTTTGGTTAACTGTGAAGACTGAATTTTCCTTATCACAAAACAGGAAGTTCTGAAATGATCAATTCACTTTACCTTTCAACCTTTTCAAGTAAACTGGAACATCACTTTTAATACTTTTGGAATCCTCTTCTGTTCTTTCCCATACCATTTGAGGAGGGTTGTTCTGTGCTAGCCAGTCAGCTACTTTATTTTCTGGTGCCATCATTCCTGTCTGAATCCCCGGCAGGTCTTGAGTTCCAGGAGAAGACTTCTTGGACTTGTGGCGCTGATCAGAAGTAAATTTTGTCACATGGTCTCTAATAGTTACCTTCCCTGGAGTACTGTCATCAAATTCAATGGTAAATGAAGCATGCCCTGCACCTGTTGTATGGGAACTTGGTGTGTCTTTTGTTGGGATTTCATGAATAGTGCTCTCTGTTATTTGTGATGGCTGCTGAAATTCTTTTGTAGGGATTTCAAAGTAACTTGGTTCCCTACAGAAAGGAAAAAGTACTTCTTCATTTGCAGCTGCAGACTGTTCCTCAACTTGCTTGGCATCTATGCTGCACCCTAATGAAAAAAATAAGAGAAAATTCAAAATATTTGGGAGCTTCTAGCACTTAAAGGAGAATAATTATGGCCATTTGTATTGTGCCATGAGAATCAGAAGGCAGATCACAGCCTGGATGAAAACCTGGCAAATATCACAGAGAAGAAATAATTCTGATTATAAGCACAGCATTCAGTAGCAGAAGATGCAGGATAAGTAGCAGCAACGACAAAGAACAAAGCAGTTTTAAGAGATGGACCCTGCATGGTTAGATACATGTTTTTTCCAACTTGGATCTAGAAATCATCAAGGTGTAAAAGAACTGAAATCAAATGCAGATGGAGATGCACATTAGACATATACATCTAGGGACATAGAAAAAATGTGAATTTCCTTATCAAGTCAGGAGGATGAAATATCTATGAACACAAAGTAGAGCTCTGAAGGAGAACAGGTGCTTAAATGAAGAAATAAACATGAAGTCAATACGCAAGTGATGTTCTAGAAGTAATGATTCCACTTACCATTCTTCACCATGACATTTAGAGACATTACTTTTAGAATTATAAAAATAACATTTACTGATGTGCGCTCACTGCAAGAAGATGGATACAAAAAGAATAAAAGAACGACTAAAGATAAAACACGTGGTTTGCTTGCAGCATTGCAATCCGAGCAGCAGTGTGAAAGAAATAAGGTAAAAATAGAAATTTCAGTTGCCAGCCAAAAATTCCAGAAGAAAATTCATGTGTATGTCTATACAGCAGAATATGTACAAGTGTCAAAAATTCTTGGGAGGAAAGCTGAATTATAAATCTCAGATCAAAACAACCAGAGTTGGCAGAAGAAGTGAGCAACTCTGGAACACTATCACTATTGTTCTGCTATCTCAGAAATGAAGATAAAGGTATAAAAATATATGCATTTGTACACAGTATATGTAAGTGAAATTGGCAAATAAAATATATAAATGAAAATGATTACTGAAATGTCTTCTTGTAAGTAAGTGTTATTAGACAGTGCAAACGCAAAAAATTACTAGATAAATAAATAAGATTAAACTGCCCTGTTTTTCAGGAAGCAAAAGAACCATGTCCATTATTAAGATGGTAAAGAGTTGAAATGAAAAATATTTCCTTAAAGCTCATAGAAGCATTCCATTTTTAAACAGATTGACAGGAAAACCATACTCAGATAATTTATTAGGAGGAAAGGCAGTACAGGGAGACTACACTGTTTCCAATCATTCCCTAACTGAGTGAAGTAGTATTTGGTCTCTTGAGCTATCTTTTCAAATATTAAATCTTGATGGGATTCTTCAGGTGCTATAACTGATTTCTTGGCAGTAATCTCTGAACATAAAACTGTTTGCTTTTAGGTTATAAGAATAGGACAACATTGCTGTAATCAAATGTATGGAACAGGGTATAGAAAACATCAAGCTCCAGTTCCAAAAAAACAAAAAAACAAAAAACCCCCCCCCAAATCCCACTACACAGAAAGTAAACAGAGTAACAAAAACAATTTTCAATGTAAAAATTATTCTTTTCAAAATACAATTTTTCTTATGAAAATGTGAAATGTGTATCAGCAAACACTCTACATCACTAAAGCAAAAATTTTACATGCTTTTTGGAAAGAAGAGATTATACAATAAGACTAAGGAACCTAAAGTCATGTTTTAAAATTTCTTTATGTAGGAGTTAATTCATCTTAATAATAAAATGTCCACTTGCACTGTTTCCTCTGACGGCCTGTCATTTAAAATTTCCATGAGAGTAAATTGCATTAGTCACTCCCCATGTATTAGTAAACTCATTAATAAATGTTATTTTTATTTTTCATACGCTGACTTGTTTACTATTACAATGTACTGTACTTGATCAATTCCTTATAGTACAATTGGCTTATAAACCTGGCCTATCTGTGTACGTACCCATCAGATACATACATACATTAACTGAGTCATTTATTCGGCTTTGCTCATCCTTCTGGTAACAGGATAATGCTGGCTGGGGACAAGGGGTGGTATAGGTTCTTTTTACCACCACTTGGATACCCAAATAAAATGATGTGGCTGAACTACAAAGCAAAAACCACAAAAAGCTGCTCCAAGGATATAGCATTTATCATCTACTTGTCATTCATAATTTAAAGGAATATTTTCCTAATTTTCCTTCCTTGTGAAGGAAAAGTTCACAGTTAATACTGATATACTTTCAACATTTTTTTCACATTATCACACATAAAAACAGATCAACAACTGCACATCACTGTTTTTAAGGTTATCATCCATTAGTCCTACTTCAAAGTCACCTTTACTCCAAGGACTAGAAACCCAAGACTTACACAATTTTCCCAGAAATCAGTTATCTAACAATGTCAGGTAGCACAATAGAGGAGAAAGGAAGCATATTAGGACCTGATGACTGTTAACTAGGCAGGAAAGTAGCGAAGAGATCTGCTATCAGATAAATCCTGTCTCCGTCAATCTTTAATTCTCATTTTCTTCATCAGAAATAATGGTATCTATCCATGAGATCACTGTGATGATCCAGTGAGGTTAAGTATTAAGTGAGATAATCTGAGATACCCAGAAGAAAGCCCAGGACAAAAAAAAGGCACACAAATAAATGTCTCTCTCTTTTTCCCAATTCTCCAGCATAGCTAAGAATCAGGGAAATGAAAACTAAACCAAAAATCTAACTCTAAAAAACCTAAGACAGATTCAACAGTGCCTATATGCCCATATTCATGATCTTCACTAACCAGGAAGTCACTCATTGAGAGCCTTTTTACGATTTGCTTAGATATATGTAGCAAATCTGAAGTGAGGATTAAGGTAAGACACACTGCACTGAGAAGTAAGAAACAGATGGCAAAGGTAAGACAAAACACAAGAGCTCAGAACGTGGCTCAGAACCACAGCAGTCCAGAACCATTCGGTATGTAGGGCCAGCAGTCCTACATCCTTCCATGTCCCCCAAGGACCTCACTGTAGTGTCACACAGTTCAGTAACTGATATTCATCATGACGACTTAGAGTCATCAACCAAAAACTTAAATTATAGTCAGCCTTCTCCACTTAAGAAGGCAGTGATATGGGTAATTCATTTAATAGAAATTTAGAAATGGTTAAACTTTTAAAAGAAATTGTCAGTTGTAAAAGTAAAATTCAGTCGTCTGAAGGAATTCATTTCTCTGGAGATGATAAAAACAGATCACGTGTGGGCCTACTTTACTTGGGAAGTGTAGGCCCACTAGAAAAATCATGGGGGGGGGGTCTTCTAAATTAATACAGAAAAATAAAATAGCTCTCAGAACACTGACAGAAGAGATTCTGGAAATTTGTGAATTTAACATCCATTTATCTTCAAACTCTGTTTATACTAAATTAATATACAAAATATCCTAAAATTTGTATATAATAATATTTTGTTATAATCTCAACTGCTAGTTATTTAAAACTATTTAACAACTGATTATGCTAGAATTGATTATGTTTATCTAAATCAGAAGAGCAACTGGTGATAATATCCTCAAGTTCTTAGGGTACTTTATGATTATGTAACCTTTTGGGAAACTTGTAATACACATAATCCAAAAAACTGTTCCCTTGATTCTTCTGTACTAAATCAAGTGAAATATTCAATTAAATCAAGATGCAAAGGTTATAATGATGAAAACACATTTGTTCAGTTTAGAACATATATCCAACCTTGCATATTCAAGTATCTCAAATAACAAAGAGTAGGAAACATCTTTTGCTAAAAAGGAGTCACAACTGGAAAGTTTCCAAATTTAGTGTGATTAGATTGAAATCAATGTAAAAGAGCTAGAAATCTATTCCTCACAGTTGCAACACTTAAAAGACCTTTAAATATAACCTAAGTAAATGTTCGCACCCTGTCAGCAGGTCGAAGAGCACACCCATAGCTCAAATGAGGACAAATTTTCCTTCTTAATAGGACTAAAAATATTCATACAATTTCAGGAGAATTTGGTTGCTCTGGCATACATATTTGCTTCTAGGGTTTTTTAGGCTATGTGCTTAAGTCTGTAGGAGATTCTGGATACATGTGGACCCACTGAGAGGGACATAAATCAGTAGATAGCACATACTCTATTACCCTTTCTGAAATGCTGACCTCTCACAATAATTATTAAGATTTTACATTCTAAAAATTGGTAACCAAGAAGCAAATCACTTTTTGTGTTTACAAAACAGCATGCTTAGAGCATAAATTGATTACTTATATGTCATAATTTAAAACATTTAATAAAAACAATTTTGAAATGATCAAATTAAGTAAGATTCAGTATACATCTTCAAACTGATTCTATAATCTCTGTTAGTATCGTAAGTTATTTCAGGTCAGTAAATTGTTCCCTTCATCCCATATTTTAAGAAACTACAAATAATAAATGTGAAACAAGAACCTCCTCACACTAATAATAGAAAGCCGACGAGACGTCACAAAGCCCTTAATTGGCTGAATCTGGCTGGGTTCATTTAAGCCACTTAACACAAGACATAAATCACTTAATTCCTTCTTACTCAAAAATAATCCCAAGATTATGAGACAGCTTTTGACATGTGGCAAAAATGACACTGAATAAGACAGGCCACACAAGCTGATAATCATTTAAGAATTCAGTTTCATCACAGAGATGACGATGAGGACAGATGCCCTCATATGCAGCCACTGTGGACAGAGAGCTGAGAAAGGGGGAGAAACGGGCTCCCAGATGACACTGCAGAGAGGCAGGGACCAGCCCTGAAGAGCTACACTTATTTAAACCAGTAAATTCCCCTCCCGCTTATCTCAGGTCCCATCTGTGTTATTTGCATCTGACCTTATGCTAAATGATACTAAGTATCAATACTCAGGTATTTCTAAGCTTGGACATGAAGAAAACCATGCTGGTGGACAGAAACAAGGAAGCAGTGATGGGAATTTATTTGCAAAGTTGACAACTTCAGTTTGAGGCACTTGTAAAATCGAGTCCATACAGCCAGATTTCTTCTTATTAGACTTGTATCCTGCAAAATCAGCATATTTAAAGAACAGTGCTCTTATTCTCCAGCTAAGAAAAATGTCTTATTTATCTTGTACAACTAGGGTCAAAGGTAGGCAACTGAGAAGGGTGCTGATGGAATCTTTTTTTTCTTTTTAAGATTTTTATTTATTTATTTGACAGAGACAGCAAGAGAGGGAACACAAGCAAGGGGAGTGGGAGAAGGAGAAGCAGGTTTCCCGTTGAGCAGGGAGCCCGACGCGGGGCTTGATCCCAGCACCCTGGGATCATGACCTGAGCCGAAGGCAGACGCTTAACGACTGAGCCAACCAGGTGCCCTGATGGAATCTATCTTTGACTCAGAGTCAGACTTGGTTTTCCATACTGCTGGGTTTCCTGGTACCTGTATCTAATCCCTCCAGCTCTGGATCCTTATCTGCCATTAACGTGGAAACTGGCCATTTGACCCTTTGGTGTTGATGTCTTTGCCAAGTCCTTATGTGACAACTGATACCTCTGTTTCCTGGAAATCTTGATTTTCTGGCTTATGGAACACTTAGCTCATTATGAAATCCCTCTAGCAACAAAAGAGTATGTTTCCTTGACTATGAATGTGGCCCAGAACTACTTTTTTCATTCTGGCTTCTTAACTTGGCTAATCTTATTGCTACCACATCCCAACAAATAAAGCACACTGAGGTTTTAAAGAAGTTTTAATTTCATATATCACATTTCTGAACATAACATAAACTGTTCATTTAAAAACATGATTATATGCCTGTGAATCTAATGAAATACACAAAATTAGTTTGTGTCTACTATTTTGGTCTAACTGAAACATTTTAATAATTATTTTAAAATACTTTAAATGCCTGATTATATTATTAATCTATTTTTCAAGATTTAATCTCATTAGTTGGAACAATATTTTAAATAAAAATGATTTTGGAATGAATACTTTATGTGAGAATCATGCATAATAAACTTACAATGACAAGATCATTAAGACATTCACAACATTTTTTATTAAAAAGTAATAGATATATATCTCTTTTCAGGGCTGCCACATTTTTGCTTAGATTATATATTCTTCCCAAAATATCCATTGAATGTCATAGTCTGAGCTTTTCCTTACCTGTTGTCCCAGTTTCATGACTTTTTTCTTCAGGTTTGCCATTTGACTTGAAAGCCCTTTTCTCCTCCACTTCACCATCCCCCCACCATGATGGCTGCCCATATAAGGGAGTGCCACGGGGCATGGCAGAAATATCTGGAAAGAGGCAAAAAAAAAAAAAATACGTCTAAAGCAGATGAAACAGAAAAAATATATACTTTTGCAGAATGCTAGAATTGCCTGGTTAAATTATTAAATGAAAAAAAATACAGTCTAGGTAGTTGAAAAGTACTCTAAGTTGAAAAACTTGTTATTTGTGTAAGACCTTACTCAATGTTGGACATGACTAAATAAATGAAATTTTGCTCTGGCTAATATCTAAGTAATGCAAACTGCGTTAGCCTAATAGCTTTTTGTTAAGGTGTAATCAGTTTTTTGGTATACAGAAATGGCTCAAGTAAGTCTAAATAAAAAAGACAAAACTAAAGTAAATTTTGGTATAAGTGACCATTAAAAATATTTTTAAAGCCTAAGGGCACTGCAGAGTAACCAAATTTAAACTAGCTGTTAACATGACTAGTAGATTTTTTATTTGAGCAAATTTGGTAATGCCTACTAATTTAAAAAACTGTTTTTTTGCATGAATGGGATTATTTATGTAGAGCAGTTCCTGGAACATGATAAATATAATAATGATGATGATGATGTAACCTCCTTGGATATCCTTTTAATTCATTTCAGTTATTGTAATTCAAAAAAAAGGACACAAACATGAAATAACAAAAATATTATAAACTATATTTACTTCCCTCAAATATCTAAACACACCTACATATAACTGCCATATATAATTATGTGTTATATAATGCTTTCTAATGAAAGGATTGGCTGCATTAAATCCCACTCTAAAACTGTCATTATTATAAATTGATATAGACATGGCCACGTTTTGTAGAACAAAGCCTGTACTTTCTTCATAATCAAGTATAAATATGGTATCTTCAAAGAGATTAACTTACCCATGGCTTTTTCCTCAGATTTTAGTGCTTCTGTGGCTTTGTGCTGCACCTCTGTCGAAGTATCTGCCACCTTTGAATCTAGGCTTTTGGCACATGCAGATTTTGATAATTCTGATTCTGAAGATTTTTGGGACAACTGAAGCTGAATGGTAAACTTCTCGTGCTATAAAACATTTAAAAATGAAAACAAAACATCTAGGAGTAAAAATCAACCCTAGCAAATGACAGGTTTACGAAAGAAATAAGTAAAAATTTTTACCTTTAGTGCTTCTTCAGGGACCCTCATTTCTCCTCGTACTACAGTGAAAAGATTTGTATGTAAACAGAGCTAAGGAAGAATATAATTTCAAAATTCTGATAATCAAGCTTAAAATGATCAAAGATAATTTCAAAATTGTCCTATTTTCAACAGGTAATTATAACGGAAGCATTATATTCCCCTTAAGAATTTATGTTACAATATGCTCACAACTATGAAGACTTTAATTTTTAAATACTAGAGAAAAATCTAAAATCTAGCAAGTAACTCTAAACTTAACCAATAATGGCCTTCAAGAAGCAATTAACTGGGTAATTAGAGCATTAACAGACATTTTCAGCTCTCACAAACAGTATGACTGCAAAGAAAAAGCACCTGGATTAATTATATTGATAGTTAATCACAACAATGTGAAAGGAAGTATCTCATCATTGATTACCCAACAGTAAAGCCTGAAAAAATTGGATTACTCAGACTTCATAAGCATTGATAAAAATGAAGTTCATTTTGAAAGTGCAGAAGAAATGCTATAATTAGGGTCCTTACAGCATCCACAATCGCCCCTTTCCTCAGGCGTTGCAATCAAGGTCATATTACATTATCAAACAACTGCTTCCATACAGATTAGAACCAAGTGCTGGATATAATGAATGCTTTCATTATTACACCAGAAAGAACAATGCCTCTGTATATTAAAGAACATCTTACACTACACAGCAGAGGTCACATTTCCCACCATTACTTAACCCTGTACTGAAAGGACTTTTATAACCATGTACTAAGTTCTATTATCCTTTATCAATTCATAGCACCCTATGACTTCAAGGGTAGAAAGCTGTAATTATCACAACCACTTGGGGTAAAAATAGTTTCCATGCCTAAGGAGCAGTAAACTTGCAAACGAGTATTTAACTTACATTTCTACTCATTAAAACAATAAAAACTCAGAATTTTTTGGAGTTTTAAAGAGCTCTGGGGGATATCCTATTTAATTCCATGAACTGGTCCTCCTATTCTATATATAGGGAACTTGAGGACTGGAGAGGCAAAACCTAAGACAACAATCTAGTCAGCTAAAACCCAGTCCAGGGTTCCTGTAGCTGTGAAATATTAGAATTTTCCTTTTCTTGTTTTGTACACATGCTGATATGTATTTCCTGATATAGGTGAAAATACATATTTTGTAATAATTTCCTACTTAATGAAAAATAAGTCTAGTAACTTTGTTTTACCCCCAGGGAACTCATTAATAGTTGAAGAAGATTCACAGCATTCCTACATTTCCAATGGAAAACAGTGTCTCAAAAAAATTGAAAGCCTTTTCCATTTTTCCAGTGGGAAACACAAATGACTGTAGCCTGCTGTGAGGGTTTTCCTGGGGCTTCAAATTTATTCCTGAGAGTGTTCCAGGCTATTCCCCAAGGCTAGTCTGGGGTACTGTCTTTAGACTTAAGACTCCTTTAAGATTAGGGAAAACTTCAGAGAGGCCCCACTTCTTGGAGTTGAACACATTACCTTCCAAAATGGTTTGTGTGTGTGTGGAACCAAAGATCTCAAGGATCCTCTCGTTTGGGTCATGAATTTACTTGAGAACCTTGTTATCACTCTGAGATTTTGAGAATGCCCTAGTCCTAGCATTTACCTCCAAAGCTACCATCTTCCTAATGGTACAGACCCCAGGTTAACTGTTTTTAAGTTGCTAATTTTATTTTATTTATTTATTTATTTAAAGATTTTATTTATTTATTTGACAGAGAGAGACATAGCGAGAGCAGGAACACAAGCAGGGGGAGTGGGAGAGGGAGAAGCAGGCCTCCCGCAGAGCAGGGAGCCCGATGCGGGACTTGATCCCAGGACCCTGGGATCATGACCTGAGCCGCAGGCAGACGCTTTACAACTGAGCCACCCAAGCGCCCTTAAGTTGCTAATTTTAAAAAATGACAATCTAAGATACAATTACTCATGTTGTCAGTAAGTTAAAAATATACAATATAGTATAAACTACAGTCATGTTGATTATATCTGAATAGAAAAGTTACAGTTTAAATTCTTGCTCATTAAAAATCGTATTTGTGGGGTCCCTGGGTGGCTCAGTTGGTTGCATCCGACTCTTGACTTCAGCTCAGGTCATGATCTCAGGGTCATGGGATTGAGCCCTGCTTTGGGCTCTATGCTGATCATAGAGCCTGCTTAGGATTCTGTCTCCCTCTGCCCCTTCCCCTGCTTGCATGGTCTCTCTCTTGAAATAAAGAAAATCTTAAAAAAATTCACATTTGTATGTTATTTCCCTATTTCTTTACATAATGCTGTGTGATTGTTATTCTAAATCATCCCCATGCTCAACTTATTCAAGAAATGTTTATCTAAAAGTGGGGTCAAAGAAACTCATCTACATACTAGTAATGCTAAGACCCTCTCCTTCATCTAAATGATAATTAAAGCTAACTAAAAGAAGAGCAAAATTTTAAAGTTTTAGTTACTCCTAGGGCCTTAAAAACACCAGGTGTCAGGTATCACTGTGAACACATCTTTCAAAAATCATTTTAAAAATTAAGTCACTAAGTTGTTTCATTGGGGAGATACCAAGCACTTACAGAAGAAATCCAATATTACATATGAGCTTTTGCTGCTTGGGACAAGATTTCCAGTGTTTTAAGGTTTCAAGAAGTGCTGTAGTCTCAAACAACTGAATGGGCATTAATACAATATTCTCTGAAAAGCTATATACTAAAAAGAATGTGACTCTCTCTCATGGTGCTGAAGACATTGGATGTCACAATATATGAGAATACTTGAATACTATTATTTTATACAGTGGAAGAATGGAAAAAAACATTCTTTTTCTAAATTTGGGTATTTTATCTGTGTGATTTAAAATATATATTAAGACTACCCTTAAAAAGTCTCCTTAAAGTTGGCCAAAAACTTATCTTTTTGGATCTTCTCCTTAGAAATATGGGAAATTTTACTATATTCAATACTGAAATACACAATTAAGCTAAAATAGATTGCACACTGTATTAACAAGGCAGGTCCTAGGAGATGCCAAAGTTTTAAAAAAAAAAGTTCATGACAGAAAACCTTCCAAAGGGAAAATTTTATTTCTCTAAGCAATTTTGTACTAGCTTACGTTTGTCTACATCTTCAGAAAGATGTATCATTTTATTCTGGTAGATGAATATCCTGGCTAACTTTTAAAAAACCTTGTTTTATAAGAACACAGTTTTTAAACAACTGCTTTTAACTTTTCTTCTATGACATTACTCCTTATTTAATTGCTCATCTCCATTTCTTAAATTTGGTTCTTTCAAAAAGCTTTGAGAAATGTCCACCATTTTTGAAATCTAGAAAGTGTGTTCATGTTTTGTTGTGGATATCAATCACATTAATCAGGAAGAATCTTAACTCCTCTAAATGAAGAATGCTTGATTTTTAGTTATGTTTATTCCCCTCTTGATCATTTTAGCAGCCATGATCTGGACCCAAGCACAGAACGCCACATGTAATGTTCCAAGTACAGATAAATCATAATCTTGAAAGTTATGACAATGATTTTTGCCTTGCTTCTAATATGATTAATCCAATCATTCTGTGGGCCATTTTTATAGGAATAGACAACTTCTTTGGGAAAAAGAACCTCATTAAAAAAATCAAGGTACTAGATTCTTATACTGACTCATATGACTGGGATGGTAAGGATTTTGAGATTTATGTATTTAAGTAATGTTTAATCATTGTCCACTCAACATGGAAATCACACCATATTCTGATTTTCCTCTTAGTTCACCAGCAATTCGATCTTAATCTTTTTTCAACTCGTTCCTTATCTCTCCCGCCTCTTCATAGTGGAATGTACCAGGTTTCAGTCCTTGGACCTCTCTCTTATCAATCTGTATTCACTCCTATGAGTGATATCATTTAGTCTTAAGGAATTAAATATTATTTAGACAATGGAAATTCCCCAATTTTTGTCTCTAGCCTATACCTCCTCCCCTGGATTCCATCTGTATATCCAGAATGGCCAAAATCAACTTCTCAGACTCCTGCTTCTGGCCAAGACAGAAAAAAGGAACCAGAATTACTCTCCCATCTGAAGCAACAAAAAAATGGACAAAATATATAAAACAATGGTTTTCAAGACAATCAACATCAGAGAACAAAAGACAGTGACTCCTGAGTGAAGAGAAACAAACTGAGATGAGTCTAATCCCTGTCCCCAGACCATTGCCCTAACAGAGCTTCCAGGTCACCGGGCAAGGAGGGCTCTCTGAGCTGTGAAGGCAACCTGTGAAGGTCTGGGGAGACCAAGATGACTAGAGTTCATGGGACTGAGTACTGAAGAGAAGAAAGCTGCACAGAAGAGAGAATTCCACATGTTCTGAGGATCTTGCTCAAGCATTCAGCTGAGTACTGACTAGGAATGCATGTTAGAAAACGCCTACCTAGGTCTGGGGCAAGAACCATCTAAAAGTACTACAGGTAACAGTGCCCAGTGCTCACATACGGCCAGGCTGGAAAACATCATGAATCATGAGTCACTGAATAAAGCAGAGGTCACACATTTCTTCTGTAAAGTGCCAGACAGTAAATATTTTAGGCTTTGGGACCATATGATCTCTGTTACAACTACTCAACTCTGCTATGGTAGTCCAAAAGCAGCCACAGAAATATGTAAGTGGGTGGGTACGGCTGTGTTCCAATATAACGTTATTTACAAACATGGGCTGAAGGCCAGATTTGCCACTGGGTTTGCTGACCCCTATAGTATACAGAAAGGTCTTGCCTCCATAGTGGGGAATATTAGTCTCAGACTAAACTTAGAAGCCTAACAAATCTTAAAAGCAAGACCCAAAGTGATAAAACGGTTTCCAAGGAACCTGTGTCCCAGAACAAAGCTCAAAAATATGTAGAGGAATATAAAAATATGCATGCAATACTCAACAAACTCAAAATGTCCACCATCCAATCAAAAATTACTCTACATGCAAATTAAATGAATTAAAACTGATGCAGAACTGACCCAGATGTCAACAAAGGTGTTAAAAGTTATAACCATATTCTATATGTTCAAAAAGTTAAGTAGTAGCTTGGGAGATATCAAATTCAAAATCCAAATTGAACTTCAAGAGATAAAAGCTACACTGCATGGATTAGTGGTAGATTAGACACTGCCCAAAAGAAGATCAGTAAACTTAAAGACACAGCAATAATAACAATCCAAACTGGAACACAGAACCAATGATTAAAAAATAATAAATAAATAAATAGAGTACCAGTAAGCTGAGAGACAATGTCAAGTAACCTAACAATATTTAATTGAAGTCCTTGAAGGAAGTGAGGAAGGCAAAATAATATCTGGAAAAATAATGGCTGAAACATTTTCTAAATCTGATTAAAACTATAAACCCACAGATCCAAGAAGCTTAACAAACCCCAACCAGGGGAAACATGAAAAAAATTACACCAAGGCAGATCATAATCAAATTGCTCAAAACCAGGGATAAAGGGAAATAATCCAAGTGAGAATACAGTAGAGCAACAGCTTTAATGCACTGAAAGAAAAGAAATGCCACCTACAATAAACACCCAGCAGTAATAACTTTCAATAACTAAGGTGAAATACTTTTCCAGACACATGAAAATGGGAAGAATTCATCACCAGCAAAACCATACTACAAGAAATATTAAAGGAAGCCCTGAGCAGAAAGAAAATGATACCAGATGAAAAGATGGACCTATAAAGAGGAATGAAGAGCATGAGAAATGATACCTACATTGGTTTAAGATAAAAGAATATGATGTGCATAAAGATAGGAGATATTTTTCTTATTTAAATCTCTAAAAGATAATTGGACCTTTTACTTACAACGATGTAGTATGCAGTTTGTAACATAACTAAAAATAAAAAGTTGACAATCAGCACAAAGGTCAGGACAGAAGAAATGGGAAGTATATTACTATAAGGTTCTTATACTATATGTGAATAACATATAACGTATAACATCACTTGAAGATACAACTTAAAATTAAAGGTGTAATTATAAATCTTGAAGCAACCACTAAAATAAAAAAAAAGTTATACTTAATAAGCCAACAAAAGAGATAAATGGAGTCATATAAAATGTTCAAATAACCCAAAAGAAATTATGGGAGAAAGAAGACAAAAAACTGATGGCACAAAGAGAACACAAATATCAAGATGACGGATTTAATTAAATCTAACTACATCAGGTGGCTCAGTTGGTTAAGTGTCCGACTGTTAGTTTTGGCTCAGGTGATGATCTCAACAGTCGTGAGATCAAGCCCTGCATCAGGCTCCATGCTCAGTGGGGAGTCTGCTTGAGATTCTTTCCTCCTCCCTCACCCTCCTGCTCTGCTTCTCCCCCACTCACACACACTCTCTCTCTCAAATAAATAAAATCTTAAAAATGTAAAATAATAAACCTAACTACATCAATAATCACACTAAACGTGAATGATCTAAATTCACGAATGAAGGCAGAAATGATCAGATTGAAGAAAAAAAGTAATGCCAACTATATGATGCCTACTTCAAATGTAAAGACACAAACAGCTTAAAAGTAAAAGAATGTAAAAGATGTTCCATGCTAACACTAATCTAAATAAATAAATAAAGCTGGAAAAACCATAGCAATGTCAAAACAAACCATATTTTAGAGCAAAGAACATTATCTTGAATAAAGCAGGTCATTTTATAATAACAAATGATGCCAATTCATCAAGAAGATATTTTAATCCTAAATGTTTATATACCTAATAACCAGGTTTAAAATTACACGAAGCAAAAACTTCTGCAAGGAGAAATAGACAAATCCACAATTATTGCCTGAGATTTTAACATCTCTCTCTCAATAACTGATAGAAAAAGTAGACATTCAATCAGGAAAATATTGAAGATGGGAACCAAGTTGGCATAATGGACATTAATAGAACACTCCACCCCAAAACAACAGAATGCACATTCTTTTCAACAATATATGGAACACTTATCAAGATAGATAGACCAGGTACATTCCGGGCCACAGGACAAGTCTCAATAAATTTGAAAGGATTTGAGACATACAAAATATGTCCTCTGGGCTCTATGGAATTAAATGACAAGTCAATTACAGAAAGTCTCTGGAAAACCTCCAAATTATTTTAACAAACTTAGATAACCTACACTCAAAAATCAAGAGAAATTAGAAAGTATTTTGAATGTTAAAGCAGTACTTAGCAGAAAATTTATAGAACTAAAAGACTATATAAAAACAGAAGGTCTCAAATGAATAACCTCAGCTTTTATCTAGAAAAAAGAAACTTATAAGAGCAGAAATCAAAGAGAAAACAATAACAGATGAAATTCAGTTCTTTTTATTGCTATGACATTTTAAAAAATAGGATAGTTTTCCGCTCCAAGGTATAGCAGTTTGTAGACTGGCTAACTATTAAGCTTAATTTTAATATGAATAAAGCACAATAATTAGACTTCAGTCTGGTATAGCCAAATATAAAACAAGTAAATAGAACATAAAATTTGTTTTAAGAATTTCATCCTATATAATAAAATTTCTGCCACTGTAACAGCCCAATGTTCATTTATGTATGTATAGTGCTCAAAAATCATAAGCAATATGAGATGCTATTTTAAAATAATTAACTGAGCCTACCCTGAGGATTTGGAATAGCAGCTCTGGTTCAACACTGATTTAAGACCCTAAAACAGTCCTTTGGAACAAAACATTTGTCCCAGCAATTTCAGAAAGATATATATATATATAAAGGAAATACTAGCTCCCTATTAAGAAATCACTAAACAAACTGTAAAAGCAGGAGTTATTTCTCAGTAGTTTCTTGATTTAAAATTCAAAGTAAATAGAGTTTTATTGAAACTCAGATTTCCTACTATTTTCTCATGTTTTGAAACAGCTAAAGTCAAATGGATTAAGGACATACTTAAATTCAAAATATATTTGTATTTATTGTTTGATGAAACTTCTTATGCAGGTGGAAAATGGCTCATGAATCAAGGCTTTAATTTTAATTCTTTTTTTTTTTTTTTAAGATTTTATTTATTTATTTGACAGAGAGATAGAGAGAGAACAAGTAGGCAGAGAGGCAGGCAGAGGGAGAAGTAGGTCCCCCGCTGAGCAGGGAGCCCGATGCGGGGCTCGATCCCAGGACCCCGGGATCATGACCCAAGCCGAAGGCAGCCGCCCAACCGACTGAGCCACCCAGGCACCCCGTGGGCTTTAATGTTAATTCTTAATCATTTTATGTGATCTGTATTTTTTTAAAGGATATAAAACATACAACTTACAAGTATTAATATTTAATGGCTTCACTTTTCACATGTTTCTTTGTTCCACAAGTATAAGGTTTATATATGTGCTACAAAAATAGTTTTCAAAAATTTTAAGTTAAATCTAAAGAAAACCTAGTTACGCTTTAATAACAATTTTAAAGTGTTAGTACATTTATTTCAGCCAAGCATCAACTCCAGATAGCTGAGACTACATTTTCTATGCTAGAGTGATAAAGTCCATCTGAGTTGCCAATACGTTTAACACATTCTTCAATACTGAAGTCCAGATAAATGTAGTAACTGAGAAAATGAAAACACAAGAAAAACATTCAGTATAATGTGGAATATCTGTATTTTAATTGAAGAAAAGTCCTTTACTACAAAGCTTTTTGCCTTGTATGAACAGAAATGTCTTCAAACTTGTCCCTTCTCTTCACTAGTAGTCCTTTACCCTACCCTAAGAAGGACAAAGTTATGTGCCTGTTCAGTTCTTAGAATCCTATTTTTATTTACTTTTTTTAAAAACATTTTTAAGTAATCTCTACACCCAACCTGGTGCTCGAACTCACAACTCCAAAATCAAGAATCGCATGCTCTAACCAACTAAGCCAGCCAGATGCCCCTAGAATCCTATTTTTAAGCAAAAGAATCTTAAATACACGCTAACTGCTTAATTAACTTAACCAGGGAGCACAGGTCTCAAGAGATACAGGATACTGGAAAATCTGAATTAAACAGGCAATAGAGACAGAATTCATAAAATAGAGTAAAAGTATGAATGGGAAAAAAGGTAGGGATAAATTCTTACACTCCTCCCAGGAGGTTGATCTGTGCCATGATCATCCAAACAACAACAAAAAAATCCCTGGGCTGGGCTAATATTAAACACTCCCCTGTCCACTCCTTGTTACATTCTCCCATACCCAAATTATATATATAATACCACTACAGGGAAACCTCTACTGAAATTATATATGGGGCGGGGGGAAACTGAGTCCATCAGCTTTTCTAGGATTACTTTTAGGAACAGGCATACTGACAAAAAAAAAAAAAAAAAATATATATATATATATATATATATATATATAAAATTTTTAAACATGTATTTTAGTTTGGGAGGGCAAAGAGACTTCTAGTATGCCTCCACTGCAAATTCTTACATCTCAAGAAATGTTAATTTACACCAGAAAAGATTTTTGAATCAATCTGATAAATGTACAAAATCATATAAGGATATCATATCCAAATCTCAGCTTATCTTCAAGTTTCAAGGTGATATAAGTCTGTTCTGGAATCCTTACATCATTCACAAAAGTCTACAAAGAGAGAAAAAGATGTTAGGTTATATATGGAGTATTAATTGTTACATTTCAGACAAACACTCAAACCTTGTACTTAAAAATACATTAGATATAATGGTTAACACAGGTTGTGTATCATAAAACATGCCACGCATCTTATAGACTGATAAATGATTTCCTACCAAGCCCTTGACTGATATCATAACACACAAAGAACCATGCTGCAGCACTCTAAGTCCACCGCGCACCGCCAAGACAAAGTTAGGCACCTAAATATGATGCTAAGAAAAGCTCCTAATTACAAAGCTGGCAAATTGTAAAGGGAAATACTTAACTCTTAATATATCATCAGGGTTCACTGGACTCAATTTTAGCTTTTTTGGACAATTCTAACTATTTGTGAGGTTGGATATTTCATTACTTTCATTATTACAGTTCTTCCAAAAAACAAAAAGAAAATTTACTTTTAAAAAAAATGGAATAAAACTCATATTTTCTATTTTACAATTGCCGGATGAGTCCTTTAGACCTTTTTAGGACTCTAAGATATATTACGGGATTTTACTGACCTTATTTTTCCTGTTTCTTGAAACACTCTGCTATTTCATCAACCCATCACCATTTTATCACTACTCATCAGTGACTTCTAACTGTGCCGAAAATGACCAAAATAATAAGAAAACAGAAGAATGGAATTGCCTAGAACACTGCTATCTAACAGAAATATATTGCAAGCTACACATATATCCTTAAGTTTTCTACTAGGCACATTAAAAACGTAAATAGAAAAGGTGAAATTAATTTTAATACTACATTTTAACCCAACCCATATATCCAAAATAGTAACATTTCAACAAATAATCAATATAAAAAGCAGCAAAATATTCCATCTTCTTTCTTCTTTTCTGACGGTCACTTTCAAGTGCTTTCGTGGGAAGCACAGGACTAGAAGGATGATGCCGTAAATCATCGCTGCTGCTGTGACCTTCACTTTCTGCACCATCTCTCCAAGAAGACGTGACATACATCTGGAGACACTATCTTTGTCCTTCTTTTTTACAAGCTATTAAAGAGCACCACTGAGGATTCAGAATTTCTCGCTTACCATTCACAAAAGCAAAGTGAAGAAAAGACACAGGAAGATATTTCACAATTATAAGATGAACACAAAGAGGCGGCAGAGCTCTAGGCTACAGTAACAGCGATAAAACTGATAATAATGTAGCAAAATATCAGACCACGAGTCTTCAGATAAAGATAATCCTAGATGAATTTTCTCTAATACAAAAAGTGGTAAGAGAAGGCTGTTTTCAAGGACAAAAAGGAAATAGGGTATTTTTCATCCTTTCAGTAAGAAGAATCATGCATATTTCTCAGTAAGAAACTGAACAATTCTGTATTTTAAATTTTCACAGCATTCTTTGGTTTTTTGATGTTTATTTTCCAACACTTATTTGATTTAGTTTCTAAGTGGACAAATGCCCAAGGCAGGTATCTATACAAAGCTAACTAGAAAGAAAGATGATGTATAAAGAAATAAAATTACTAATCTTCCGTTAATAAATCTAAAACTAAGAAATGTTTTGAAATTATGGAAGATAGCTATCTTAATAAAATTTTAAGCTGTCAAAGTCTTAAAAATAAAATAATGCATTCTGATAATACAATGCAAGAAGAACTAGAAATAATAAGCTAGTGTAGCTAGAAATGTACTTGAAATCTGAAACCAACACTTATAAAATGGATATATATCCCAGGTATCCCTGGACAACTGATGAACAATACCCATTTTGTATATTATGTACCTTTCAAAACCAGGAAAATATGAAATAAAAATCTGAGTTTGTCAGAATTAATTTATTAAAATTGCAATTGTTTTTCATTGTCCTTTTATCCTTACTTCTGCAAATTATTTGTAAAAAGACTTACAGATTCGACTAGACACAGATGGTAAATGGTGATGGATTACTTTTCCTGGCACATTAGAAGTTAAAGACTTGGAATTTGCTAGATTCACAGAACACTGTTATATTAATTGCCCAGAATGAAGATATTATATAAATATCCACGTTTTCCTCTGATTAGCTGAAACTTTAAGTTATTTTTTCCTTTTGAATTCCATTTTTTAAATCTTCTATTTTATTGGATTTGAGACAGCCATGATACCCTATTTGGGAAAGCTTCCTCCATGGTGAGGAATTTTACAAGGGTCCTGAAAAATATATAAGGAAATTATGTTATTGTGGTCATATACTCTAATTCCTATGCATAACTGGCACCGTGTAATATGTCATGGAGTATCAGTTTTAAGTCTACAGAAAAAAGTCAGAAGTTATGATCATAATTCCAAGTAAAGTATAAGGAGACAGTGGGATACTGCTAAAACAGGATCACACCTTAGTATGATTTATGAGTAATCCTAAAACACAAGCTTTCAACATCCCTCACAGAAAGGCTGAAATGTTAATACAAAGAAAATTCAAAGGCTTCAGGCATTTGTAAACTAATTTCATATTCATTTCCAAAATGAACATTTTAGAGTGTTTTAAAAGTTACACCTTGAGTTTACCTAAATCTTCTAAGTATAGTTACAAAACAGAAGAGCTGAGGAAAATGATGGAAAAGCAAAGAGAAGAATAAAAGGAAACATTAATTCACTGATGTTTGGTATGCAGAAGACAAGCAATTATGTCCACTGTGTTGAGGACTGCCACCATAGCTCTAAGCCAATTTTACTTAAAAATAACCAAAAATACTATTTTTACTCAAAAGGCCTAAGATGACCAATCAGATCCATGTAAAGCTTAAGACTGCTCAAATCTCTTAATTAAGCACCTACTGTGTGTTTGATATATATATTAGGGAGGCACTTGTAAAAATCAAGAAACATAATTTTAACATGCTGGCATTTATGGCAGAAATATTCCCTGAGGTCTAAAAAGACTTAGGAAATATGAGCCAGACAGAAAGTTTCAGCACACAAAAATGCAAGTGAAAATATCTGAAGAGAAAAAGTCTCCTGAAGGGCTAAGATTATATAAGGAAGAGAGAAAATTTCAAAGAGCAACAGGCAAAAAAAAAATTCATTTAAATAAATCAATTATGAAACATTTTAATAAGTTAAACATGGGGAAAGCAGGTTTTGTTTCTTATGTCAATATCATTTGATCACACCTCTGCCTTGCAGGTAGAATAGGTAAGGACAACGAGGCACGGAGAATGAAGTAACAAACAAGATCTCAGGGTTCAGAAGTAGAATACCTGGGATTCAAATTCAAGTGTCTCTCAACTGCAAATCCCATGTTCTCTCCATCTCATCGAAGCCTGGGTGCCCAAGCCAGGCCAGCTATTCAAACTCCCTCTTCCAAACTACTAACTTACAGAAGCAAAACAAACTAGATAAACATCTCTTTAATTTACATACAACTAAATTGCATAATTATACTGTATAAAACACCATATAACCACTCTGTATTATATTAGTGCTCTGGGAAATCTGAACAGAGTGGCCAGGGGCGCAACCCCCTCAATCACATTGCCAGTGACAAAAGTCACCTCTTTTTTATAGCTTCTCCACTCTATGCCACCCTGGTCTGATGCTGACAGAAACGCCAGTGTGAAAAGGGGATACAGCAGAAGCTGGAACACAGTGAGCTGAGGGACAGCCTAGTGACAGAAGCCAGACACGGAATGGGATGGGAGTGGTACGGCACAGGCCACAGTGGTTCTCGGAGTGCTCCAGTGGAGGAAGGAGGCAGGAAGAAGTGAAGGCAAACAAGGGTTTTCATAGAAAGAGAAGCTTCAAGGGGCCTGCAGGAAAATGGGCCACGATAACATCAACTACAAAACCCATTCCAGCTTCCTCAGGCAGAGCAATCTCATTCCTGGTAGCAGTAACATCAAGTATAGATCTAGGTCCCTTGGGAGTGTATTTTAGGGTAGGATGAAAGGGAGCAGAAGTGGTCAGAGCTAGAGTTATTTATAAGTTGGGTTTAGCTGGTAAGTGCTTTTAAAAATATATAGCAGTGGATTCACTGAAAGGTATGTAGGCCACAGGGTGCTAAACTTGTTTTAACTGCTCTTCTTACCATAACACCACAGCCACCATAACTACCACTTACTGAAGGCTAACGAGGTGCTATTCTAATCATTTACAATTACGAACTCATTACAGCTTCACAACAACCTGAGAGGAGTACTGTTTTGCTGTGAACATTTAAAAATATTGAGGAACAGAAAAATTAAATGCCTGTCTACAGTTACATCACTGGTAAGAATTCAATCTGGGCTCATAATCACCACATTGTGTCCCCTTACTTCTAAAATTACTACTTTTAACCTGATGCTCAAATTTCTAGAATTATATGAATTTTAAGAGTAAACAGGCTGTGAGTAATCATCTACTCCAGGATAAAGCGCCTGACAGGTGGGAGTTCACAGTTTTGTTCTGGCATATGTCCCAGGCTGTCATGTGGGTAACAGCACAGCTAGCTGTCATTCATGTGGTGCTCTCCAGTTCCATGCCAGGTACATGCGTACATGTACTGTCACATGCCATTCCTGGAACAACCCTACAGAGCAGGGACTATCATTTCATTATTCTGAAGCTAAAAGCAAGGTAACTGAATTTTTCAGAGAGTCTTCATACTCACAAACTCATTACATTTTCCCACAACTCTGGGAACTAAAAGGCAGATGTACCAGGAAACTAAATTGCAGAGAGAGTACGTGATTTTCCCTGGATTTACCACTGGTAAATTACGACTGAAATTCAAATCCAGGTCCTGATTTCGAGTTCAAAATGCAAATGCTGCTCTCCAGGATTATTATCTTTCACAGAACTATTGTGTATCATCAAATTAAGAGAAGGGTCAACCCAGGGAAACTTTTAAGTTAGTATTTCACCTGATCTTTTTTACAACACCAAATAATTTTTATATTTGATCACAGTCTTTTAAAAGAATAAAACACTGTGATGTAATTCTTACTTATTATTTTCCAAGATAATAACGTAAAGACACCTACGAACTGCATTGTAGTGGAGACGAAAATTTCTAGGCTTAAAACCAGAATGTAACATTTTAGTTAAAATAGTCCACATATGAAAGTAGATTAAAATTTTTCTCTATAAATTCCTTGTGTAAATGACCAGGCAGAAGAGAGAACTACTAGGCTGAAGAAAATCTAACAAATTATTTTGAAAAGGAGACAAATAGCAGGAGAACTATAATTTTGGCGGTATGGCAAGGGAAAGTGTAATGGAGCAGGAATCTGGAAAAGTGGGTGATGTCAAATTTGAGCCATTTCAGTTCAAATCTGAAGACTTAATTCTGTGTGCCATGAGAAACAGACAAAGGCTTGAAAAAAAACTAACAGAAAAACAAAGTATCTCAAAGATTAAATATCAGTCTTTCAGTAGCAGACCAATTCAGAACGAGAAAAAAATGTTTCACAGTAATTGCCAAATTTCTGCATGTTTTTCCATATAATGTTTAATGTATATTTTGAAAAGCAATAGCACTTAGAAGCAGTTGGGATACATTTAGTTTCTGTTAAATTCACTTTAACAATTTCAACAGCACAGCTATGGAAAAATGTTGCATTTGCTTATGTTAGCAGGGCCATAAGAAAATTGAGATGAAATAAGGAATTATTCAATACTTTAGCATTCTCTTATTCTGTGGCTCCTTATATTCTGACAATGTGGAAAGATCAAATGAAGAATTAGGAAAAATCTCACTGTAGTAACACAAACTTATCTTCGAAGTAGGAATACAAAAAAGCAATAATGATTCCTGGTGTTTAAATCACATGCCATATTTTTAAGGTAAACGGATGTGTTTCACGTCTTCTTTTACTCTAGTATAGAAAGTTCTCCACCATATGGCACCAAACCATGTTTTCATCTTTTTTTTCTAAGTTACCCTATACTTCTCTGTCTCCCAAGAGTGCTTTTTTTCATACCAGCTGCCATGCCTTTCCACTATTTTCCCACAATGCACCTTTCAAGCTATCCAGTGAGGTCAACTTTCATCTCATCTCCTTAAAGAAGTCTTTTTCAACCATTATGGATAATAACAACTAACAACCTTCTGAATTTCTGTATTTACTGCCTATACAGTTTCTTGAGAACATGGGTTAGTTTTCATATTCTTCCGTATGGTCCCCAAAGTGCTATGTACCTAGGTAAGCCTTTAAGAGTAAGATGCAAACTAAAGAAAAGGAAGAGAACACAAACAGGAAATGTCACCTGATTTGTCCTCTTACAATATTAAAAAAAATAAGTAAAACAAAAAATAAAATCTTAACTTACCCCATTTAGGCTGCCCAAATCTTTCACCAAATGTTCATCCGTAGAGGCGTCATAATTGATTACAGCATGTTGCTTATCCACACTACGAGACTGAAAGGAATTTTTCTAAGTTAGGAAATACAAGAAAATACTAGGATAAATAACAAACACAAAGATTTTTGGCTAGATACTTTATATTAATAGGACAGTAGATAAATACAGAGAAATATTAAAGTGAAAGTGGATTAAATGAGATTTAAACTGTGTTACTATGCAACACAAATTTGGCATCACTCCCCAAAGAAGAAAGCAGCCAAAATTTGAAGACATTCTTTTCTACTAAATTCACACATTCTACTTTTGAAAGAATTTAAATCAGGTGACTTTGTTGAATGCACCAAATGACAATTATTTTTATAATTCGAAACTGTTACATGGAAGTCATGTGAATTATAATCTCGTAATGTTTTATGTATCCTATTGTAAAAAAAAAACTATCCTATAGGATTTTCTTTATTGAAAATTACAGTGTCAATTATATAAAGAGTCCAAAGATTTAGAGAAAAGGAACACGATGTGATACATTCTTGAACAAAATTATCCTCACTTAAAACATGGGTTTTAGGGGTGCCTGGGTGGCTCAAGCATCTGCCATTGGCTCAGGTCATGATCCCAGGGTCCTGGGATCGAGCCCCGCATCGGGCTCCCTGCTCAGCAGGGAAGCCTGCTTCTCCTTCTCCCACTCCCCCTCCTTGTGTTCCCTCTCTTGCTGTATCGCTCTCTGCCAAATAAATAAAATCTTTAAAAACAAACAAACAAAACATGGGTTTTAAAACTAGAATTCATGGGGGAGCTCTAAGAGGGAAAGAGAAAGTCAAAAAAAGGAATTAAGATAGCAAAGTGATTACTGAAAATCATTTTTCAGTCTCTCTTAAAGTACACAGCACGCACACACGTATGCACACTGCTCCGGAGCTTAGAGAGTTGTCTGTAGGTAGAAGCACCTCAGAGGTGAACTATATAAAAGCCTGTGGAAACTTTTATTGAAAAAAAATATCTGTATAGTGACAAGAAGAAACAGTCTGAGAACCACACTGAATCTGAACTCAGTAACACTGAGGGCTACTTCGGGAACCTGGGTAAATAAAAAGCAAAGAAAGTATCCCAAATGGGAAGAGAGATGACTTCCAGTTTCCAATCCAACATGTAAAAAGCTTGCAAGTTATCAGTCCCATCCTTACAACAAGAAAAAAGACGCGCAAATGGAAAATTAAAACTAGTCTTTGTTTTATCAGAGAATTGAGGTCATAAGGTCAATTGACACCCTGAAAACTGGAGAGAGAGGTGAATACAGAGAATCACAGCTTCCTGAAAACAGAAACCATGGCTGCAGCCAGCAAGGCAGGAAAACTCAAGGGTGAGGTGAGTAACTGAAACATGAATGCCAACTAGCTTGCAAGATAAAAGCTTGGGTGCACAGCCTCGGGGGACACCACTCTTTGATGAGTTTTGAGTTTTACCTCCAGAAGCCCCACAAGGATGTCAGGGTGAAGACTGGAGAAAGTCTTGTGTCCCCTTAGCCTGAGGGTGAAAAGTAACCATTCTGAAATAGACCGAGAGCATTCTGCTGTCACCAATGGCCTATCCTCAAGGAAGACTCTTTTACCAGCGCTATACCAATGTGGGTTTTACCAGAGCCTAGCTGACATGCAAGAATGGAAATACCGAACTCCAGAGTCCTCTAGCCTTCCTGTCTCATCTAAAGAGGGGGACAAAAAAGAGCTGAGATGCACTTGTGAAGGTCATGACCCCACAGAAAGACTGAGAACTAATCAAAGCATTATAGAATGCCTCCTCTCCCTCCCAATCTTACCTCACACCCACAGGGGAGATTACAATGGGCAAAACTGCTAAATTCAGATTATTTAATAAAGGGTCTCTAAGGAAACTCAAAAACCACTGGAGAGATGAAAACAAGGACACTAGAGGAAATGTTAACCTCTGATACTTTCAGCTACAGCCATCAGTGAACATGGCCTGACTCCTAACCCCACTGACAAAATGAGGTCAGCAACTAGTAAACAACATTACAGATGTAAATCTTAGTTGAAATTATTCTTTCCAAATAAATATCACTGAAATGAAAGGTTCCTTCCTCAGTTAAGCTTCAATTCCAATATATTGAAAAAGTTTTGGTCTTTCTAACATTAGGAAGAAACAGTATGTGACTTCAAATAATCTTCCAACAAAACCTACACATTCATCATACATATGCTTTTGTTCTTCTTCAAAGTTTTAAAAGTTGCTTTTTGGTTTGGTTTTCTCTGAAACCTCAATTTCCCTAGGACAGACTTAAGAGCACCTTTCTGTATTGTAGGATTACTGCCACTTCTCTACGGCTCACCTGAGAAACCAATTACAATGGTAACCACTACAAAACATCTGCATTCAATCTAAAAGTTACTTAAACTTCATGCTGTCATGTTTTAAATTATTGCTCTGTTTAAACTAATGAAGTACGAAATTCACTTATTCTGGTGACAAAAAAACATGTAGCTCCATTAGGAAAATAATTCCTCCTTATTGTGGATTTATCAAGTTGAATTAGTCTATGGGATAAAAATCTCTGCATGCTGTGAGACAAGTGAGACTGCAGGTGTATGTAGGCTCTTAATAAACTTGAAAGAATCATCATAAATAATCTCTCTGTGACAAAGGAAACAGAGAAAGAGCTCAAGTCCTTAGAACGGAGAACTGAAATCCAAGGGGAAAAATCTAAGTGAGAGCTGAGAGAAGAAAAATCACACAGGAAAGAGAGTTACTGTTAGCTTTGGAAAATAAGCTAAGCGGCTGCTTCTGGAACCAGGGAACCACAGCTTTTGAGGGAATGGTCAACACGCATCAGAGATGGAGAAAAAAATGGTTTAAGGAGGAAACAATTAGGAGGCCATCTAACTAAATTAACAACTTGCTAGAACCCAGAAAATCCTGAACCTGATATACACCTTGCCCTCAAATTGTGTATGGCGGTAGCTAAGTACAAGAACGCCTCCCATGGAATGTACAGCAAACCTAAGACAGCAGAAGACAACAGAGTCCACTGAGTTGAGACGCCATTCCAACTCTGGGGACTGGGGAGTGAAGGAGTGAAGATGTTACGTGGGGTCAGAAAAAGCATCTTGTTTGTTGAAGATTTATTTATTTGAGAGAGAGAGTGCATGCACATGCGTGAGCAGGGTGAAGGACAGAAAGAATCTTCAATCAGACTCCAGGGTGAGCATGGAGCCCAAAGTGCGGCTTGATCTCAGGGTTAACTAATTAAGCTACCCAGGCGCCCCTGTTTGTTGTGAAATAAAGAGGGAAATAACTTTTTGAGAAGATCAGGCTTATGAACTCAGGGCAAGAGCTATCATCAGTTTAAAACTCACAGAACAAGTCATTCCCATTTGAGTAACTCTAACAGCCAATGAAAGAAAGCAAGTAAAAATTCCCGTGTTTAGTTATCTGCTGTTTTCAAGGTAGCAGGATGTTTTAGCACCTATCAAAGAAATTCAGCAGAAAACCAAGATTATAGAGCATACTACATCTAGAGAGTGGTCAAGAAAAACTGAAGGAATAAGGAAGATTCGCTACTTACATCTAACTATATAAGCATTGATTAATCCATTTTCATTTCTAAATAATCAAATTCACATTTTCTCTAGATTAAACTAGCCAGGAGAAGGTGTATTACAACTTAATTTTCACAATCCATTTGGACATTTCAATGCAAATCTAATAATCTGACAAAGACTGCTAACTTCATCAAGTTTCTGGTTCTAACGGGAAAACCTTAGCTGATCAGGTGTAAACTATGAAGATTGTCATTTTTTACCAGTTCTCTTATTCTTGTCACTTTAAACGTCCAGTAAGAATGCAAAACTCCTAAAGTCCTTCCTCATCACAAGAAAAAAAAATTTTCTGCAGCTTTGTATGGGAACAGATATTAACTACACTTATTATGGTGATAACTTCTCAATATATACAAATAGTCAATCATTGTTGTCCACTTGAAATTAATATAATGTTGTAAGTCAATTATATCTCAATTAAAAAAAAAATGTAAGACTCTCTAGTCACTGTCTTCTTACAGAAAATACCCAGAAGAGTGTGCCTCCTTCCTCGTGATTTTTACTTTCTAGAAAGACTCTTCCTAAGGCTTTGCATTGCACTCTCGAGAATCCACCTTACTCGAAACTCCTCTTCATTCTCAAGCTCTCACAGATGGTTACCTCCTACTTCCTTCCTTTAACTGAAATCTGGCTTTCACCCTGAGAACACTATTTCCACTGCATTTCTTTAAAGTGGATACCATCCTCTTAAATCTGACATTCTGTTGAGTTCAGAGATACAGAATGAATTCATACGGTTTATTATTATGGCTTTTGGACCATTACTTGCCCCCTTCAACAAAAAGCCCTTTACTTTTTTGAAGTTCTTGTTATCCACCTATACATAATATATATACACAGTATATATTTCTTTACACACACACCCCTCCTAGATTGCTGCAATCATCTGTGGTCATTTTAACTTTTTTTTTTGAGTAAACTCTACCTCCAACATGGGCCTTGAACTCATGCCCCAAAATCAAAGTCACATGCTCTCCCAACTGAACCAGCCAGGCGGCCCTCATTCTAATTTTCTGACTGAAGTTTTGGAGTTATGGTTCACAGTCTTCCTTTCCATTCAAATTCCTACTTCGCCATGATTGATTTTTTTTTTTTAATTTCTTTTTTTAAAGATTTTATTCATTTGCGAGAGAGAATGAGAGAATGAGAGACAGAGAGCATGAGAGGGGGGAGGGTCAGAGGGAGCAGCAGACTCCCTGCCGAGCAGGGAGCCCGATGCGGGACTCGATCCCGGGACTCCAGGACCATGACCTGAGCCGAAGGCAGTCGCTTAACCAACTGAGCCACCCAGGCGCCCCGCCATGATTGATTTTAAACATCTGTGTAGAGAGGCGCCTGGGTGGCTCAGTTGGTTGAGGCTCTGACTGTTGGTTTCAGCTCTGGTCATGATCTCAGGGTCCTGAGATCGAGCCCTGCACTGGGGGGGGTGGTGGTCTGTGCTCAGCAGGCAGTCTGCTTGAAGATTCTCTCCCTCTACCACTCCCTCCGCTCACAGATTCTCTCTTTCAAATAAATAAAATCTTAAAAAAAAAAAATCTATGTAGACAACCCATATAAAAATCTAGCCATCCCAACTTCCATAACCAAACTCCATACTCTATCTTGGCATAACGCTCCCACTGCTAGATCTTATGTGAAACAGATTCTACACCTGGAATCTAAACTGTAGTATTTTTCTCTATGACTACATTCTCCTATTCTTCCAGTTCTCTCACTTATTTATAATAATTTACTAGTATGCAACCTCACTGCCCTGACTGCAACAGGTCATCTCATACTCTGACCCCTTCCTTTTCTCCCAAGCAACGATTCCCTATTGTCCTGACTTACTTTCCTTCTCTGTAATCCAGCTTCCCCTGGCTTCCCCATCCATGTTCACGACTCCCAAACCTCTACCTTCTGCTCAGACTACTTTGCTCAGCTTTACATATTTATTTCCTGCTTTCTACTAAATATCTCAATCTAGACGTCCCTTCAGAACCTCAAACTCACTACCTTATTCCTGAAAAGTACACCTCCTGAAACTATTTTATTCATTTCTACGCCAAAAACGCTAGGTCCGAGGCTCTTTTTCTCTCCATCCCTCATTATATAACTAGAAAGCATATCCTAACTCTTCAATCCCTCTCATACTCTTTCTTTCTTCATTTCAAAGGGTTCTTTTTCTTTAGAACATTACCTCACTTTCTAGACAATTATCACCTGCTTATACCAATTCTGAGCTCCAACTTCTGAGCAGCAATATAGATTAACAGTTTAAAGTGCAAGTGCTGGAGTCCAAAAGAACTGGTCGAGACATCTGGCAACTGTGTGGCCTTGGTAAAATGACTAATCTTTGTTTAATCATCTATAAAAAAGACAGACCGTACATATCTCAGAGGTTGGTTTGTGAGGATTAAATGACATTAGGCATGGGAAGCATTTAAAAAGGCAATATTCCCCTGTGTAAAAACTCCTCAGTGTACTTACTGGCTAAGGTATAACATATAGTCTTTCATCTAGCACACAAGGCCTTCTAAGATCTGGTCTCTTCTAACTTCCAAGTCTTTATCTCTCAAAATGTTTGCCTTCATGTCCTATATATAAATCACAAGGGATTATTTTAATTACCTAAATACACACTGAATGCCATGCACTCAATCACACTCGAAACCTTCCAGAAACCATTTATTCATCTTTTAAGATTATTCAGCTCAAGCCATCTCCTCCATGAAGTCTTCCCAGATTTCTTATCTTTACATTTCCTTGCAGGTAGGACTGATCAATCTGTCTGTTGTGCACCCCACATCAGACGTATCACTGTTCTGTGCCATAGTATCTAGACTGGTTAACATGTGTATCTCCTTTTACTAGACAATAAGCCCTCACGGACAGGGAGACCCTACGTATATGCATTGATCCCTCGGTAGCCAGCATGGGGCCTAGTGCATTGTAGATGCTTAGCAAAGGTTTGTTGGAAAGAAAATACATGTTATTAGCCCATCTCATTTCATGAAGGATGAAGATAGAAAAATTTTCTTAGAGAACAAAATATCAAAAGTACTGAACTTACAAAGTTCAGACCAAATTTTAAGAGAACTACAAACTGAGTGGCTTAAAACAATAGAACCAAAACAAAACAAAAAAATTTTGGACCTCAGAAAAGATAATTATAAAACCAGAAAATTCTGGAAAATAAGAGTATTAAAATGAAGCAATAATACTGCTATATTTAAGAAATACTTCCTTTTCTTCCCCCCCCCACCAAACCATGAGACTATGGACTCTGAGAAACAAACTGAGGGTTCTAGAGGGGAGGGGGGTGGGGGATGGGTTAGCCTGGTGATGGGTATTAAAGAGGGCACATACTGAATGGAGCACTGGGTGTTATATGCAAACAATGAGTCATGGAACACTACATCAAAAACTAATGATGTAATGTATGGTGATTAACATAACATAATAAAAAAAATAAAAAAAGAAATACTTCCTTTTCTACAAAACAAAAAAAAAACACACACAAAAAAACAAAGAAACAACGAAAAGCCTGATATCAAGTAAGTCAAAACATAAAAAAACAATTCTAGGCCAGGCACAATGAAAAGCTAATTTTAACGAAAAGCTTAACACATGAATGGTACAAATGACTACCTGCTATGTGTCACATATGCTTTGGGTATGAAATGGCTACTTTTTATAACATTATTATTACTTCTTATATTACTTCTTTTTCTTACTAAAACACAGACATACGTGGACACATAGGCTAAAAAAACCTGAAGAGAAAAAGAAAGATTGCCACTGTGTGTCATCACTGTTTTAAAATCTTTTTAAAAGACCCTGTGGCTGACTCTTTAAAAGCTCAATTGCATTTTTACAATCAGAGTAATACACAGTGACTTATTCTTTGCTATGGGTCCCCAAAAGACAGATGAAAATAAGTTACCTATGATCTTTAAAACATATTCCATTATCCTCCTGGGGACTGTTCTTACACCATGTGAAAGTTAAAATATTAAAATAATAAGTCAAATATAATTTTGTTATAATTTCTATTATGCATCAGGGGAAAAAAAACATGTTTCAGTTAGTATGATGGTGTTTCTCAAAACAGAGCAAAATTCAATTATTTGGTGCAATTAAAATTTTTATGAAGATAAAATTAGAATTTAGATAGTGAACTTCTCAAAATGCAACTCCATTTGTATTTAGAAGTATCCCATATATTGCAACAGAAGTTTGAACATGTTTACTTGCAGAAGTAAGTTAGTAAACCAGTTTTAGGTTACATACATGCAGTAGCGGCTTAGTGGTAGAAGAGAAAGGTCATTTGATTTTGAGCCAATATTACCAAGACTCTACTACCAGCTTCCATGACTTAATGGTCACGTGATACTGGCCCTGTGACTAAGTCTTTCTGAATCTTAATTTACCATCTGTAAAATAGGGATGACTGTATCTTTCAGGAAACTGTTGAGAGGAACAACTAAAATGACATAAGTGAACACTGAGAAATAGAAAGTACTATTTAAATACAAGGTACTTTTAATAGTAATATTAATGTGTGTTACTCCAGACAAAATGTAATTTCCACCTAATAATTATACTTCGTAGCTTTTTCATCTATGGCTAAGATTTATTTTGCATAGTATGTCTTATGAAACATAGCACAGTCATCTTTCTACAGCAAGACAAACAGGCATAGCAAGTCTAAATACTTTGCTGGAAGCTTCCAGGCTAAGTGCGAGAACTAATTTCAGAATCCTTTATTTAATCATCTACTCTTTAATATCCAGGCACATTTTCTTCTTGATGATCACATTCTTTAGACTACCTTTTTTGGAATGAGATGAAATAACAAAAAAATTTTAATTGTAATCAAACAGGTCATATAACCTTATGGATCATTTATTTCCCTTTTGCTTTGGGTTTAAGCCATATTATCACCAAAGACCAGCAAATCTATTTGTGGTTGAAATCTTTACAGGTAAGAAACTACTTAAAATTATTCAGAGGCAGAGATTCTAAAACCTAACAACTGGTTTCCTGTACATTAAAAAGTGGAGGGTTTTGGGCGCCTGGGTGGCTCAGTTGGTTAAGCGACTGCCTTCGGCTCAGGTCATGATTCTGGAGTCCCGAGATCGAGTCCCGCATCGGGCTCCCTGCTCAGCGGGGAGTTTGCTTCTCCCTCTGACCCTCCCCACTCTCATGCTCTATCTCATTCTCTCTCTCAAATAAATAAATAAAATCTTTAAAAAAAAAAAATGGAAGGTTTTAAGTCATAAATGCAGACTTAGATCAACCAAATTTTTAAAGATCTTTTATTTACTCATTAAAAAGCAATCAGATATTAGCTATTTGAACTTCTAACAATTTTAATTATCACACTGACTGGCCTAACCAATGCAGAACCACTGAAGCTCTGTAAAGCCTTTAAAAGGATAACACAATATCATCAAGTCTAGAGCACTAATCTTTCAAAACAAATATATTTTGCATTTATAAACACAAAATTCTTCACTCTTCAAACACTAATCCATACCTAAACTTTGTTCATTTTTCAGAAATGATATAAAAAAGAATAAGTTTTAAATATCCATTTATTTTACTATACTTGGAAAGATTAAACATTAAACCACTTAAAAACTAAATACAATTTGCAAATATTTATTCTTACTTCCATATACAAGATGTCCTTCAGTGCTACGAAGAGTACTACTAATTTGTAGCACTGATTCAGACTACCAGATGACCAGCATGCCAATCTATTCATGGACCTCTTTCAGAGAATCCAGTGTGTCTAGGACAGGCCTAAGAACAACGTGCTGCTATCAGATAAAGGGCAGAAGTATCTTTAACGGTAGAGACTGAGGAACAGGTCAAAACTGTTTTTTTCCCTTGCCTGATCATGGAGTTCCCTTATCTCCTTTACATTCTAGTTAAAAAATAAAGCATAAATAAAAACAGTCATAAATGGGATAAATACTCATATCATAAACATTTATGAAATTTAAGTAAAAAGGTTATTTTAACTTTTTGACTTTTTACAGCACTGTAATATTGGTTTCTCCTCATTAAAATAATACTAATTTTTGCTTTAAGTTTGTTATAAAGGCAGTATGAATCAACAGAATCAATTCAAAGATATTTTAAAATTCTACTGCCATTGGGGCGCCTGGGTGGCTCAGTCGTTAAGCATCTGCCTTTGGCTCAGATCATGATCCCGAGGTCCTGGGATTGAGCCCCCCATTGGGCTCCCTGCTCAGCGGGAAGCCTGCTTCTCCCTCTCCCACTCCCCCCTGCTTGTGTTCCCTCTCTCGCTGTGTCTCTCTCTGTCAAATAAATAGATAAAATCTTAAAAAAAATAAAATAAAATAAAATTCTATTGTCATTGATTTCCTTTTTGTTTCATTGTGGTGATATATATATCATATATATAGCATATTTTCCATTTTAAATATTTTTAAGTGTACAGTTCAGTAGCATTAAAATCGCAATGTTGTACACCACCATCTATTTCCAAAATTTTTTATCACCCCAAACAGAAATTTTGTAACTCTTAAGCAATAACTCCCCAAACCTCTTTTCCAGCCACTGGAAACTGCTAACCCTCTTTTATGCCTATGAATTTGCCTATTCTAGCTATTTTCAAAAGAAATGAAATCATTTTGTCTTTTGTGTCTGGTTTATTTCATTTAGCATAATGTTTTCAAATTTCATTTATGTTGCAGCATGTATGAGAACTTCATTCCTTTTTGTAACTGAATAATAATCCATTATATGCATATACATTGCATTTTGTTTATCCATTCATTTGTGACTGGACACTGGGGTTGTTTTCACCTTTTGGCTATTGTGAATAATGAATGCTATAATCAACACTGACACCCAAGTATCTGTTTGAGACCCTGCACACAATTACTGTGGGTATATATCTAAAAGTGGAACTGCTGGTCATATCATATGGTAACTCTACGTTTAGCTTTTTGAGGACCCACTAAAAACTATTTTCTACAGCAGTGACACCATTTTACAGTTCCACCAGCAACATAAAAGAATTTGAATTTCTCCACATCTTCACGGACCTTTATTTTCCGTTTTAAAAAAAATTACAGCCATCTTAGTAGATGTGAAGTGCTATCTCACTGTGGTTTTGATTGACATTTCTTAGTGACGAACGATGCTGAGCATCTTCTTTTCATGTGTTTATTGAGCATTTTTAGATCTTCTTTGGAGAAATGTGTAGTCAAGTCTCTATCCCATTTTTTAAGTGGGCTGCTTGTCTTTTTGTTGTTGAGCTGTAGGAATTCTTCATATACTCTGGATAGTAAACTGTTATAAGATATATATAATTTTACAAATATTTTCTCCCACTCTTCACTCTGTTGGTAGTGTCCTTAGATACACAAGTTTTTAATTTTAATGAAGTCTCATTTATCTACTTTTTCTTTTGTGGTTGGTGCTATTGGTGTCGTATCTAAGAACCCACTACCAAATCCAAGGTTATGATGACTTATCCCTATGTTTTCTTCTAAGAGTTTTATGGCTTTAGCTCTTAAATTTAGGTCATTGATCCATTTTGGTTAATTTTTATGTTTGATGTGTGGCAGGGGTCCAACTTCATTCTTTTGTAGTGGAAATCCAGTTATCCTAAGCCTCATCTGCCAAAGAGATTATTCCTTCCCCCACTGAATGAATATAACACCCTTCTAAAAACTCAGCCTGCCATTGTAATAGTTTCCTGGGGTACCATAGGAAAGGTGGCTTAAAACAACACAAGTTTATTTTCTCATAGTCTGGACTCTAAAAATCCAAAATCAAGGCGCTGGTAGGGCCATATTTCCTCCAACACCTCTTAGAGAGGATCTCTTTTTTCCTTGCCTCTTCCAGCTTCTGGTGGACTCAGGTGTTCCTTGGTTTCTGGCAGCCTAACTGTAATCTCTGCTTCTGCCTTCACGTTGTCCCTCTGTGTCTGTCTTTTCCTTTCCTTATGAGGACATCGACTCATACTGGATTAGAGTCCATCCAAATGACTTTACCTTAACTTGATTACATCCTCAAAGACTTTATTTCCATCTAAGGTCACATTCACAGGTATGGAAGATTAGGACTTCAATATATGTTTTTGCGGGGGACTCAATTCAAACCACAGATACATAGGGGTTTATTTCTGGACTCTCTATTCTATTCCACTTGTCTATAAGTCTACCTTTAAATAAGCCAGCGTCACTAGTTTGTATTAAGTTTTGAAATCTTTTTCAAGATTGTTTTACCATTTTTTTTTTTTATTTTGCCAGACTGTGCCAAACTTTTACTTTGCCAAACTTAGCCAAACTCTTCAGAAATAAAACATCTTTTACTATCAGCCTTTATTACGGGTCACATTTTCCTGCTTCTTTACGAGATGGGTACTTTTTTATTGTATACCAATATTTTATTTATATTGTAAATTTTGCCTTTTGGGGGTGTTGGATATTTCTGTATTCTTATAAATATTCTTGGACTTTGTTATGGGACATAGTTAAGTTACTTGAAGAGTATGACCCTTTTGGGTACTGCTTTTCAGATTCAGATGAGGGTAGAACTCAGTCTATGGTAAATTATTTCCCACTATTGAGGGGGTAGAGACCAATGCCTTGTGAATCATGAGGTTTTCCAGTCTGGCTGTTAAGACAGGCACCATTCCTGACCATGTTACTGCCCAGCACTGTCAACTCTAATTCTTTGGAGTGTTTTCTCCACATATATGTGCTGATCACACCCAACGGCATACTGGAGGATTAGCTCTGCAAAGTTCCTTCTCTGTGTACCTCTTTCCTCTCTGATACTGTGTCCTGTGAACTGGAACCCACTTTGGTCTCCCTGGACTCACAGCTTTCACCCACCACCTCACAAACTGTCAGACAACTTCCACCTGTCACACATAGTCCAGGAACAGATACCATATCAGTCATGTCTCTTACTATTCCTTATCTCCATGTAAGAAGAGACCTATCCTGCAAGCTCCTCAACAACCATTCCCACATTTCTTGGCTGGTTGATACAAATGCCACATAGAAAGCACCTCTTCCACTCTCTGATAATGAGCTCCTACTATCTGTGCCTAGGATAGGGTCCAGTTCCAAGAGGCCTTTATCCAAACCAAATCATTACTGCCTTTTTCTCAGTTGCCACTCTCAACACTCCCATCTCACTAAGAACTGCAGAAAATCTCTGTACTATTCTATTTCTCGCATTGAATTTGTTGAATTAAAGTGTCATTGTATATGTAACTTATTCGTATACTATACTTACTACATTCATATACTACACTCACATAGCTGAGGGTGGCTTTACTTTCACTGCCCCAGAACTATAAAATAAGTTCCCTAATTTTAAAGTAAACATGTGTAACAAACAGATGCAAATTTGATTTTTCTAGGGATAATGCAGGGTTTCTCAATCTCAGTACTATAAGATATTTGGGGCCAGATACTTCTTTGCTGTGTGTACAGGGTGGGGGGGGGAGAAAGGTGCTGTACACTGTAGGATGCTTAGCAGCACACTTGGCTTCTTGGCCTCTACCTACTAAATGTCAGTAGTGACCACCTCCAACCTCCCACCACTGTAACAGTCAGCTATTGCCAAATGTCCTTTGGGCAGGGGGAGACAGGATCGTTCCAGTTAAGAACCACTGGGCTAACAGAATAAACAGTTCTACTCTTAAGTATTTGTTTACCATTTTTAACACAAAAAAGGGGGAAGAGTAAGGGGGTAAGATTCTTTCTAAACTGCGAGGGATCTGTTAAAATAACTAAATTCTCAAAAATCTGGAGATCCATTTTTCTGCTAATTACCTTACTCAAACACATCTTAAAAGTATGCTTTAAAAGTAACTCCTTTATACATAATGCAGTAAATACCATCAATCTTTAATTATGCTCAAACTCCTGAAAGGTATCATACTGAACATCTCGAAAAGAAGCAGAGAAACTAATTTTGGTATCGCTGAAGCATCCATGACTAAAATTCAGTTTTACTTCATGCTATGCTAATTTTATGAATTATTTACAAGTCTTATTTTTAAAGTATATAATGTGAAACTTCTTACTTAAAATAAATTTCTCTACTCTGAGCTCTCATTTTTCAAAATTTATTTCCCAAGACTTAGAACGTATTTTTAGATGATTCAAGAGGGAGAAAATTAATTAAACTGGTAGCTAGAGTTAAAACAGGGAGAGCCAGAAAGTTGAACTCCAAAGGAGCAGAAGAATATTTTCTACCAGTTCAGGTTTTGAGTAGATACATCCAGAAGTTCGATGCGATTACCTGCAACATGAGCTCACAGTCATCTCTTCCAACAAAAATCATTTCTCGTGGCAGCCTGTGGCGAGTGCCTCCACTGCTCACCAAAAACCAGGATGTTAAGCTCATTTTCTGCTTAGCTTCTAAGTCTTTGGCAAAGCTACGTCATCCTGCAGAGATATTGAAGAAAAACATACATTCAGATATTTTTAGCTTTAGTATCTATTCACCAAACCCTTCATAAAGTAGGCCTAAGAATAGAACTGCACTCATCATCTACTCCTAGCTAAGTAAACAGACAATCCAGAGGTCCTCCGACACGACAGACTTACCAAATTCTCATTTGTAAAGTACACAGACTTCATTAAGAGTTCAATTAAAAAGGAAGACATTAAGCAATTAAGTAGTCAACTAATTCACATTTATCACACTTCTGAAGGGCTTTGAGCATAGCTTATAAAGGTCTATAATTCTCAAGTAAATGATCACATTATTATAATGTTAACCTGAGTAAATACTAGCAATATTATACAAATACATGACTTATAAATGATTTGAGGAAGACTAAGTTCAAATGAATATATTTGATATCTGATTAAGAACAATAAAAACCAAAGAAATTGCTTCTTTGTCAACCAAGTGCAGACCACTGAAACAACTTTCAAAAACCTGCAATTTCAATTTCTCTGTCATCATAGGTACTTCACTTTCTTCGTACATTTCTCTAGAGCAGCGATTCTTAGGCTTTTTGTTCTTAGGACCCATTTCACTCTTTTATTTATTCATTTTTTTAATTTATTTACTTGACAGAGAGAGAGAGCTCAAGCAGGGGGAGCAGCAGAGGGAGAGGGAGGAGCAGACTCAACGAGCAGGGAGCCCGACTCGGGACTCGATCCCAGGACCCCGGGATCATGACCTGAGCTGAAGGCAGATGCTTAACCAACTGAGCCACCCAGGTGCCCCCCCATTACACTCTTAAAAAAAGAACCCTGAAGAGCATTTTGTTTACATGGGCTATCTATATTAACATTTACCATAAAAAAGAAATGAAAACTGAGAAACTAGGATTTATTAATTCATTTAAAATAAACTAATATTTTATTGAAAAATATACTTCCCAAACAAAAATAATCAGTGCAAAGAATAGCACTATTTTACATTTTTAAAAATCTCTTTAATGTCTAGCTTAACTGAAGATTTCTGTATTTGCTCGGCATTCAATTTGTTGCCGTATATTGTTGAACGTGAAATACCTAAAGAAGGTCTGCCTTCATTCAAATAGAAAAGGGAAATTTATTTAAATTTTCAAACAACTGTAGATAGTTTGATACTACATCAAAACTTTGAAAGCTTCTTGAAATTCATTTACAATAAGAAATCTGAAACTTTTTATACTATGTTACATGAAAATCCATCTTCAACTTTGAAGGGATCTTGTAACATTATAAATTGGTCATTTGGAAAATACTGGTTCCCTGAGTAACACAGATCTTCCAAATGATGACATATTCATTATATTATGTAAAAACATCACAGTCGTTAATTTCATCACCCATCTCTTCAGAAAAGTCTTTAAGTATGAGGTAGTTGTGAGGATCATGGTGGCAGAATCAAGTTTTCTAAAATTCTAATTTTCTCTTGAAAGCTCAAACTTTATTGGCAAAAGAATACCACCAATTCTTTTCTTTGAGGTGACAGGCTTACACTGTTTGGCAAACACTCAAGTCTACAAAACCATAAATTTGTCTGTCAGTCACTGTGTCAAGTAACAAGGCGCTCTAGGAAACAAGTGGGTAGTGCAGTTCACAACTCAAAGATGACACCAATGCTTCTCCTTGAGACAACCATGGTATTTTGGTATACAACATAAATGCTTTATGTGTCCTTCCAATTACTTGTACAGAATATTAAAAAGATGGGACTCCCACTTTTACCACTTTATCAAGGACATTGTTAAATGAAACGGCTTTTTTTTCTTAACTGCAAGTGCATGGCAATTACTACTAGTATAGTTCAGCCTGGATCTATGCTTAGGGACCAGGAGCTTTACCCACCACTCTTTTTATATTGTCAATTCAAATCACAATACAATAAAAAACGCAAATAATGTTTTGATGTTATTATGAAAACAGTTTTGACCCCCTGACCTTTGAAGTGGTTTTGGAAACTCCCAGAGCCCTGTGGATTGAGCTTTGAGAACCACTGTGCTAGACAAGCTATGTCATTTAGAACATAAACCTTAGACAGACTGACAGATGAAGAATCTAACTCCTGGTTCTAACACTTTTTATTCTACATGACCTCGGGCAAGTTATTCATCTCCTGCCCCTTAGTTTATTTTTCTCTAAAATGGGGATAATGATAATATCTACTCAACAGTTTTTTCTTAGGAATCAAAAAACTACTACTTGTAAATATTTTTTTTCCATGAAATGGCACATTCTGTTACAATTTAATTAGAAGCAAACTATACTAAGTGAACTGAAACATTCTGCAGTAAGAACTATATCCATACATTAAAGCAAAATCCTATAAAATGTAAAATTTTATGTTAAGGTAAAAATCCTATATATTATAAACTTATCAACACATACAAGAAACAATGGGTTTCACCAAAACAGGCAAATAGTCTTCTGTAAAGCCAAAACAATCAAGTCTTACTCAACTCTCAGCTTATCAATTGATACGGTCAATTTATGTGGATTTTTCAATCTTTATCCACCTAACTCCATGTTGGAGATGTTAGTCTTTCATGTGTTTATTCTCTGTCAGATTGGCTTTTAGCATTTCATGTGTACATCCTGGCCAAGTCAACAGAGAATCAAAAAAATTTTATCCAAGAAAAACCCTCCAATCTAAATATGGCATATAAGTTGCATACTGCATTTGAAAACAAACAAAAGGACAATTTTAAAACATGATATTAATATGTAAGCCAATAGTTATGTATTTATTTAAAGGAACTAAAAAAAACAAAACTACAGTAAGACATGTTAAAAGGAAATGAAATTAGCCTAAACACAGTAAACTAAAACAGTAGAGTCAAACATGGGCAACGGGAACAATATAACATTTTCAAAATCAAAGAATTTTTATGTAAGCATTATTCATATGCTACAAAAACACTTCTAAGTATTTAGACAATATCAAACAGAATTATATTAATATGTAACCATAATTCTATAATATAAACATAGGACAGTAATTACAGTTGACCCTTGAACAACATGAGTTTGAACTGCATGGATCTGCTTATATATGGATTTTTTGATAAATACAGTATTGTAATTATATTTTCTCTTCCTTATAATTTTCTTAGTAACATTTTTCTTTTCTCTAGCTTAACTGTAAGAATACAACATATAATACATGTAACATAAAAATATGTTAACAGTTTATGTTATTGGAAAAGCTTCTGGTCAACAGTAGGCTGTTAGGAGTTACATTTTGGGGGAGTACAAAGTTATACAATGGATTTTCAACCATGCAGGGGCTGGCACTCCTAACCTCTGCATTGTTCAGGGGTCAGCTGCATGTAATTACATAAAATAATATGAAAATAGTGGCTTTTCAAATATTTTGTTTTGACTTACAATGACACTTAAAAGATAACTAAAAGAGTACATACTTTCTGAAAAACAAAAATAAAAACCGTAATCCTCAAGATGAGGGGTACTTATTTATTTATTGGAGGGGTGCAATGTCCTTGATTCCTCTTCTAGCTTCTCAACAATGAATGGGAATGAGATCTAACAAAAGAGCTGCTGCGTTTCGATTTTTACATAGGGCTCTCTCCTTATCTAAGACAGCTTTCTTACTAGTCCTTCAATTCCAATGATCTCTTTCTACTCCCTGAGTAATACTGACAACTCACACATGATAAAACTGAAACCTGGTTGACAGCTTCCTCAATGACCAAGACACGTTTCAGCTCAGGTTCCTCTAACGGGAGGGGGAAAAGAAGCCTTTGGGTTCGACAGTTGGACAGAACATGCCCAAGGTCTTGACCAGATGTGACAGCAGTTACATTTCCTTGTAGAGTTTCTGGATGAGCCAGGAAAACATGTGTTTTGGAGTAGACTTTCTGAATTAAAACCCTAGTCCCTCATGCTTTCTAAGTGACTCAAAACCCAAAACAACAAAAATAATGACAAAAATAACAACAAATTTTTCTGGATTTCAGATATCTTATCTGTACAAAGAAAAAGAAAAAAAAAAAAACAACCCAAAGGGAGAATATCTAAAGACAAAATGAGACACAGATATGGTATCTTATAATACCTGGCATATGGGATTATGTTCATTTCCTTTTCTCCCTCTCCTCCTAATCTTTTCTGCCAAATAATACCCTAAAGTCATAACTTGAGACTGCAACAGTACCAACCAAACAATCAACATTATTGAGTATCTTCTATGTCAATGTTGTAGAAGTATTCACTTAAAGGAATACTTTAGGACAAAAATTATGACAATATAATGTAGCTTATGGCTTACTCATAAAATTAAAAATACTATATAGTCTTTATTTCATACATATTTCAATTCTAGAAAAGTAAATTTAATGGATCAATGATTCAAATTCCTACAACACTTTCTCAAAGCATGACCAGATTTCATTGGGATCTAAGGTCTGAATAGTATACAGGATCACTGAGGTTTTTTTGAAGACTAGAGCCCAAGGCCTTCTTACATACTCAAATTCTACCACAAATTATAACCTTTGCCCTGTGACTCTGCAATTCTTCCAATTAGAGGTGGGGTATAATCTCCCACTCCATAACTCTGGGCTCTGCCTCATGACTTGTTTTGGCCAATAGGATGATGTTAGTAGATGTGATGCAAGTAGGATCAAAAACATGCTTGGGCAATTGGCTTTCCCTCCTGTACCTCTGCCATCACCAAAAAAAGAACATGCCCTGGCCAGCCTATTTGTTCAAGATGAATGAGAGACATGTGGAACAGACATGAAGCTAACATACAATTTGAAGTTGGGTGGTCAGTATATCATTTAACCCCCAGGTGAACAACACATATATGAGCAAAAAATAAAAACGACTGTTGTTCGAAGCCATTGAGAGATGTGGGCTGATTTGCTCCACTACTGACTATAATGCACATTGAGTATAATTTACTAAAACACAGTATCTTTTCATAAGTACATTCACAGTCCAATACGCTCACTTGAGTATCTTTAGAATTAATATACAAATGAAATTTTTGTTTTCACTCTTTTCCCAATTTACTCTTTTCTTGATGGTAACATTATTTGTATAATTAAACATAAGACTGCTATATATTACAGAACTAAAAATTACAGGTAAAGCTCTCAGCTTATTGTAACAAAGAACCAACAACTGGAAAACTCAGCAATGGAAGAAAATGCAAGCCCCCTTTTTTGGGGAGATGGGGGAGGTCAACATCTTTAGTTTACTTTTTTCCTCTCTGGAACAGTTCAGTTTACCACAGGAGACTCCTCCCATATTCCCCAATAATGCACATAAACACACTGCTGATATTGTAGGAGCTAAACCAAGAAGTGGTTTAGGGGGTTTCACTGTTGTATTTGCAGTTTCTACATATTAATCTCCTTGGTTAAGCAGAGCACTTCAACCCTGGTAAGCAATTCAATTCCTAAGCTACTTAGGAATATCACAAAAAATGGAGGAACAGGATGCTCCAGGAATCCATCCCTCCACCTAAATGACTACTGAACTCCTAAGAACTATCTGAAGTAACTATTTTGGGGCTCTGGTGTCTAGCCAAAGAGGCTGCTAAACTTCAGTACTTTGCATGGTAGCAGGTACCATTGCCATTCCCCATTCCAGAAGCTCCAAGAACTAGCCCACAGATAGCCTCTTGCATTTCTGGTGAGGCTCACTGGAGCCAGGATACATAATAAAGACCTACATATAAAGAGCAAGCAACAGGAAAACTCACTTGCAGGGGAAAAAAATGGATGGAAACCATCCCTGAGGAAGCCCAGACATTTTAATTATTAGTGAAAGATGTTAAATCAACTGTGTTACATGACAAATAACTAATGGGAATCAGCAAAATGATCTATGAGAAAGCCAAGAGCATAACAGGGAGACAGAAGTTACATAAAATGAAAAAGTCACTACAGAAATTCAACAGCAGATTTCACCAGGAAGAAGAAATGATCAACAAATCTGAAGATAAGACAATTGGAAGTATCCAGTGTGACAGAAAGAAAGAAAAAAAAATGCATTAACATAAACAGAGCCTGAGGGATCTGTAGGGTATCATCAAATGTAGTGACACATACATTAAAGGAGTCCCAGAAGGAGAAGAGACAGAGAAAGGGAAGAAATAATGGCAAAAAAACTTCCCAAATCTGAGGAAAGATATAGATATACACACCCAAGAATTTCAACAAACTCCAAGCAGAATAAATTCATACATATTCACACTCTGCCATATTATACTCAAAACTGAAAGAAAAAGACAATTTTGAAAACATAAAGAGAAGACACTTGTCATGGACAAGGGGACTAATAAGATTAACAGCTGATTTCTCCTCATAAACCATGGAAGCAATAAAGCAGCAGGATGGCATATTTATAAAGTCTGGGGGGTAAAAACTGTCAACCAAGAATTCTGTATCTGATAAAACTATCTTTTAAGAATAAATCACAATTGGGGCAACTGGGTGGCTCAGTTGGTTAAGCGACTGCCTTTGGCTCAGGTCATGATCCCAGGGCCCTGGGATCCAGCCCCGCATCAGGCTCCCTGCTGGACAGGGGGCCTGCTTCTCCCTCTCCCTCTGCCACTCCCACTGCTTGTGCTTTCCTGCTCTCTCTCTGTCAAATAAATAAAATCTTTAAAAAAAAAAAAAAAAGAATGAATCACAATTAAGACACTTCCAGTTAAACAAAAGCTGATGGTAGTTCATTACCAGCAGACTGGCCTACAAGAAATGCAAAAGAGAGACTTTCAGGCTGAAATGAAAAGACACTAGACAGTAACCAGAAACCATGAGAAAAATTAAAGATAACACAGGTAAAGTAACTATATAGGTAAATATAAATCTAGGATGACTGCACTTTTTTAAAAAAAAGGATTTTATTTATTTGAGAAAGAGAGCACAAGCAAGGCGGAGCTGCAGAGGGAAAGGAAGAAACAGGCTCCCTGCTCATGTGGGGCTTGATTTCAGGATCGCGGGATCATGACTTGAGTCAAAGGCAGACACCTAACCAACTGAGCCACCCAGTTGCCCCAGGATGATTGTACTTTCAATACGATTTGTAACTTTTCTCTTTTTCCAATATGATTTAATAGGCAAATACATAAAACAATTATAAAGCTATGTCAATAGGAATACAATATATAAAAATGTAATCGGTGACAAATATAAAAACGGAGGGATGGAGATGTAGATTCCTGTATATTCTTGCATTGTATCTTGAATTGTATATTCTTGAGATTAAGTTGGTATTACTGAAATTAAGTTATTATATTTTTAAGATGTTATTTGTAATCCTCAAGGTAACCACCAAGAAAATAACTAAATAAATATGTAGAAAAGGAAAGAAGTGAATTAAAATGGCACATTAGCCAAAAAATCAACTAAATATAAAAAACATTCAGTAGTGGAGAAATTGAGGAACAACAAAAAACCATATAGAATGCAAAATATAAACAGGTAAGTGACAAATTAATCCTTCAGAAATCACATTAAATGTAAAGTATTAAACTCTCCTATAAAAAGGCAGAAAAAGACAGATCACATAAAATAACAGGATCTGTTGGGGTGCCTGGGCGGCATAGTCAGTTGGTGTCTGACTTTTGGTTTCGGTTCAGGTCATGATCTCAGGGTCATGAAGCTGAGCTCCCAGCTGGGCTCTGCACTCAGTGGGGAGTCTGCTTGAGATTCTATCTCTTCCCTCTGCAACCCCCCCCCTCCCGGCCCCGGCTTACACACTCTCTCTCTAAAATAAATGAATCTTTTTTTTTTAAATTTTATTTTATTACATTATGTTAATCACCATACATCATTAATTTTTTTTTAAAGATTTTATTTATTTATTTGACAGAGAGAGACACAGCGAGAGAGGGAACACAAGCAGGGGGGTGGGAGAGGCAGAAGCAGGCTTCCCATGGAGCAGGGAGCCCGATGCGGGGCTCGATCCCAGGACCCTGGGATCATAACCTGAGCCGAAGGCAGACGCTTAACGACTGAGCCACCCAGGTGCCCCACATCATTAATTTTTTTTTTTTTAAAGATTTTATTTATTTATTTGAGAGAGAGCACATGAGAGGGGGGAGGACCAGAGGGAGAAGCAGACTCCCTGCCGAGCAGGGAGCCCGATGCGGGACTCGATCCAGGGACTCCAGGATCATGACCTGAGCCGAAGGCAGTCGCTTAACCAACTGAGCCACCCAGGCGCCCCAACACATCATTAATTTTTGATGTAGTGTTCCATGATTCATTGTTTGCATATAACACCCAGTGCTCCATTCAATACGTACCCTCCTCTTTAATACCCATCACCAGGCTAACCCCTCCCCCCACCCCCCCTGCCAGAACCCTTAGTTTGTTTCTCAGAGTCCATAGTCTCTCATGGTTTGTCTTCCCCTCTGATTTCCCCCCCCCTTCATTTTTCCCTTCCTACTATCTTTTTTTTTAACATATAATGTATTATTTGTTTCAGAGGTACAGAATCTTAAAAGAAAAAAAACTAGGATCTGTCTATATACTGTCTACAAGAGGTTCTGTAGATATAAGGACACAAAGAAGTTAAAAGGTTTAAAAAGACATTCCATGCAAATAGTAACCCCTCAAAAGTGGAATGGCTATATTAGTGTCAGAAAAAAATAGACTTTAAATCAAAGAAAGATTACAAGAGACAAAAGAGGACATTATATATTGATAAAAGCTTCAATATAGCAAGACATAAAAAATGTAAACATATGTAGCTAACAACAGAGCCCCAAAAGATGTGAAGCAAAAATGAACAGAATTTTAAAAAATAGACAGGCCACCTGGGTGGCTCAGATGGTTAAGCGACTGCCTTCGGCTCAGGTCATGATCCTAGGGTCCTGGGATCGAGTCCCGCATTGGGCTCCCTGCTAGGCAGGGAGCCTGCTTCTCCCTCTGCCTCTGTTTCTCTCTCTCTCTGACTCTCATGAATAAATAAATAAAATATTAAAAAAAATAGTTAAAAAATAATAGTAAGAAACCTTAATACCCGACTTTCAACAATGAAACAAAAACAACTAAACAGAAGATCAATAAATAAGGACTTGACAACACTATAACCAATATACCTAACAGACATACATAAAATGCTCAATTCAACTACAGTAGAATCACACTCTTTTCAAACGCACAAAGCACATTCTCTAGGATAGCCCATTATGTTACGCGTGAAATAAAACTTAATAAATTTTAAAAGAGCAAAAAGTGCAAAACAGCTTTTCCATTCACAATGGAAGGAAATTAGAAATCAATTAACAATGAAAACAGGAATATTCTCAATAGGTGGAATTTAAACAACACATTCTACACAACCAATGGGTAAAAGAAGCAATCGTAAGAGAATGAAAAAATCCATTGAGAGATGTGAAGACAAGAACACAACATACCAAAACTTACAGGATAGAGCAAAAGCAGTGCTAAGAGGAAAATTTACAGTCCTGAATGTATATACTAAAAAAGAAATATCTCAGGCTAATCCCCTGTTATTGTTAATAACCTGCTATTCTTAATACCTTAAGGAATGAGAAAAGAGTAAACTAGACACAAAAGCTGAAAAAAGAAAAGAATAAAGAATAAAGATAAAATAAGAGCATAAAAAAACAAGAAAAAAATCAATACACACAAGCTGAAAAAAGAAAATAGTAAAGAATAAAGATAAAATAAGACCATAAAAAAACAAGAAAAAAATCAATAAAAAACAAAAGTTGTTTCTTTGAAAGAGCACCAAATGAAAAGTCGTTAGCTAGACTGACTAAACAGAAGACTCAAATCACTAAAATAAAAAAGGTGACATTACTGATTTTAGAGAAATGAAAAAGGATTTTAAGAGAGTATTATAAACTAGTGTAAGCTAAAAAACTGCATAACCTAAATGAAACCGAAAAATTCTTAGAAACACACAACCAAAACAAATTAAATCATGAAGACACAGAAAAACAGAATAGATTTATAGTAAGGAGACTGAATCTAATCAAAACATTCCAACAAAGAACAGTCAAAGAACAGTCAAGGACCAGATGTCTTCACTGTTGAATTGTATCTAACATTTAAAAAGGAATTAACACCAATCTTTGTCAAAGTCTTCCAAAAACTTGAAAAGGAAGAAAGATATCCTAATTCATTCTATGAAATCAACATTACCTGATACCATAGACATAAAAACTACCAAAAAATCAGACTTAAATTATCTTATATTGATGCAACAATCTTTAACAAAATACTAGCAAATTCCATTCAGTAGCATATTAAAAGGAATATATACAACAGCCATGTGGAACTTATTCCTGGAATAAAAGGATTGTTCAACATAGGAAAATCAATGTGACAGGCCATATTAATGAATGAAGAAAAAAATGAATGAAGAATGAAGAAAAAGAAGAAGGAAGAAAAAAAACACATGTTCATCTCAGCTGGTGCACAAAAAAGCATTTGACAAAATTCAAAACCCTTTTCTGATTTAAAAAAAAAAAGCACCTAATAAACTAGGAATAAAAGGGAACATGATAAAGGTCAAATATGAAAGTCCCATGGCTAATATCAGACTCAACAATGAGAGACGGAACTGGGAAACCTGCACCCCTAAAATCAGGAACAAGACAAGAATGTCTGCTTCCATCATTTCTATTCTATATGGTACTGGAAATCCTAGCCATAGTAATAAGAGAAATTAAAGGTATCAAAATTGGAATGAAAGAAGTAAAATCATCTTTCATTGGGATGAAAGAAGTAAAATCACCTTTCTCCAAAGATGACATGATCTTATATGTAAAAAACTTATACAAAAAAAAAAAAAAAGACCCCGATAACTATTTACAGCAAGAAAGGAATCAGAAAAATTGCAGGATATAAAATCCAGTCAAAAATCACTTGCACTTCTACTTATTATCAATGAACAATCTGAAAAGGAAATTTTTTTACAATCCATTTATAACAGCAGCAATAATAACAAAAACTTAGGATTAAATATAACTGAGATGGCTCAGGACTCATACACTGAAAAATATAAAACATTGCTGAAAGAAATTTTAGAAGACCCACATAAATGAAAAGACACTGTGTTGTCAAGAACTTGAAGATGTAACATTGTTAAGATGACAAGACTAGGGGTGCGTGGGTGGCTCAATCGTTAAGCGTCTGCCTTCAGCTCAGGTCATGATCTCAGGGTCCTGGGATCGAGCCCCGCATCAGGCTCCCTGCTCAGTGGGAAGCCTGCTTCTCCCTCTCCCTCTCCCCGTTTGTGTTCCTGCTCTCACTGTCTCTCTGTCAAATAAATAAAATCTTAAAAAAAAAAAAAAATGACAAGACTACCCAATGCAAACTACAGATTTGATGCAATCCTTATCAAAATCTCAAGAGCACTACTTGAAGAAATAGAGAAATCCATCCTAAAATTCATATGGAATCTCAAGGGACCCTGAAGAGCCAAAACAACCATGAAAAAGCAAAGCAAAGTTGAAATGCTCACAATGTTTCCTGATTTCAAAACTTCCTACAAAGCTACAGTAATTAGAACATTGCCACAAAGACAGATATATACACCAATGGAACACAACAGAGAGCCCCGGAATAAACCATCACATATATGGACTACTGATTTTCAACAAGGCTGACAATACCACTTATTGGGGAAAAGTCTGTCTTTTTAACAAATAGTCCTGGGAAAACTGGATATTCACATGCAAAACAATGAAGTTGGCCTCTTACCTGACCACATGCAAAAGTTAACTCAAAATGGATCAAAGACCTAAACATAAGAGCTAAAACTTTATAAAATTCTAACAAGAAAAAGGGGGGGGGGTTTGCATGACCCTTTTATTTGGTAATGGTTTCTTACAGATGACACCAAAGCACAAGGAACAAAAGAAAAAACAGATAAATCGAACTTTGTAAAAATGTACAACTTTTGTGCATCAATGGACACTATCAAAACAGTGAAAGGAATGGAAGAAAATATTTGAGAATCGTTTTTCTGAAAAGGGATTAATATCCAGAGTATTAATCATTAGAAAAATACAAATCAAACCACAATGACACATACCATTTCACACCCATTAGATATGTGATCTATTTTCAAAAAATGAAAACAAGTGTTGATGAGGATGTGGAGAAACTGGAACACTTGTGCATTGCTGGCGGGGATATAACAAAGTGCAGCTGCTGTAAGTTTCTCAAAAAGCCAAACAGAGAGGCGCGTGCGTGGTTCAGTTAGTTAAGCGTCCCACTCTTGATTTCGGCTCAGGTCATGGTATCAGGGTCGTGGGATGGAGCCCTCATCTGTCTCCCCACTCAGCATGGAGTCTGCTTGTTCCTCTCCCTCTGCCCCTCCCCCCTCCCTGCTTAGCAGGGAGTTGGCTTTTCCCTCTCTCTGCCTCTCTCCCCACTCACGCTCTCTCTTACTTTCTGCACTGACTTGTAAGGATACTACTCTTACTTTACAAATCCAAAAGCCTATTAATGAAAAATATACAATATTCCCTGCCTCATTTAAAATGATTAACAAGAAAACTAAAACGCAACTCAAAACTCTTCCATTTCCCATACCAGCAATCCTCACTGACTTTTCTAACACTGTAACAACTTAATTTTAAAAGCCTACAGCCTTAGAAATGCAGACTAGACTTGATACAAAATTATATTAGTCTCTATCTTCTGTGCTTAATTTTAGCACTTAAGAAATCTCAGAACATGACAATGTACAAAACAGATGCCTTTCTGTAAATCTATTCCCATGGCAGAGTAAACCAATCTTTTTTTTCCGTAGCCCAACAATAATTTTTCAAACATCTCTCATACTATAATTTAAACTGTAATTTATAGCATTAATGATGCTGCACTATTATGTGTCTAGTTGGTGACCTCTTTGAAAGCAAGAAAAACCTATCCTCTTCCATCCCCAGTTCTTTCAGTAAATTTATTGAGAAACCTACCAAATCTGAACACTCTGGGCAGACAGGGTGTACAAAGACAAAACAAAAAAAGCTTCCCACAAGGAACTTAGTCCTTGGGCAATGCTGGTCAGTAGATGCCACAACAGAGATAAACCTAAAGTGATACCTGAACAAACAGGAGGTTGTCATTACGCCAGCCCGGGACGGTGACACTGGGGGTAGTATCCTTACAAGTCAGTGCAGAGCTGAACTACAGAGATATTTATCTCTGTATCCCCAGAGCCTAATGCAGTGTTTCACCTTTAGTGAGTGTCTGACAAGCTATTTTTAGTGAATGAATGAGTAGTTCTGGAGCTGTGGCAAATCCTGAAATGGATAATCTGGAAATCTCCAGGGACAGAAGGTGAGAAATGTATCATTTCACCTTTGATACAATTAAAGCCCTTAAATTCTGGTTTCCACCCCTGCCTTCAGTTGTCTCCCCCATATTCTTCATCTCCTTGTCATATAGTTTTCAACAGCTACCTGACAAATGTTTAAAGCTCTGACCTTTGAAGGTCAGAGGGAAGTAAACACTGACCCAGAATCACAGTCCAGTTTCTATGTTCCCGATAGCTATAACTGGCTTTAAAAATGGCCTTTCCTGGGCACCTGGGTGGCTCAGTCGTTAAGCGCCTGCCTTCGGCTCAGGTCATGATCCCAGGGTCCTGAGATCGAGTCCCACATTGGGCTCCCTGCTCGGCGGGAAGTCTGCTTCTCCCTCTCCCACTCCCACTCCCCCTGCTTGTGTTCCTGCTCTTGCTATCTCTCTCTCTGTCAAATAAATAAATAAAATCTTTAAAAAAAAAAAATGGCCTTTCCTGTTAGATCTTAGCTCCTTTCAGAATTGAATGTACTAAAAGTTAATATTTAAGGTTTAAACTAAAAAACAAAACAAAAACTGCAGATGTTCAGCAGAGCACACAGCTTCAACTACATTTATAAATTTCAACCTTACATATATTTTACTGGTTTTGTTTATTTATATTAAAAAAAAACATTGCTTCCAGGGCCCCTGGGTGGCTCAGTCGTTAAGAATCTGCCTTCGGCTCAGGTCATGATCCCGGGGTCCTGGGATCAAGCCCCGCATTGGGCTCCCCGCTCCGTGGGAAGCCTACTTCTCCCTCTCTCACTCCTCCTGCTTGTGTTCCCTCTCTCACTGTGTCTCTCTGTCAAATAAATAAAAAATCTTTAAAAAAAAAAACCAAAAAACATTGCTTCCAGTCACTTATAATTAAAAGGACTAATGGCAAGAATCTAAGTGATATTAATTACTAGAATGCTATGAGATAGACAACAGTGTACTCGATATGTAGTAACACTACAACAAAACTATGAAATAACGGATAACATAACCAACAGCAAAGACCAGTTTACCTCACATTATTAGGTTTGAGGAAGAAAAACTATTCTATAAATGATCGTCAGTGTGTGCAATTACTTGAGCTCAAACACATGTTAAGGGCAGTATATCCTTATGCTTCTGGCAATCAGCTGGCTGATTCATCACCAGATGGCTTTACAGAGAATGAACCTCCTCCTATCCCACAAGTCCTGCTATGCACAGTAAGAAATAACTGGTGTAGCATTAGGACTACCAATCTACACAGCTAAAAATGCTCTCCTCTAATGTATGCAATTCTTATTTTAATAAAATATTATCTATTGATGAATCCAAGTGACAACATGTCTTCTGGGACCAGGAGGCATGAAAGGGTGAAAATGATCTTCATGGGCTTGGCCCAATACCTATCTACCGCTGTTTCCTGAATGAATCAATAACAGTAGTAGGAAAAAGAAAATGTGATTTTCATAACAAACTAAATGAAAACTTAAAGGGAAAAAGTGATAAATTTCACTTCCTGAAATTGTTGTTTAAACCAGCAGTAAAACTACCCAAAGTATACAAAAATACTGATTCGAAGGGATACATGCACTTCAATGTTTATAGCAGCATTATCAACAATAGCCAAATTATGGAAGCAGCCCAAGTGTCCATTGACTGATGAATAGATAAAGGAGATGTGGTGAGTACACACATTCATACATACACACACATATATACATATCTACATATATACACATATTATACACACACACACAAAATGGAATATTAACTCAGCCATCAAAAAAATGAAATCTTGACATTTGCAGTGACATGGATGGAGCTAGAGAATATTATGCTAAATGAAGTAAGTCAGAGAAAGACAAACACCATATGATTTCACACATAAGAGGAATTTAAGAAACAAAACAGATGAACGTGGGGTGGGGGAGAGGCAAACCAGGAAACAGATTCTTTTTTTAAAAAAATTTTATTGTTATGTTAATCACCATATATTACATCATTAGTTTTTGATGTAGTGTTCCATGATTCATTGTTCGTGTATAACACCCAGTGCTCCATGCAAAATGTACCCTCTTCAATACCCATCACCAAGCTAACCCAGCCTCCCACCCCCCTCCACTCTAGAACCCTCAGTTTGTTTTTCAGAGTCCACCGTCTCTCATGGTTCATCTCCCCCTCTGGTTTCCCCCCCTTCATTCTTCCCCTCCTGCTTTTTTTTTTTTTTTAACATATATTGTATTATTTGTTTCAGAGGTACAGATCTGTGATTCAATAGTCTTGCACAATTCACAGCGCTCACCATAGCACATACCCTCCCCAATGTCTATCACCCAGCCACCCCCTCCCTCCCCCCCCCCCCCCCCCCAGTAACCCCCAGTTTCTTTTCTTTTCTTTTTTTTTTTTTTAAGATTTTATTTATTTATTCATAAGAGACAGAGAGAGAGAGAGAGGCAGGCTCCCCGCTGAGCAGGGAGCCCGATGCAGGACTCGATCCCAGGACCCTGGGATCATGACCTGAGCCGAAGGCAGATGCTTAACCATCTGAGCCACCCAGGCACCCCTCAGTTTCTTTTCTGAGATTATGAATTCCTCATATCGATGAGGTCATATGATACGTCTTTCTCTGATTGACTTATTTCACTCAGCATAACACCCTCCAGTTCCATCCACATCGTTGCAAATGGCAAGATCTCATTCCTTTTGATGGCTGCATAATATTCCATTGTGTATATATACCACTTCTTCTTTATCCATTCATCTGTTGATGGACATCTAGGCTCTTTCCACAGTTTGGCTATTGTGGACACTGCTGCTATAAACATTGGGGTGCATGTACCCCTTCGTATCCCTACATTTGTATCTTTGGGCTAAATACCCAGTAGTGCAATTGCTGGATCATATGGTGGCTCTATTTTCAACTTTCTGAGGAACCTCCATACTGTTTTCCAGAGTGGCTGCACCAGCTTGCATTCCCACCAACCGTGTAGGAGGGTTCCCCTTTCTCCACATCCCCACCAACATCTGTCGTTTCCTGACTTGTTCATTTTTGCCATTCTGACTGGTGTGAGGTGGTATCTCATTGAGGTTTTGATTTGGATTTCCCTGATGCCAAGCGATGTTGAGCACTTTTTCACGTGTCTGTTGGCCATTTGGATGTCGTCTTTGGAAAAATGTCTGTTCATGTCTTCTGCCTATTTCTTGATTGGATTCTTTGTTCTTTGGGTGTTGTGTTTAAGAAGTTCTTTATAGATTTTGGATATTAGCCCTTTATCTGACATGTCATTTGTAAATATCTTCTTCCATTCTGTCGGTTGTCTTTTGGTTTTGTTGACTATTTCTTTTGCTATGCAAAAGCTTTTGATCTTGATGAAGTCCCAATAGTTCATTTTTGCCCTTGCTTCCCTTGTCTTTGGCAATGTTTCTAGGAAGAAGTGGCTGCAGCTGAGGTCGAAGAGGTTGTTGCCTGTGTTCTCCTTTAGGATTTTGATGGACTCCTGTCTCACATTGAGGTCTTTCAACCATTTTGAGTCTATTTTTGTGTGTGGTGTAAGGAAATGGTCCAGTTTCATTCTTCTGCATGTGGCTGTCCAATTTTCCCAACACCATTTGTTGAAGAGACTGTCTTTTTTTCCATTGGACATTCTTTCCTGCTTTGTTGAAGATTAGTTGACCATAGAGTTGAGGGTCCATTTCTGGGCTCTCTATTCTGATCCATTGATCTATGTGTCTGTTTTTGTGCCAGTACCATACTGTCTTGATGATGACAGCTTTGTAATAGAGCTGGAAGTCCGGAATTCTGATGCCACCAGCTTTGCTTTTCTTTCTCAACATTCCTCTGGCTATTCAGGGTCTTTTCTGGTTCCATACAAATTTTAGGATTATTTGTTCCATTTCTTTGAAAAAAGTGGACAGTATTTTGATGGGGATTGCACTGAATATGTAGATTGCTCTAGGTAGCATTGACATCGTCACAATATTTGTTCTTCCAATCCATGAGCATGGAACGTTTTTCCATTTCTTTGTGTCTTCCTCCATTTCTTTCATGAGTATTTTACAGTTTTCTGAGTACAGATCCTTTGCCTCTTTGGTTAGATTTATTCCTAGGTATCTTATGGTTTTGGGTGCAATTGTAAATGGGATCGATTCCTTAATTTGTCTTTCTTCTGTCTTGTTGTTGGTGTATAGGAATGCCACTGATTTCTGTGCATTGATTTTATATCCTGCCACTTTACCGAATTCCTGTATGAGTTCTAGCAGTTTTGGCGTGGAGTCTTTGGGGTTTTCCACATAAAGTATCATATCATCTGCAAAGAGTGAGAGTTTGACTTCTTCCTTGCCGATTTGGATGCCTTTTATTTCTTTTTGTTGTCTGATTGCTGTGGCTAGGACTTCTAATAATATGTTGAATAGCAGTGGTGATAGTGGACATCCCTGCCGCATTCCTGACCTTAGGGGGAAAGCTCTCAGTTTTCCCCGTTGAGAATGATATTCGCTGTGGGTTTTTCATAGATGGCTTTTCTGATATTGAGGTATGTATCCTCTATCCCTATACTCTGAAGAGTTTTGATCAAGAAAGGATGCTGTACTTTGTCAAATGCTTTTTCTGCATCTATTGAGAGGATATGATTCTTGGTCTTTCTTTTGTTAATGTATTGTATCACGTTGATTGATTTGCGGATGTTGAACCAACCTTGCAGCCCAGGGATAAATCCCATTTGGTTGTGGTGAATAATCCTTTTAATGTACTGTTGTATCCTATTAGCTAGTATTTTGGTGAGAATTTTTGCACAGGCAACAGATTCTTAACTATGGAGAGCAAACTGAGAGTTACTGGAGGGAGGTGCGTGGGGGGATGGGTTAGATGGGTGATGAGCATTAAGGAAGGCACTTGTGATGAGCACTCAGTGTTGTATGTAAGTGATGAATCCCTAAATTCTACACCTGAAACTAATTATTACACTGTATGTTCACTAAATGGAATTTAAAAGCTTGGAAAGAAAAAAACAACAGTACAGCTTATTCATTAAAGTGAACTAAACTGCTGCATCACCTGCCATACAGGCTTTCAGAACTTGTACCATGCCTTTGAAAAAAAAATTTAATTTTTTTTTTTAAGATTTTATTTATTTATTTGACAGAGAGAGAGAGAGCGAGCAAGAGAGTGCAGGCAGGGGGAGCTGCAGAGGGAGAAGGAGAAGCAGACTCCCTGCTGAGCAGGGAGCCTGATGTGAGGCTCGATCCCAGGACCCTGGGATCAAGACCTGAGCTGAAGGCAGAGGCTTAACAGACTGAGCCACCCAGGTGCCCCTCCCCCAAAATTTTTAATTAAGATTTTATTTGTTTAAAGGAGTTTAAGGCTCACAGCACAATTCAGGGAGAAGGTACAGAGATTTCCCAATACCCCATCCCTTACACAGGCACAGCCTCCCTCAGTGTCAACATCCCTGACCATAGTGATGTATTTTTTACAACTGAGGAACTTACACCGACACATCATTATCATCCCAAGTCCACAGTTTACATTATGGCTCACTCTTGGTGTGGTACCTTCTATGGGTCTAGATAAATGTAAGATGACATGTATCCATCACTAAGGTATCACAGAGTTATTTTCACTGCCCTAAAAATCCTGTGCTTTGCATATTCACTGCTCAACTGCAACCCCTGAACTTTTTATTGTCACCAGTTTTGCCTTTCTCAGATTGTCATATAATTAGAATCATATAGTTCGTATGTAGCCTTTTCAAATTGGCTTCTTTCCCTTACTAATATACATCCTGGGTTCCTCCATGTCTTTTCTTGACTTCATAGCTTGTTTCTTTTTAGTGCCAAATTCCATTGTCTGGATCTACCACAGTTCATGTATCCATCCACTTGCTGAAAGGCATCTTGGTTGCTTCCAAGTTTCAGCAATTAGAAATCAAGCTGCTATTAATACCGTATTTTTTTAGTCCATCATACCAAGTACCCAAAAGATAACTGAAGAAATTTTTAAAAAATGTCTAAATTCAAAATTCTTATTTCACATTTTCCCCCTACTAAAATCCCTGTGGAAAATATTCTTAATATTAAAGCCTCTGCCTTTTGAAAAAAAAAAAAAAAATGAGGGTTGCATTTCAGCTAAAGACTTGGGATCAAATAAGGTATAGATATGATTGATCATATGTTATAAAAGCAAATAGACATAATTATCTGTAATCTTTTCTTTATAATAGGTAGCATTTACTGACCATGTACCATATATCATTCTAAGAACTTCTTTCATATACTTATGCTCACAAAATTGATTTTAACTACAAAAATTATGTAAGTTCTAGAAAATGGACATAAACATTATGCACCAATTATACATGAGGGTCCCATTTTATAGAGCACTTTAAGATGAATTACTCTATTTTTTTTTATTCACAAGTATTTAAGTACTAAGCACTATAGGTAAGAGGGAGAGAGTGATGATCAAGATAGAAAAAGTTCCTTATCCCATAGAAGCAAAAATAGACAAAGAGCTAAGTAAATGAATTAAGACAACTTTAATGACAATGAGAAGGCAGGAACATGAAAAGACAAAGAGAACAGCATAATGCAACAGTTTTAGGGTGTTGGTGTTTAGGCTGCTGGGTGTTCTGGGGAAACCTCTCTGAGAAAGTGACATACGTTTAAAACATATTCAAAAATTCAGCTCTGCTGTATAATTAACTTGACCTGGGACAGATAATGAAAAATATACTCTTGGGAAAAATTTTCCTTTAAAGCCCCATGTGAAATGTACAGTTAATCCAAAACAATAAATCCACAGCTCTGCTTTTTTTGGATACTTACCAAGATGCTTGTTACATGCTCATGTGAACAAACTCGGTACTGGGAAAATTTTTGTTTTCATATACTCCTGATTATTTTGAAATGAGTTCTTTAAATTTTACCTTTATTATCTGCCATATACATTGTTAATTAAATGTTTTTTAAAAACAAAGCAAATATTGAGAAAAAAAGTATTGAGACAAAATGTAATTTACAACTTCCACCTAAAATGGCATTATTAGTGTGAAAATTTTTTTCACAAAAAATAAATGAAGATGACATTCCAATATCAATGGCCATATATTCTATATCTGAGTTCATTACATATTTTCAAAAGAAGACTTAGCTTGGATAGGAAAAGCCAGTGATTTAATAAGACATTTCTTCATAAAAATCATTTTATAAAGTGCTTAAAGAAAATGCTTGAGAAAACAAGTTATATATTTCCATAAATTATCTAGGCATTAAAAATCCCTGCCAAGTTTTCTTTGCCAATTTATGAAGAATGTAAAGTCTGACTTGCTTTCTTTTGTAGAACTGCACAACTTTGTTAAAACACATCTGTTGTTTTACAAGAAATCAATTAAGACTTAGATTCAGGGGTGCCTGGGTGGCTAGGTCAGTTAAGCCTTTGGCTCAGGTCATGATCTCAGGGTCCTGGGATTGAGTCCTGGGTCAGGCTCTCTGCTCATTGGGGAGTCTGCTTCTCCCTCTCCCTCTACCTGACTCCCTCTCTCTCTATGTCAAATAAATAAAATCTTAAAAAAAAAAAAAAGACTTAGATTAGTAGCTCCTTTGTCTCAGTAACTGTGCTAAATGCTTACACTCTCAGTCTTCATTTAACTCCCAAAACAAGCACATGAGAATCATTTTTTCCTTCAAGAAAGCTGAAGTTAAATGACTTACCCAAGATCACAAATCTAGTAGTAGTAAACAGGAGCCATCTGGATTCAAACCCAGGCTTTCATGTAATAAGTTCTGGGCTGCTCCCTCAACCACAGTCTCCTTCATACTTTTCTCGAGCATACCTTAAAATGATGCTGGTGATGCCAATTCCTACAAACTCAGATTTGGCTTAAGAATTTGGATATGACTGAAAAGAAATATACTCTTACCTGGTAACATATTCTCTGACACTATCTTTCTGAGCCATAAACACTTAAGGTTCATGCAAGACTCAGTCTATTTTTAATCTATCTCTTATCCTTCTGCTTGACCACCAACAGGCTCCAAGACTGCCTCCCTGAGAAGTCCGTAGACAAGTAAGAATCAATCAGTTTATGCTAAAGTCAGGTCAAAAATCAGCTGACTCATCTGGAGGAATGAGGCAAATTTTGTAAATAGGGTACAGCATGAATCAGAAACCTAGAATCTGAAAGAGAAGTAAACTATCTCTAGGCTCACTGAACAACAACGATCTGAAAAATCTTGTCAGGTCATGTATCACTAGGAGCAGGAAAAGGTGCACAAAGCTGTCTCAAAGGACTGAAAAGAGACTCTACAGGAGGGGCTGACAGTGGGAAGAAGGTAGTATGAGCTAAGGGTCTGTAAGACCATGAAAGCCAAATGTTTTTGATTCACCTTTCCTGGTTCAACAATTTCTTAGCTGACAACAATTTCTCTTCCTTCTGGCATCTGTCTATAATGCATTTCAGCATATCACTGCCTAATGTGCCCCTTAAAAACGGTTCCTACTCATGATTACTACCTTCCTCCTTGAACTAGCCATACATCAACTGTTTGGGAGGTGGGTATAAATTAATTGAACCACAGTATCAGCACAACACATGAAAACCAAAATCAAACTTCAAACTGCAGAATAACTGAAGAATCTTAGAGCATGTTTAAAGCAAGAGTATATTTAAATCACATATGTGCTTATTTATTGCCTAACAACTTAATATCCTAAATTATTCAATATTCTTTTCACCTTCATGAAAAATTATGCCTATAAATAACTATAACAATACTATGCAGTAAAACTGTGATTATGGACAGGTTTTAGATCTACGCTGTCCAACAAATTAGCCACTAGCCACATGTGAACTAATGAATGCTTAAAACAAGAACAGCAAATGCATCTGAGAAAACTTTTTATTTAATTTTAATTAATTTAAATTTAAATATTCGCATATTGCTAGTGGCCACTCTAGTTTGCTCAGCTCTACACAAAGAGGAATCACTTGATTATTTACATTAATTTAGAATGGCTTTATATACTTTCAACCTATAGAATATAAACACAGAATTGGCTGCTAAAAAATAATTTATGTTGGAAAGAAAAATTTTGATCTGATCACAACAGCATAAAGAGCTTTATGTTTTCATTTATAAAGCTATATAGCATTCATATAAATTAGTAAGTTACATAAGCAAGAAAGCCTATCTTGTGGCTGAAAATTTGCAACCATCATTTCAACTGTTACTATAGGTCTATTCTTTTATATATTATAATTAATTAGACTACAGATGCTTAAAGAGATTAGGTTCATTATTACCAGGGTATATGCCATTAGGTATGTAATAATTTGCTGGGAATATTTTATAGTGTGAATATTTCTGAGAAAGCAATTCTTTTAAGGGACGGAATCTCCAGACACAGCTAAAGAGGAATGCCTACTGACATTTATTTCATTTGGAGAAGAGCTTCTCCAAGTTTGAGGAAAAACGCAGCTACAATAAGATTAAAAGCTTATTGGTGTTTTTAAGAACAATTATTAGTAGGAGATAATACTCTGAGTCAAATATCAGGATATGTCAAAAAAAAAAAAAAAAAGGGTTCACCTTCCAAATGCCTGGTCTCTCTTCACTCCTACCTTCTTCCCCTTTTTTTTCCATCTCTGTGTACTACTGCACACCACAAATGTCCTCCCAATCCTTTGACTCTCTCTTCTTTGTGACTAAAAGGGCCATAAGCCCCAAACTGAAGAGTATTCTGAATTTTTTACATATGCAATAGTGCTTTAAAATTTGGGAGTAAACTTAGAAATAATATAGTTTAAGCCTTTTATTTTTACAAGCGAGCAAAATGAAACAGTGGAAGACTTGTTCAATGTTATACAGCTATAGCGCCAAAACTAAAATGGAGATCTAAACTCCTTGTGCAAAGTACTCTTTTATTTACACCTCGTTGACAAAGCGTGCGCGCACGTGCGTGTGTGTATTTATCCTAAAATCAGGAAACACCCTCAAAAGTCATGTGAGACAGAACACAAGCTATCTGGTTTTTCTGGAGCAGATATGTGATGACACTATTTATTAAATAAAATGATATATGTGTTTTAGTTTGTAAAACAAATTTAGGCCTATACAAAGGACTGTCTCAAAAGAAAATAATTTGGTTCCTGCCTTCCTGTGACCCCCAGTTTTTCCTTGCAGTTTTGCAACTTTTGACAGAAAAATGATTTCCTATAACTGTACTAAACAGATAAAATCATGTCACACTACTAAAGACCAATCTATGGGGTAAATGCTAGCAAAAGGAAAAATAAATATTAAATTAATGAAAATCCTATTGATATTTCTATGGTTAAATTTTTTATTTGAACTAGTTTAACATCCATTAGATGTTTGAGAATCCTATGAAAGAAAGATAGGACAATCTTGCATTTCATAGATACATATTAATTTTATATTCATTTCCTGGGGACTTGGATCAGACATTTTCACATGATCAAATAAAAATACTCAAAATATAAAGAGAAGTAAATAATTTTTGTTCCCAGTAAGTGCCTAGGGACTCAGATTTATAAATTTCTTAGTTATTCTTCCCTACTCTGGACATTAGCCCTATTTCTGTCCTTATTTTTGACACTGATAGATGTTTGATAAAAATTTACTTTTGCTTCTTCCCTTATGCTGGATCAACACAGGTTTACCCAAATTCTTATACATTTTTAAGAAGTGATTTTGATTATGTTTGAATTTTGTCAAATAGTAAACTTATTTTTTAGAGTCATAAGGTATACACACATATCAAAGAGTAACTCAAATCAGTGAAGTAGAAAGTAATTTTTTGTAACAGAACTCAGTACCCATATTAGTAAATCTGAATTTCCAGGGCCAACATAACTTTTGGATTTTGAACATGATACCTTTAGATAGCAACTCATTTTGGCAAGATGCTTTACTATTTTTAAGAAATGCTATTTCTTGTTAAGAAAACTTCTAATCCAGCTCTTAAAAGTGGAGCTGCCTGGGGGCGCCTGGGTGGCTCAGTCATTAGGCGTCTGCCTTCGGCTCGGTCGTGATCCCAGGGTCCTGGGATCGAGCCCCACATCGGGCTCCCTGCACCGCGGGGAAGCCTGCTTCTCCCTCTCCTACTTCCCCTGCTTGTGTTCCCTCTCTCACTATGTCTCTCTCTGTCAAATAATAAATAAAATCTTTAAAAAAAAAAAAAAAGTGGAGCTGCCTGTACATGCAGCAAAGTTGGAATATAAAAACACGAATGCCTACTGGAATCTAAGGATATCTTAGCCTTTCAGAATGCTGTGACTGAAAATTAATGAACTTTCCTCAAAAGGGGTTATTGTATTCTTATGTTGTAAGAACTTAATGTTTTAAATGTAAGTTTTTGCATTTGCAATTTTGTTTCACAATAACAATTGTTTAAAATGAATTATTAGAAAGCATGACATTTTTTTTAAACCTTGAGAAAGAAAATTAAGTACAGACAGCATATAGTCATTTAAAGGAGCTTTCTCTCCTTCCCTTTAGGGCCAGGCTTTAAAAAGTGGTCTGTTTTTGCTAATTCTACTTCCTTACCTTTCAACTACCTTTCTCTTTAATTAAGGATTTATTTGAGAGAGAGAGAGAGAAGGGGAAGAGGGGCAGAGGGAGAAAGAATCCTGAAGCAGACTCCTAGGTGAGTGTGGAGCAGGATGCGGGGCTCAATCCCAGGACCCTGAGATCATGACCTGAGCAGAAATCAAGAGCCACCGCTTAACCAACTGAGCCTCCCAGGTGTGTCCCACCCCCCAACTGTTTTTTTTTTTTAAGTAGGCTCCTCATGCCCAGCATGGAGTCTACATGGGGCTTGAACTCACAACCCTGAGATCAAGATCTGACCCAAGATTAAGAGTTGGACACTTGGGACGCCTGGGTGGCTCAGTCAGTTAAGCATCTGCTTTCAGCTCACGTCATGATCCCAGGGTCCTGGGATCCTGTCCTGCATCAGGCTTCTTCCTCACTGGTGAGCCTGATTCTCCCCTTGCTTGTGCTGCCTCTCTCTCTCTCTCTGACAAATAAATAAAATCTTTAAAAAAAAAAAAAAGTCAGATGCTTAAACGACTAAGCCACCCAGGTGCCCCTTCAACTATTCTTGAATTAACCCTATGTACTGAAGTTTTACTGAGTTTCTGTCCTCTCTCTTCCTCTCAACCACCTTTGTCTACTGTGGTTAAAAATGTTCTCCTAAATCCAATGATCTTTAATATTTCCATCTTACTTCACCTGCCAATATCTTTGATCATTCTTACCTTCTAGAACATCACTTTGGTTTCCTCTCACTTCAGTGGCTACTACTTAATGTCTTTGAAAGTCTCTACTTTTTCTTTAAATCCTTGTTTTTTAGGGGGTTACTGCCCAATACATGATCCCTTTGAGACTTCTTTGAAGCCACCAGAGTGCAAATACTGCTCATTATGTCAAGTCACACATCTATATTTCAAGGCAAAACCTCATGCAGACCTTATCTCTAATTGCTTATAAATAATTTTCAGTTCCATGTCCCCACTGGCTCCTCAGAATTAATTTTAAAAAATTGAATCCTTCCATTTTCTGAACAAAATCTGCCTTTCCTCTTGTTTTCCCTATCTTGGTGAATAGGCATTACCAGCCACCCAGGTACTCTCTTTCCCAATCTCCCTTTACTTAGATAAGTCACTGATGTTTATCATGAAAATTGTATTTTCCAATTCCTCAAAAAGACCCCTTCAGTTTGGACTGACTGCTGTGACAACATGGGAGAGCAGGGATAAGGGGAATGGACTGTAATTGTGAAGACTAAGGAACAAGAAATCAAAAAAAGATACTAGAGCAAAGGAAATACATAATGTGCTGACTGAGAATGCCAAGACTGGAGGGAAAAGTACAAACTGGGCCCAAGAAAAAGAGAGAAAAGAACGAATAAGTCAGACAACAGAAATCCTAGTGATGAAAACAGACACCTGAGAGCAGATCAAAGAAATGGTTGTCAAGACAGCATTCTTTGATGAAATATTCATCTTATTATATACCTCATTTTATATCTTTGGGGGGCAGAGGGATATTACTTTGCAATTAGCCTAAAATCCATTGGCAAAAAGGTGCAAGATTCTATTAACGAATTAGGTTCTGAATGTTATTCACAATAATTACTAGACATTCTTCTGCTGGATACCAAAGAACCCCATCATCCCCGTGTCCCCACCCTCCCCAAACAAATCTCTAAATTTTAATTCTTTTACTCTTCATTTAATCGTATTCTATTTGTTCCCACCTCTCCACTTTAGAAATTTAAAATTGTTGATTCTGTACAGTAGATCCTTCACATTCTGGAATTTGTTACTCACCACTTAGAATCACAGGTTTAAACCATGCTGTTTCACCTCAAGCAAAAGCTCTTATTTTTATTGAATAGCACAACACTGAATTCTTAACATAGTGGAAGCAGAAGGTAGTGAGATGTAGAACTGACAGTAATTACTTCATTCCTGAATTTGTTACTGAAGGAAGTAGAAGGATCACTAAATTAGAGAAACAGTGTATGCTTCCTTCAACAGCTCTTCAGATTAAACACAAACAAAAAACTCTTTTACCATTCCTCTTTAAAAGTACACACACACCGTGCCCCTCAAGAGGGATAGCTCAGTGTCAGTGTTAATTTTGTCAGCTAGCTATTTACAGAAAAATTGAGTTCAGTAACACTATTGGGATAGAAAACAATATATTTCATATTTCGACTGCTGTTTGCCAGTAGTTGTTAGAAAATAATTCAGTAGCATATTCAGAAAACTTAAAAGTGAAACAATTTCAAATGATTTAAGAGCCCTTTTCTTAAAAACACACATTCACGTCTGCAGTTTACTTTGACATTCATCAAAATGTAAGATGCACTGATGAACAGACAATGGATATATGGCCAGATGTGTGATAAAAACGAATATAATGTTGGGGCACCTCGGTGGCTCAGTTGGTTAAGCATCTGCCTTTGGTTCAGGTCATGATCTTGGGATCCTGGGATCAAGTCCCGCATCGGGCTCCCTGCTCAGCAGGGAATCTGCTTCTTCCTCTCCCTTTGCCCCTCCCCCTGCTCATGCTCTCTCTCAAATAAAATCTTTAAAAAACAAAAACCCAAATATAATGTTAATAGTACAATCAAATGGTGGGTATGTGAGTACTCACTATGAAATTCTTTCAATTTCTCTGTATATTTGAGATAAACCACATACACACAGACCTTTGTATTAAAACAACCCATCTCATAAATTAACCCGAGTGAAAGAGAGAATAAAATAGTTTAAAAAGTCAAACCTCTGAGAATACTCTTTATATAAAATCTAAGGAATGTCCACAAAGCTGAGTGAGAAAAAACTTTAAAGCCTTAGGGGTGTTTTCTACTAAACTAGAAAAAATAAAAATAAACTTATCCAACAAACTAGTAGAGATGAAGGATTAAAGATTTTAAAAGTAGCTAATGATGGGCGCCTAGGTGGCTCAGTTGGTTGGGCGACTGCCTTCAGCTCAGGTCATAATCCTGGAGTCCCAGGATCGAGTCCCGCATCGGGCTCCCTGCTCAGCAGGGAGTCTGCTTCTCCCTCTGACCCTCCCCCCTCTCATCTGCTCTCTCTCTCTCTCTCATTCTCTCTCTCAAATAAATAAATAAAATCTTAAAAAAAAAGTAGCTAATGAATTAAAAGCACAAAAATAAAAATGATAAATCAGAAGTTCATTCTTTAAAAAAAAAAAGTACTAAAATCCCTGGCAGATTTTTTTCTTCATCTATCATAAACACTTGGCTTTGTAATAAAAAGATATAGCCACAGACATGATTTTTTAAATTTATTAAAATAACTACAACTTTATGCTTCTAAATTTGAAAATCTCAAGTGAATAAACTTCTAGGAAAATGAGAATGACATAATTGACTAAAAAAACAGGAAGTTGAATAGATCTGAAAACATTACCAAAAACTAAGACCCCAAATATACAATGGACTATTATTTTTATTTATTTATTTATTTGTCATAGAGAGAGAGGGAGAGCACAAGCAGGGGGAACAAGCAGAGGGAGAGGAAGAAGCAGATTCCCCACTGAGCAGGTAGCCTGATGTGGGACTTGATCCCAGGAGCCTGGGATCATGACCCGAGCCGAAGGCAGACACCCAACTGACTGAGCCACCCAGGTGCCCCCAAAAATTGGACTCTTAACTACAGACAACAAACAGGTGGTTATCAGAGGGGAGATTGGTGGGGGATGGGTGAAATAGGTGAAGGCGATTAAGAGTACACTAATTGTAATGAGCACCGAGCAATATATAGAATTGTTGAATCACTATATCGTACACCTGAAATATAATACTAGATGTTAACTAGACTAGAATTAAAAGAAACAAAAGAAAATAAGGCCCCCCAACCTACCCCAGAATCTCCTTGTCATGCTTCAGATCATTAAAAAAATTAATAAACTGGGCTTCATCTCAATCAAGACCCCAAAAGGACTTTTTCAAATGAGCCTGACAAAATAGTTCTAAAACACATCTGGAAAAAATAAGCATATGAGGAAAACTAAGCAAATTCTGTTAAAACCAGTGTAGTGAAGGAAGAACAGTCTGTCCATTTACAAATGGATATTATAAACCTATGTTATAAAATGTGGTAATAATACAGCAGTGCAGGGGCGCCTAGGTGGCTCAGTCGTTAAGCGTCTGCCTTCGGCTCAGGTCATGATCCCGGGGTCCTGGGATCGAGTCCCACATCGGGCTCCCTGCTCTGCGGGGAGCCTGCTTCTCCCTCTCCCACTCCCCCTGCTTGTGTTCCCTCTCTAGCTGTGTCTCTCTCTGTCAAATAAATAAATAAAAAACCTTTAAAAAAAATAATATAGCAGTGCAGAAATAGGTAGACGGAATAAAAGATCCAGAAATAAACCTACGCATATTAACAGGACATTTCAAATTGTATAGGATAATGAAGAGTTATGCAATAAATGGTACTGGGACAGAAGGCTATAATATATATAGGCCTAAATATATTTTAGAAAAATTAACACATTTGCACATATTCACATCATAAATTCTATGAGAATAAATATAGGTATGTATCTAATAAAACTGTGTGCAGTGGTATTACTTCATGAAGGAAAAAGAAAAGAAAAATTGGACTATACACAAGTTAAAAATCTTTGTTGGGTAAAAACGAATTTAAAAAGGGAAATGACAATCTGGGAAAAAATTTTACAACGTACGTGACAAAGGAATTGTTACAAGTATATACAATAATGAACATTCTTTCAGAAAAGGGTATACACAAGCAATTCAGATTAGAAATACAATGGCCAATAAACTTTTTTTTTGCCAACAAACATATTTTTAAAAAGCTCTTCAGATATATTACTGATAAGAGAAATCTAAATAAGGTTTTCAGTTTATCGTGTTGGCAAAATTTTTAAAAAGATATGTAATAACCAGCATTGGTGTAGGGTTGAAGCAACAATCTCATATACCAGTGATGGAAGTGTATACTGGAAAAGACCAGGGCAGAGGGGTGGATTTCATCAGAAAATTAGAAAAGGCTTTAGAATTCTAAATAGCAGGGAGCCTACTTCTCCCACTCCCTCTGACCCTCCACCCCCTTGTGTTCTCTCTCACTTGCTCTGCTCTCTCTCTCAAATAAATAAAAAAAAAAATCTTTAAAATACTGGCAAAGAAAAATATTAATTTGCACAGAAGTTCACAGTTGTTTGCAAATTTAAAAATAGCCTTAATTTCCATAAATTGTAAGTAAATTACAAGTTTGATAACATGGACTCCTATACCCTCAAGAAAAATTAGTCAGAAAGTTTAATTTCATGATAAAATGTTACCAGATTAAACACAAATAGACAAGAATATATAACAGTGGCATCACTGGCTGGGGGATTGCGAGAAAGTGTTCTTCCTGATGTAATGGTATCTTCTAAGTATTCGGCAACAGACAAGTATTAGTTTTATAATATGAAAAAAAAAGCATGAAAAAATAAGGTGGCCTTCAATTTGCAGTGCATTGATTACCCATGAGAAGTGTTTTTTGAGCAACTCAGCAAATAATATATGGGGTCCTCAAGATAGAGATTTTGAAATTATAGTCCCACTGCCTCAAAAAAGTCTTTACTGCTTAAGAATTATTGCTCAAAGTCCTCTCTTTGCAATGTTCCTTTTTTCACCAAAATAAATATTTTATATTTTACCTCTGTATCAAGTATGCCCTTGTCCTTTGTTTCCTCAAATCAGTTTCTAGCTGGCTGCCTTGAGTACAAGACCCTTAACAAACCCTATGCTTTGAATTTGTACTACTATTCCACATAAGATGTGACAAACCCTTATCTGGTAAGACACCTTCCAGGAAAAAAAAGCCAGTTAAAAAGGGAAGATTTTCCTGGTTGGCCTGGAAAAAAGTAAGCTGGCCTGCTTAGAAAAATTTTTCTGACTTCATTCTCATTTAGATACTGCTTGGAATTAAAGGATGAGTTTAGGATTGGAGAAAGTTATTATCGCAAAGCCTCTTTCCCACATCATGTCTTTTTTTCCACTCCCAAGAACGGTAAAATAATGTGCAAAACTGCCTTATGGGGATGAAATGCAGGAGAAGCAGAAAACTATTCCTACAGTGTCATATTGAAAAAATACTTCTATTCATCACCCCAAACAAAACATTTCTTCACACATAACCCTAGCGAGGGGCACCACATCTGGGGCGATGGGAGATCCGTACCTGCAATCGTACCTTTCACTTGTCTTTTACATCATTTGCTTTTCAAAAAAAACCCCTGAGGTAAACGGACTATCACTAGATTTACTTTATAGATGAAGAAACTGAACTTCTGAAATGAAGTGACACATTTAAGATCACACAAGTCGCAAATGAATCAATCCCTGACAGCAAATTTTCCTAACTGAGGAGCACTGTCTCTCCTGTTCAGCCCTGGGCACCAGCAGCAACCACAGCCGTCCACCCAAGAAACAGCAGGCGCCGGTTTACAAATCAAACTTTGTTCAGGGCTTTAGATTTAGCAGTTTCTGGGGGAGAATAATTGTGAACATCCCCATCAAGAAAGAGACGTCTAACAAAAGGTTCTCATCCAGTTTATAAGGAGTGTTCAGGTGATTAAAGGTGGTATAGTTTGACTCAACATCCCTTATCTCTAAAAATTACTTGGCTTCTGGGACAGCATACTCTTACTACTTCTTTTCAATCCTTCTGGATAGCTCTTCTCTCTTGCTAAGCCTTTCACTGTTGAACAGTATCAGGTCTCAACTCTTGAACCTCTTCTCAACCTAATTAACCAACTCTCAAACTAAGTGATGTCTTCCAGTCCTATGGCTTTAAATACGTTCTACTGGTGATGCTTAAGATTTAAGAATCTTCAGGCCTGAACCTCTCTGAATTGCAGACTTGTATATTCCACTGCCTACTTGATAGCTCCACTCAGATGTTTGACAGACATTTCAAACTTCACATATCCAAAACTCTTGATTTTTTAAAACCAGACCTTGTAACTTTATCTCCACCATTATCACTCTAGTCGAAACCATTAACAACTTAGTATAGATCACTCTTAGCTCATCTCCCTGTTCCCCTTTTCCCGTCCAGTCTGTTCTCCACAAAACAGTCAGAACTATATTTTAAAAATATAATACAATTCTTTTGTCATTCCCCTCAAAACCCTCCAATGAACTCCCAAAACACTTGAAATTAAAAACCTTCCAATTTCTATCCAACCTCATTTCCTTCTATTCTTTCTTCTTGCTCTCTCATCTCCAGCCAGTACTCTCCTTATTCTCCGAATTCACGCATCCCATTCCTGTCTCAGGACCACGGCACAGTCCAACCACACACCTACATGGCTTACCTCCTCACCTAATACAAGTCTCTGCTAAACATCATCTCCTCACAGAGCAGTATTCCCTAACTGCTCCTAAAACGGTAACTCCCAAGGTGCAGCATATTGTCTTAAGAGGTTATCTTTTGTGTAAAAGAGGGGCGGTGGGTATATATATTTGCTTAACTTGAAAAAAAATTCACTGGAATGATACAGAATAAATAATAAAATGTTACTTATTGGATTAGGGAAAGTGCTAATTTGGCAAACAAGGTGAGGGGTAGGAGGATTTTTCACAATAGTTGTTTTTAAAATAGTTTGATTTTTTTGAACCATTTGAATATTCTGAGGGACTACTTAAAAACAAATGATAAATAGCAGTCTTCCACACAGTCTATCCCCTTACTCCACATTTTCTTCATAGCACCTATGCTTACTTGACTCACTATTTGTGTAATTATCCGTATCACCCAACAGACTGTAAGCTTTAACCAACTCCTTCAGTACTGGAGAATATAATGGTTTTCTCCTTAATTAAAAACAAAAAACATTCAAATGGTTTTCATTATCTTTGTGTCGCCTCTTTTCTCAAGGATATTTTATTTATGTTACATTTACTCTATTTATAAATCTGCATGGCTGTGTCCTCGGCTATATCCAGTACATGGCCAGGATGAAGACATAAGAGGGCTGGCTTGTTAAATTTATAAATGTCTAAAAGCCAGGAAGGGAAGCTAATCCCTTGGATGACAGAATCATGATTCGAGAAGATCTCAATAAGTTTTAACTATAGCTATATTCAAGGAGATGGTATCTGAAAGGGTTAAAGCTTAACACTGTTTCAAAAAATCATCGATGTATACATACAGAATGGGAAAAATCTTAAAAAAAAAACTGGCTTATGTTGACTACATCAGTGGTTTCCAAATTTTCAAAAAACAAAATGAAAAACAACATAAGCTTGCCAACTTTTTATTGTTCATTTAAGAATCAAACCAATACAAAAAAACCCAAGGCAAATATTAAAAGAAACTTACCACAGACTAAAACTATCATTTCATAAAGAGAGGTCATTTTAACATTAGAAAGGTAGAAATACAGAAACTCAAATCCCTTGAATTGCATGACAATAACTTGAAAAGCCATATAACATTTTTCTGATTTTTCTTTGCTTAGAACTAGCAAAGATATCACTGTTATTAAAGAGTTAACAAAATTTTAGACCATAAACACAAGTGTATAGCTTGAATTAAGGAAATGGTAATTTCACTACACTACATTCAGGCCATAATTACAGAATTAAATATAAAAACAAGACTGTTGAATCTCAGATCTGTACCTCTGAAACAAATAATGCAATATATGTTAAGAAAAAAAAGAAGAAGAAGAAGAAGGTAGCGGGAGGGGAAGAATGAAGCGGGGGAAATCGGAGGGGTAGACGAACCATGAGAGACGATGGACTCTGAAAAACAAACTGAGGGTTCTAGAGGGGAGGGGGCGTGGGAGGATGGGTTAGCCTGGTGGTGGGTATCGAGGAGGGCACATTCTGCATGGAGCACTGGGTGTTATGCACAAACAATGAATCATGGAACACTTCATCTAAAACTAATGATGTAATGTATGGGGATTAACATAAGAATAAAAATAAATAAATAAATAAATAAATAAACAAACTAGATCAGAACAAAAAGAACAGTATTGACAAAACTCAATCTAGCTGACAAGAGATGAGAGGTAAAGGAAACAATATCAGTATCATATGAAGTTGTAAGGGTTATAATATTTTATTTAGAAAAGAGAAAACCGAGCAAAGAAATACCTTACTGTATCTTACTCTTATAACAGAACTACAACCAATGGGGAGAAGTTATATAGTAAAGCAGATACCAGCCCCATTTAATTAAAATCTTCCTATTATACTTTCCAAAAGCTAAATGAGACATCCTATGCCTCTTTGTTCATGAAAGTGTTGTTCTTGGAGAAGTTGGACTCAGTAAGATCTCAGGGATATGAGTAGTAGAAGGCACACTATACCAGATGACTCTAAAGTCTCCTCTAATTCTAAAATTTTGTGAATCAGAAAAGGGTACAGTTTGCTTTCTTAATTTACCAAAAAGGATGAATGGAAAGAATTTGGGCCTTTGTCAAAAAGACAAAGGTTCAGTTATAGGCTCTACCACTTAGAGCCATGACACAGAGGAAAAATTATTCACTAACTCTAGGCTTCAAATATTCTCAAATTTAAGTGTGTAAATTTATACCTTATATACAAGACTGCTGCATGAATTACACACAAACACACACACACACACACACACACACACTGCCTGATACATAGTAGGTTTCAATATGTGGTAGATATTAGTTATTTATTCAATAAATATCATGTCCTAAAGGATAATATGTTCTATATTACTTAGTGCTTATTAATATACTCAAATAATGACTTATTCTCTGCTATGTCTCATATTGTTTCTCAAACCTAAGCAATGCATACTTGAGATTCTTTCCACTTCCATGTTTTGTATAATCCCTATCTGTATGTAAGTAATTTTTGTAGGGTTTTCTTTAACCTTGCTTTTGTTCGTTTCCTTTCTACCTTTGTTTGACATAAAAGAGGGCTTTACCTTCAGTATATATTGACCAGGTCATTCATTTTGGCCAAAAAAAGGTATAATATAGATATACTGTTGCATAATCATTCAATTAAACTAGACATACAGTCTAGTTTAAACTGTATGTCTAGTTTAATCAACTCTACTACCAGACAGATGTCTTATTCTTTTGTATTGCCCACACCAGCTAACTCATTGCTGAGCACTTCCCTCAAAAAATATTTAAGTAAATAAATTAAATCCCATTTCACCAAGTGTAGTTGATTATTGGAAATCTTGGTTATTAACAAAAATTAATGAAATAAAGATGGTCTGAGGTTTCTCCCCATAAGAAGAAGTTCATTTCTTACTGAAATACAGCAACACTCAACGTTCTCCTCCATATTATATAACCACCAAGGATTTTTCAGATGGTATCTAATTGCTCTTTTGTTATACTTCTGTAATAATTTGCAACTGTACAGATTAGTTGGCAATTTAGTACATTGCTGTCTGTTAGATATTTATTAGACTAGGACACTGCTCAAAATCAATCATTACAAATTAAAATACTAAAAATTATTTTACGGGAGTATAATTTTGTTGAATAAAAAACGTTAACAAGTTTAAACACAGGCAGTATTCAGTACTAGATGAGTGATATCTGATTACTATCAGATGCAACAATAAAACTAGTTATTTCTTCAGTGACAAAAAGAAAAAAACTGATACTAGGAATAAGTAAAACAAATCACTAAGCATAGAATTTTTAAAAACACTGATATTTGCATTAATGGGCATAATGTATGATAATTTTACAGTCTAAATTTCATTATTCTAATGCTAAGATAGAAAACATGAAGATGGTTATTTCCAAAGTAATTGAGAACAATGAAATTTACCAATAAAATACATTTAAAGTTTGATTTAATATAATTCCACATGCTGAATTTAACTAGATTATCTCTAAGTAAGCTAAAATTTAAAAGGGCAAGTTAATAAATTCTTTTAAAAAAGTCTATTAAAATGCATTGTAGAATTAAAGGGTAAGATTATAAAGAAAAAACAGCACTTTGTCAAAAGCAACTCAATGAAAAAACATACATTTAATTTTGATAAAAATTTCGATATTTTTCTCAAGGTGAGTTAAGTTGAAAATAATGTAATTCATTAATTGAAGAAAAATGAACTTCATATTGAATTAAGAAAGGGATAATTTCACTACACTACATTCAGGCCATAATTACAGAATTAAATATAAAATGGAGACATTCTTCTCCACATTCTTGTTACATGGCAATTTTATTTTTAACCGAGCTTATAGCTTATAGCTCATCATACCATAAAATACTACTGAATATCAGGAAATAATATTAAAATATGGTTACTAATAAGTAGTAGGGAAAAACTTCCAAGAGGTTTTTTTTTTTGTTGTTGTTTTTTTATGAAAAGTCCATGTTAGAGCATCTTTCCTTATATTGTAAGGTAATTTATAAAACTAAAACTCCACTTCAGTAGAATTATTTTTGCATCACAAGGAAAAGGACTAGATTAATACAACAAGGGTATCAATGAACTTGATTGTTAAAGACAACTCAAGGAGCATGTAGAGAAGCTTTCCATAAATTTTCACAGGGCAGGGGGACTAAGGGACAACACCAAAAGAGCCCACTGCAGGAACAGATCTTGGTTTTATTTGGCTCTGCCTTTCATTAGCAGTGACACTTGGACAGACAATTCAGTTAACTTTCCAAGTTTCAGTATCTTCCTCTTATGTCAAGTGCACTTAGATTCTTGAGTTTTAAAACACCAAAATCCTACGATACCTACAAAGTGAGGAAGGACGAAAAACAGCCTTGGGCTTTACTTTTTTAAAAATAATGGTAGAAAGGGGCACGGGTTAGCTCAGTCCGTTAAGCGTCTGCCTTCAGGTCATGGTCCCAGGGTCCTGGGATCCATCCCCATGTCGGGCTCCCTGCTGGGCGGGAAGCCTGCTTCTCCCTCTCCCACTCCCCCTGCTTGTGTTCCCTCTCTTGCTGTCTCTCTCAAATAAATAAATAAAATCTTAAAAAAAAATAATGGTAGAAAAAATACAAAATTATTTGTACCTTGCAATGTAGTATTTCCAGAACTGAATTACTAAATTTTTGAAGCCTATCCAGCTAGGGTTGTATCAGTGAAGATCTAGATACAGTATTCACAATGTAACTCTCTCCTCTCCCATTATCCCTCCACCTGCTCCTCCCCATCCTGCTTCATTCTTTCTTCCGCTTGTTTTAACGCCAGCAAACGGTTGTAAGCACTGAAAGCTTAAGATGAAATCATTTTAAAAGATGCATTTTGAATCAACGATCATCTGCCCCACCACATTTCTCCCAAATGAGTTAATTTTCATTAAGAGAATGGAAGTATGAATAAACAAAATCAGAAACAGAAATGTACTGGGCCTGTTTTTTGTTTTGACTGCTCAAAAAACAAAACTGAAAGATGTGGCCTCATCTATTCCCTTAGGAACGCGAACGCGTTACCCACCCAATGAAAAAACAATTCTGCTGGTTCATTTCCCTGCTACACAACAGCCTCGCCGTCGGGCTCTTTCTAAGTCCAGTGTTCATCGCCATCTAGTAATTTCCTATCGATGATCACCTTGGCAATGCTTGGACAGACACCGTCCCTATCTTCCAGGGGCTTACATTCTTCAAATAAATCCCCCAAGCCCTACTAAACACGACCCCCCCCCAAAAAAAAACCCCAGAAATTCCGTAACTTAGGACACGAATCCCACGTCTTCCCGCCCTGTGTCAGGCATAAAACGAAGGGAAGCATACCAAAACCCCGCATTTGAATCTTAGGACAATGAAGCCGACAGGAAGCCGCTGTCTCCTCCCCCGGGTTTACTACGGAGCCAGAGCCAGCGCGGGTGCAGTCGCCTGGCAGGGTGCGTGACACCACGTCTTCCACGCCCTCCAACCGCGTCCAGAGGGCGCCTGACCTCACCTCCTCCAAACCGCCCCACATCCCCAACCAACCTAACAAAAAGGCCCCGCACTGTTAGCTGCTCGGATCGGGGAAAAATCCCTTCCCCAGCGGCAACGCAGCAATTCCCTCCAGTGCTCCGCCCGCACCCCTAGCAAGCTGCTACGGCGCAGGGGGGAGGGCTGCACAAAGCCGAGAGAGGGCTGAAATGATTCAAGACCTTCTCGGGAAGAGGCGGCGGCCACCGGCCCGGAGGGACAGCGGGTGGAGCTGGGGGCAGGGTGGGGGAGGGGAGGGGCGGCCCCGACGAGCCCCGGGTCGGGTGCCGGCGGCGGGGGGGGGGGGCGGAGGAGGTGGTGGCGCCGCGCGGAGCAGCGGGGAAGCGCCCCCTTCGCCGCCCGGCCCAGCACCCCGGCCGCCCCCGGCCGCGCCCCGAGCCCCCGCTGCAAACCCAGGAGGATGTGGGGAAGTAGCGGCGGCGGCAGGGACAGCGCCTACCCGAGCAGCTGAGCGCATCACTTACCCCTCACCGCTGAGAGAGGAACCGGACGGGGGAGGCGGGGCGCGTCGCGTCCCGTGAGTCTCTCGCACGCCGTCCTACCCCCACCCAGTCGTCCTCGTCGGCGCTGTCGTCGTCGCTGCCGCTACGGTCGAGCTCCCGGCCCCGAGCTCCGCTAGGCAATAACGTTATTCCACACACGCCCCGCACATAGCGGTAACGGCAAAAAGCGGCCGCCCAGTGCGCAGGCGCCTGAGGAAAGGGCGAGGAACCCGGCCCTAGCCCTCCGCCGGCCCAGTCCCAACGATCTCTTACTGCGCAGGCGCCAAACGCAGACAATGAAAAGGGGCTGTGCGGAGGGTCTCACCCAAAGGCTTCTCCAGATGCCTATTGCGCAGGCGTGCTCCAAAGACTAGCTTGAACAATGAGGAGGACTCTGGCGTTAGCCGGGACCGCAACTAAAAAGGACTACAGTTCCCAGAGGGCAGTGCGCCAACTCCAAGCGGAGGTCTGGTTGCTGGGCATGCTAGGATTTGTAGTGTCGGATGCCTTCAAAACCTTGGCTGTTTGGGAGATTTAAAGCTTCTTTTTCTTGAGAATTTATTTGGACATTTTGGCAAATGTCGCGGCTGAAGGGTGGAGAACTTGTTATTTGTGTCCTTGAGAAGACTCAAGGACCAACCGCAAACTACCAAACTTAGGAGAGTCAAGGCCTTCAGTGAGCTCTTTTTGTCGGTTGGATGGTCCAAACAGCAGGATGGGATAAAGGCAGGACTGAGCCAGCCTGAGCTACAGAAAAAGGGCGGAGCCTCCAAACAGTCTCTTGGCAACCGGATCTGGCCGCCAAACCGCCAAAGCTTGTGGCGCGATGTCCTCTGGGAACTGTAGTATAGTTGGAAGGGCCTTTTAGGAATCTCGTGACTGCAGGCCCGCAGCCTGCGGACTACAACTCCCGACGTCCAGCATGAGGGCCACTGGGTGGGAAGGGCCCCCCGCGAGCTCCGTCCGGGGTTCCATGCTCCCCAATGACAGCAGCGGCTGGAAGCTGGCGGGTGCTTCTCCGGCGCCAAGGCCTCCTGTTCTCCGAAGGGCGACACTGGACACTTTCCCACGTGACTCCCATCTCTGGGCCCCGGCTCTGTGCATGGCGAAGTCCCCGGAGAACTCTACCCTGGAGGAGATTCTGGGGCAGTATCAACGGAGTCTCCGGGGTGAGTTGCACCGAAGCTCTGCGCCCTAGCCTCTGGGTACCAGGGCCTAGTGGGCAGGAGCTGACCAGGGGCGTTTCCTTGGTTCGGCCCCAGCCAGGACACAGAGGAAGAAGATGGATGGTGCTGTGATCTTTGAGCAAGATGAAATAGTTTGTGTTTGTATTTACGGTTAAGCAGAGTTGTTTCCCTTGATTCCCGTGGTTACCTGAACCAACTCCCTGAGCTTGACTTAGGCATCTTTCTGACCCACGGCCAGCAGAAACTCTTGGGTGGCTCTAGTCCTCTCTTGCCCACTTCCCATAATTTGCTCTTTAATCCAGTAGATTCCTGATTCACGCTTTTTACACATTCAGATAGTGGTGTGATGGGCTGAAGATTTATCGGACCAGGAAAAAGAAAATACTAATTATTTAATCACAAAAGCTTCCATTTAGTGGCCTAGGCTATTTACATACATCAAATCATTTAAAATTATAGCAACGTTATGAATATCCCTCTTTTACACATGGAGAAATCAAGGTGCAAAGAGGTTGAGTCCACACAGCTGGTTAGTGGCAGAACCAGGTATTAAATTTAGTTAGGACTGACTGCCTTAAAAGCCTATTTTTTCCTTCACAAATCATGTCACAGTTATTATTACTGAAACCTCATTTGGTTAATTCAGATTTTTTTAGTGTGGTTCCCTATCAGTGAGACTTTATAGAAGTGATGCTTGTACTTATAGATAGCTCTGTCATCTTGGACATCATACATACTATCTGGAAATCTCAGTACTGTTATTTTAAAGAGGAAGTTGTGGTATTGTCTACAGGGTTATTGTGAGGAGCAAATGGAATAATCCACGTAAAGCAGTGATTTTCAGCCTTTTTTTTTTTTTTTTTTTACTGTTACCCATTGGTAAATACGTTTTATATGGGACATATAAAAGTTTCGTTGGAGAATATTCTACTAAATAATACACTCTATTCTTTTGCATTTTCTTAACCCTCTAGATCATAACCAACAGTTTTATTTTTTTTAAGGATTTTGTTTATTTATTTGAGAGAGAGAGAGAGCGTGCGAGCATGAGCAGGGGTAGGGGCAGAGGGAGAGGGAGAAGCAGACTCTCCGCTGAGCAAGGAGCCCAACGCAGAACTCGATCCCAGTACCCGGGGATCATGACCTGAGCCACCCAGCCACCCATGACCAACAGTTTTAAAAGATTATTTAAAGTGTTTAGAACAGGGGCGCCTGGGTGGCTCAGTCAGTTAAGCGTCTGTCTTTGGCTCAGGTCATGATCCTGGGGTCCTGGGATCGAGCCCCACATGGGGCTCTCTGCTCAGTGGGGAGCCTGCTTCTTTCTCTCCCTCTGCCTGCCACTCCCCCTGCTTGTGCTTTCTCTCTCTCTAATAAATAAATAAAATCTTTTTAAAAAATAAATGTTTAGAACAATGAGTCATTTAAAAATGTCACCTACTATGTGTAAGGCGTGCTAGGTGCTGGGGATACAATAAAGAAGTAGACAGAGTCCCTGTGACCATGGAGCCTCTGGATTAGTGGGGGAGAAAGAAAATAAACAAAATAATTACAGATTACTATGATAGAGAATAAGGGTAAAGATCAGTGCTTGGCACATAAGCACTCCGTAAATGTTAGCTGCTATTTATAATTGGTACTTGCAGCAAAGTGAAGATTTTTCGAGGAGATTAGAAAGTTTATCTTCTAGTGACTCTAGATTTTGAAAGCGTTATTATGTATTGTTTCCATCTGTCAACAGTGTTATAAACTGTCAACATTCTCAGTACTCAAACTGCAAGGGTAAAATAATTGGTCTTGATGAATATTTTCATCAGCCTACTGATGTTTCAAGAGCTGTTAGATACAGAAATAACCACTTCTGACTTTTCATTTGAAAGCAAGACGTGCGCTGTGCACAATGATAATGAGTGATTTTTGGAGGCTGGTAAAAATTTGTTTTCCGTTACAAGTTTCTGCAAATACTTCGCCTCCTTTTACCTTATTTTGAACCTTATGTAAGCAGTGGGAGCTTAATATTGGGCTTTTTAATGCAGTAAGCTTGTGATGCGATGTCCTCTGGGAACTGTAGCAATAAGGTGGTTAATTTCAAACAAGTGCTGCTTTTCAGTAATTTATATATAGAGTGGAGAGTTTTTATTCACAGATATATTTTAATTTTTTTTTTTTTTTTTAAGATTTTGTTTATTTATTTGAGATAGAGAGAATGAGAGAGACAGAGAGCACATGAGAGGGGGGAGGGTCAGAGGGAGAAGCAGGCTCCCTGCCGAGCAGGGAGCCCGATGCGGGACTCGATCCCGGGACTCCAGGACCATGACCTGAGCCGAAGGCAGTCGCTCAACCAACTGAGCCACCCAGGCGCCCTCACAGATATATTTTAAAATAAATTTTAAGTTTAGTGTGACAACAATATAAGATAGTAAAAACATAATCAAAAGCAAACATGAAGCAGAGAAAAAAGTTAACTTTTTTTTTTTTTTTAAGTGATGGCTTTAACAATGAATCAGGAAATGGAACCTGTCATTTTGTGGGTTTTCAGGACCTATTTTATTATTTATTTAGTAGCGTCTTAACTTTTATGTTTACTTAGTTTATATAACAGCTTATGGAAGGAAATAGCTAATCCTGAGTTAAAGCACAATCAGAAGTTCTTTGCTTCACACATATACATTAGCCCTTTTGAATAGGGTAATTCCCTTTGAAGTCAAAATTTGTGTTTCTGAATAAACAAAGTATGGTGGCATTATTTTACATGTGGAACTTCATTATTTTAAGTGTTTGTGCCTAATGTCTTGAGAATTGTGTTACTATACAATCAGATAAAATGTAATTTGAAATTCTTTTGTTTTATCTTGTTTTGGTTTTGTTGCTTTGTTTGGTTTTGTCTATCTGCCATTACTTCCCCAAAATATTTTGCCTAGTTCATGTTTCAACAAAGGCTAATAAGTATTCTTGGTCTTTCCTCACATGTTATTTCTCTGGTTCCTAAATAACTGTACGTGTAATTATTATTAATATCCCTTCATTTATATTCAGCCAGGAAGTAGCCACATAAAAATGCAAAATGCTTTCACAGTTTTCTATGCTAATTCCTCATTTTTATAGCTTTTCCTCATTACTTTAAATGTAATTTTAAGTACTGTTATAGTATATTAAGAATTTCAAGGGTTTTTTTTCTTAGATTTTATTTTATTTATTTGTGAGAGAGAGAGAGAGTGAGCGCACAAGCAGGGGGAGCTCCAGAGAGCAAGGATCCTGATGTGGGACTTAATCCCAGGATCCCAGGATCAGGGCCTGAGCTGAAGGCAGACACTTAACCAACAGAGCCATCCAGGTGTCCCAAGAATTTGAAGTTCTGATTTGAAAGGCAGAGTCAAAGCTGCTTTCTTTTATTTTTATTTTTTAAAGATTTATTTATTTGAGAGGTTGAGGAGGGGCAGAGGGAGAGGGGCAGAGAGAATCTCAAGCATACTCTGTGCTGAGTGCAGAGCCCAACAAGGGGCTCGATCTCACTACCCTGAGATCATGACCTGAGCTGAAACCAAGAGGTGGAGGCTTAACCAACTGCACCACCCAGGCGCCCGTGCTTTCTTTCTTTTAAAACCTGAGTGGAATTCTTGTCTCTCCTTGACTTGTGATCCTAGAGCAGCCATGGAAAGAGGGAGCTTATTGGCATACTTCGCACTCCCCTCTTATCCTTTCCTTCCTTACACTTTCCAGATGTATTCACTCTTTATCCCCTCTAAGGGTCTCTCTTGTTTTGAATTGTTCGTGCCCTCATTGTAAGAAATTAGAGAGATTTAGTGACTCTCCTTCAGAGTAAGCAGTCTGACAGAAAAATGAGAAGGCTTCATTGCCCCACAGATCTATAATATTATTGCTTCACAGTAGATGATCTGAAAGATTCTAGTGTGGGGAAAACAGGTACTCTGGAATCACGGAGTTGAATCTAGAAGTGGAAGTGACTTGGGAGGTCTCCTGGCAGGATGGCTAGGTGCTCATTGTCTTTATAGTGAATGTAGGCAGCTAGCATTCAAGACCCACAGAATGGTTGAGAACTCTATTGGGAACTGGGGAGAGTAGCACATACCCCTCCTCTCATTTAAATCCAACACATCATTGTACAAAGGCCACGAGGTATAAAATGAACTAGTATGCAGCCAAGAAAGGGTCAGAAAAACCAATGTAACAGGGAATCCAGGCTGTTTTAAGTTCTGTGCCCTGAATGTAGGAATATGATAATATAAAGGAGAGAACTTGTTGGAAAAGTAGTGTCCCATTCTTAACAGAATCATGTCTAGTTTATTGCTGCAGGTGTTAGCTATAGGTTCAGTTGTATCAACACTGTGTATGTGACTCGTCTATTCACCTAGGTCCTAACCACCTTTGGAGGGGGGGGGCATAAAGAAATATGGAACAAACATAGACTGTGACAAGAATACATCATTATTTTCCATATGCATTTTGTATGTAGTTCCTCTTTTTCTTCGAACATTTTGGTATTCTGGGCTCTAGATCGAATTTGCGTAAGAGTATGGTGGAGTCAGAGCGGAGAATGTGGAACTAGGAGCCAGGCCACTAAAATTTGACTGTAGCTTTGCTGATAACCATCCGTGTCACCTTAGGCAAGTCAGTAAACTGTTCTTAGATTTTTGTTCCCTTGTCTGTAAAAGGAAAAGTTTGGAGGAGGTGACAGAATTACTGCCTTTAGGACCCAAGCAGGTGACAAAATCTGTGATGGAGTCTATGGAAGACACTAGGGAATGGTAAGGCCTATGGCCAAACTGGGCAGTTTATGCTTTCTTTAAAAACATTCCAATTTCTGGGGTACCTGGGTGGCTCAGTCAGTTAAGTGTCCAACTGTTGGTTTCGGCTCAGGTCATGATCTCAGGGGTATGAGATTGAGCCCTGTGTTGGGCTCCATGCTCAGCTCAGAGTCTGCTTGAGATCCTCTCTCTCCCTCTCCCTGTGCCCCCTCCACTCACGCACGTTTTCTCTCTCTCTCAAATAAACAAATAAAATCTTTAAAAAAATAAAATAAAATAAAAACATTCCAATTTCTTTCTTTTTCTTCTCCCTTCCTCACACACTTGGTTAGCAAAATACACCTGAGAACCTGGTTCCCCCTGCAGGCATTTCTCTCAGACTCCTGCATCTCTAATATCCCTTCCACCAGCGCTGATTGGACCGTGTGAATGATAAAAGTTATGTTTCTATCTTATAAAAATGAGAGAAAGGAGTGGAACTAGGTCCATAGAAAGTGAGAGCTTGAATATGGGGAAAAAATGTATACTTTGAGGGGTGATTGTTTCTTTGTAAATTGACCTAGTTTGAGAAAACCAAAGATAATATTGATATATTTTACTTATATATGATTGACACATCTACCCAAATCCTACAAAGTGTTTTGGTTTTGTTTTTTGTTTTTTCCCTTCCAGGGAAGGGCTCACATCTGTAGAAGGCCTGCGTTAATCTTACTTGCCAATACTTTAGTCACTGAGCTAGCCAGCAGTGATATCATCTGGACTTTTCATAAACTTAAGAAAACATGTGTGCAATTTAAGTAAAGTTCTTTTTCTCCGTTTTACTTATCAAACTTGTATTTCTTCTTTTTGTTTTTGCTTTTCTTGAGTGTTTTCTTAATGTTTTTATATTCTTTGCCATGTACACTGTATGTGCATAAACACATGCATGCGTGTGCACACACGTACTCCACAGCTAGTGTTTGCTTATTGGTTTGTTTTACTATCAGCCTTACTGTGACCAAGACAGGCAACAATGTATTAAAGCCCCTGGAAGCATTCATTATGAAATGAGAAAATTATTTTGGTATTTCAGTGCAGACTGCAACAACTCTCTCTTCTCAGAATTAAAGAAATGGACTGGTTTGGCTATTAATAAATAAGGATTGGGAATGCAAATGAAATTAGTAAACAGCTGAGTTTATTTTTTTGTTAATAAAATTTAGATTACATATATTCATTTTTTTTGTTTTATCTGCTGTAATGGCTTTTCTTAGTAGTTTTAACTGTTACGACCATTTTTTAACCAGAATAACAAAAGCTAGTAGATTCCCATTTTTCCTTCCCCACTACTGATGAGGTAAAATAGGCAAAGGACCGGACTTAGCAGCCACAAAAGAAAAGCCAGTAAAAACTGATTTTATAAGTAAATAGTCATCCTTGGAATAATTTAGAACCAAAACAGTGGTTCAGCGTTATGAAATTGTAAGGGCATTTTCACATGTTCTTGGGCAGAAAAGGGGATTAAGTTAATTCCAAGCTATTGAGATACTGAGAATAATTATATTTTCTCTTGGGATGTTTATAAATGTATGCTCTGATCACTTCCCCAGTATGTGCTGAGGTTTTCCACCTTTTCACTTAGTGATACTCCTCTCAGGGTCAAAAGGTACAGAAAGTAGCTTGTAATGGGCTCGTGCACTTGGCCAAAGCAATCTTGATGGGTGGGGTGGGCGGGCAGCGGGTGTTCTTCATCAAGACCCACTAGAATATTTATAGGGACGATCACCTAAGGTGGCTCTGAAAGATGGGCTTTGAAGGGTAACTATTGCTTCATGTGTTAGGCCTTGAAACAGTATGAAGCTAAATATGAATTTCAAGTTCTTGATTACAGCAGGTATAACACTTTCTCCTAACACCTGGATCAGAAGTGCCCCCTCATGGCAGTGATGGTCGTGGCTTGTGCGCTGTGGCTGACCAGCTCCCTGTCCTGCCCATTTTTCATTAAGAGGTGGCTGTAGTTACAATGTAGTAATGCGGGAAACTCTCCTCAATTCTGAACATGGTCGATAATGCTGCTGTAAACATTGGGGAGCATGTACCCCTTCAAATCTGTATTTTTGTATCCTCTGGGTTAATACTGAGTAGTGCAATTGACATAATTAAAGGTAGAGAACAAACTGAGGGTTGATGGAGGGAGGTGGGTGGGGGATGGACTAGATAGGTGACGAGTATTAAGGAGGGCACTTTGTCGTGATGAGCACTGGATGTTGTATGTAAGTGATGAATCACTGAATTGTACTCCTGAACCAGGATTGCACTGTATGTTACCTAACTAGAAATTAAATAAAAGTTCGGAAAAAAAAACATCCAAACCTGAACACTAGCTATCCTGTTTTATTTATCTAAATCACTGGTTCTCAACCAGGGTTGATTTTTCCACCCAGGGGACATTTGGTAATGTACAGAGACATTTTCGGTTGTCACAACTGGTGGTGGGGGGGGTTGGTTTCTACTGGCATCTAGTGGGTAGAGGCGAGGGAAGCTGCTATATACACACAACACAGCTCCTTACAATAAAGAACTATTGGGTGCAAATGTCAAGAGTGCTAGGTTGGGAAACCGCGATCTAGAAGTAGCAAGGCCTTGCTCATAACCTTTGTTCTACAAGAATCATACTTGAGAGTAATTACAGTTAAGGATACTGATTGTCCTGGCTGGTGATTTTACCCATGTTCTGCCAGTCTGGCTAGGATTACTTCTTTATCAGTGGAAAGTGACGGGTGCATAAATCCTTCCAGTTGGTGCCTAAAACATACCCGGTGTATCCTTCGTAATGTATATAGCCCATCTCCTTCATTTGCCAGCATCCACACATCCTCAATGACCTTCCGGCCACTGCTTTCTTAAGACATTGACATTCTTGTTCAGATTATCTTTCACTCCCGGCGCCAACCTCTTTAGCACATTTTTCGGCTATTAGAGTCTTTTCTTTTATGATAGAATTTTTTTAGATTTTTTCATTTCTGCACATTACTTTTAATCCCCTTCGCTGTTGTAATTGTCATTTCCAAGGCTGGCTTTGTCTGACTTCAGATTAGACTGTTTTTATCTTGGTTGTCCTAGCTGTCAGTCCCCTAGTAAGCAGTGACAGCAATCTTCTGAACTAGCTGAGGCCCAGTCAAGTGTGGACAGACACATATATCTCTTATCTTGCTGCGGTGTCATTTTCCTGCTTGTCTGCCCTGGTCTCGGCTTGTTTTAAGAACTGCGGTGCCTCTCTCATCTCAGCCTAGGGAGGTATTGCATGGTTTCTCAGAGACAGCTGGGCGCTGCCTGGGGAGTGTTTCCCCCACCCAGACACCAGGGTAATTCTTGTTCACATCTCCCGTGCAAATGGAGAATGGAGACATGAATAATTCACGGTCTGTATATAAGTGATGATACTACCTGGACTGGGGCATATTTGTCTTTTGTTCAAAAACCCTTGGTGAAGAGAGGCCTGATGGTGACCTGGGAGAGAGAATGGGGAAGGGGGAGAACTGGACTACAAAAATGATTAAGACAGACTGAAATGGGCCAACAGTCAGCAGCTTGCTCACTTTTGGTGCTCATTGTACTGATTGATGTTCGGATAGTGGACCTCCAGAAATATTATTTACTTCCTTTATGTTCCTGTGATGCTTTGGGACTCAGAGGTCCTATTTGGGTTTGTAATGATAATTAAGTTTATTTTCAGGCTGTGGTTGGTGCTGGGGAGAAGAAATCAGGATGCATTGTGAACTACTCTTACTGTGCTCTCTGGAGAGAAGGGGAAATGAGTATTCTTTCCGTCTCTTGGCTATGGACGGATAAAGTTTGCCCACTCGCAATGGGATAGGAAATGATAACTAGAAACCTCCTGTCTAATCCGGTTTGTAGCAGATAATGGCATGTGGGGTGTAGTGTTCTCTGTAAGGACTGTAAGGCCTTCAGTTGCAGTGGTTCCAGCTGAAGAGCAATAGGGTTTCATCTGTTTTGAACCATCTAAGCATTATTATTCCTCAGGATTAACTGTTTGTCTGTTACAGTGTATAATTATGTTGCTATGTATACACTTGAAGAGCATTTAGAGTGTTTTGAAATATACTATTGAAATGACTTAAAAATATCACTTACCTCCTTAGTTTTAGTTTTAGGACACAGTTCTTGCAAATTCCCTGTCTTCCTCTCTGATCCTAGTTAACTGAAGTTAACTTTTCCTCGGGATAGTTGTTGGTTTCAGTATCTCACTATTTCACGTAACTGTTTTCATAGTGTAATTTTAACAGGTAGTCTTTGAATGTCATAAATGCTAAAAGAGTAAAGAAGAATATTGAAAAAGGGGTTAAATGGGCTCATGAAACTCTACCATCATTGTAATCTGATAAAAGAACTCTACATATAGAGATCTTCAACTGTGAATTTTTTCCAGATTTCCTTTCTTTTTCCTAATACAGCTTATTAGCTTTTAGTCAAATGGGGTTTTAAATAAATAATTATCCTTTATCTTAGAAGTAAAATCATTTCATAGCTCCACAGAGCATACTTTTAATGTTAGTCAAGCCCTCTATTTCCTTTTTAATGGATGTAATAAAGATAAGTGCTTTATTCATAGATTTGTGGGTGTAAATCTAAAGCTCTGTGAACTAAATTTCTTATCATGTAACACTTTGATTTTCCTTTTCCATTAACAAATCTCTTTAGAAAATACTAAATTGTTGGAAAACTACTGCTACTTCTTATTTTGCTAAAACCAGGAATGTGTCTTATCCGGGTTTTTCTTAAACTCATGATGAGTAAAAACAAAACAAAAAAACACCAAACCACCCCAAAAAACAAAACTCATGATGACTAAGAGGAGGCCACGCTTGGTTAGTATTCAGCTCCAAATGCCTGTCAGATAAAGGTCTGTGTGGAAATAGGATTGGTGTGTAGGAAGAAATGTAGCGATAAATTCAGTGAGTCTCTTGTGTAGTTAGTAATAAAATTTCACTGTTGAACCCTGACCTGAAAGACCTGTTTTCTTTAGTTTAATCAGGAAATGAAAGGAGTTGCTCTAAGCGAACAACCTATGTCAGATATTTTGTAGCATAGAGTAGTATATTTTTTTCTACTGAGTTACAGTTACTTTTTCTGTTCTAAACTTTGAAATTAATGAGCTTGGAGAAAATAAAATCTGTTTCTCAAGGTCCTGTAGAATATATGTTTGTAAATATATTTTCATCCATGACTGGTAATGAAAAGATCGTTGTTTTGTAGCTTTCTTAGGGTTCCCATATAGGTAGCAAAGATGAGGAGCTTTTCTCCTGAGGACACAAGAAGAAATAGACCTAAGTTGTCAAAGAAGAGCAAGAAGAGCAAGAATGTCATTGGCCATCATTGTTTTGAATTGTTCTTCTTAGGGAAAGTACCATTTCCTCCCCTTGAAGATCTTAAGTATTGTTTCAGTGGAGTCCATTTTGAAATAGATAATAGGGCACCTGGGTGGCTCAGTCGCTTAGGTGTCTGCCTTCGGCTTAGGTAATGACCTCAGGGTCCTGGGATCTAGCCCTGTGTCAGACTCCCTGGTCAGTGGGGAGTCTGCTTCTCCCTCTACCCCTGTCCCCCCCCCCACTCATGCATGTGCGCATTCTCTGTCTCTCAAATATATAAATAAAATCTTTAAAAGGAAAAGAAATAGGGGCACCTGGGTGGCTCAGTCGGTTAAGCATCTGCCTTCAGCTCAGGTCATGATACCAGGGTCCTGGGATCTAGCCCTGCATGGGGCTCGCTGCCCAGCAGGGAGTCTGCTTCTCCCTCTGCCCCTCCCCCTGCTCAAGCACTCTGTCTCTCTCTCGCTGTCTCTCAAATAAATATATAAAATCTTTAAAAAAATAAGAAATTAAAAAAATTAAAAAAATAAATAGATAATAGATGTAGATGAATTTGCATGGGAATTCATCTTTTTCTAACATACATTTCCATCTTAGATATATGTAGGTGCTTGGTAAATTAATGAGTGAATTAAAAAATAACTTTCAAATACAGATGTCAAAATTTGAACAGCATGACTGAAATCTGGGTCCCCGCTCTAACGTGCAAGGAACAGTTTTTGTTATAGTTAATGTTTTCTAAATTGGAACCAGTGAATTTAATCCCAAGAGATTAGCAGAAACAACAAGTTTAAATGGAAAAAAATAAATGGACCTTGATTAATGAAATTACCGATTGATTGCCGGGCTCTCTGGTTGTTAGACATGTAAAAATATCCATAAAGTAGGATAGAATTCTCAGTAATGCCATCACCAGTGTCATTAGTATAGTTCTGTTTTTAATGTAAGACTTGGATCCTTTGCTGAAAACGTTTTTGGGTATTTCACTGGATAATTATTTCAGTTCTCTGTTGCTGCATAACAAACCACTGTAAAGCCTGGTGGCTGACAGCAACAGCTAAAGGCATTTGGGTTGACTGGACGCAGCAGGACAGTTCTTCCTGTCTCTTTCATGCCTTTGCAGTGAGATGGCCTCGGACCATCTGGACGCTCCCCTGGGCTGTCAGCGGTGCTGGGCTTCTCTCCTTCCCCATGTGCTCTCAGGGCCTCTCCTCGCCACATGGCCCCGCCACAATCTCTCCAGCAGGGTAGGCAGGCTTCCTACTTAGTGGCTTAGGGATCATAAAAACAAGCATTCCAGGAGGGAGGAAGCAGAAGCTACCAGACATTTAAAATATGAAGCCTGGGGGCACCTGGGTGGCTCAGTCAGTTAAGCTCCCTACTCTTGGTTTCCTCAGGTCATGATCTCAGGGTCATGGAATTAATTGAGCCCCGAGTGGGCTCCACACTCAGCAGGAAGTCTGCTTGTCCCTCTCCCTCCCCTGCTGCCCCTCCCCCTTCACGTGTGCACGGTGGGCACTTATGAGCACATGTGTCCTCGTGCGCATGCTTGCTCTCTCTCTCAAATAAATAAATAAATGTAAAGGAAAAAAAAATGAAACCTGGTCTGGCATGGTGTAACTTCTCCTGCATTCTCTTTGCAAGTTACCCAACTTAGTTTCAACTTGGGAGGGGACAAGGGTAGAGGCCGGGGGGGTTGTGGGGGGCACTATTTGGAGAGATGAACTACTATAGTATAATATACCGTAAGATACTTCATTTTAGGCTGTACTGTTGAGTAAGTGCTAGTGAGTTTAAGCTTCAATTCTAGGGGTGGTGAGGTCCACTAACCAAGAATCTCTACAAGTGTGTAGTCAGCCAGCAGGACATAGGAAGGACTACACTGCAGAGGGGGGCACTAAAAGCACTTCATTCAGCCCTTCCAGTCTTGATCAAAACTAGGCCAGGCGGTCGGCTGTCTCGCAGTCGAGGAGGGACATCTGGCTCATAGGGGCAAGTAGGCTTCCCTGGGCGGGAACTTGGTGTGGTGGAGTCCCTCTTGCTCGTTCTGCCCACCACCCCAGTATCTCAAGGAGGGGAAAGGGAGCCCTTTCTGGGGTGGGATTAGTGTTTGGAGGGTGGGTTGGGGAGGAGCTATCCTATTCTAGCCTCCTTGGCAGGAGCTGTAGATGATGACTATCCCCCACTGACGTGTCAGGGAACTTAGAGATCATCAGGTCTCACCTCTGACCCACGAACTTCATCTCTCTCTTCCTCAGCACTGTCCTCAGCAAGCTAGAAACAAATCTCTGCTTTTTTCCATAAAGTATAAGACACATTTGGTTCTACTTTAGGCACTGCCCTTTGGAGTAAGTGTCCACATAGCCGTTCAGACTTCACAGGCCCTGATTTTCATCACATTGTTGTTGCAGAACGTGCGAATAGAAGCATTCACCAACTGCAGTGTGCGCTGAGAGACGGTGATGTCAGTGTTGGAGAAGGTGCCCTGGATGCCACGTGTGGTAATGGTGTGGAAAATGAGGACCCTGGGATGGCTTGGCATGAACTGCAACACAGCCATGCCGGTGAGTGTGAATGGATGTCAGTCCTAGTCTGAATGACACACTGTGACTATTTTAAGCTCCTCCGTAGAGTAAGGACTCCAGGCTGTTCGCTGCTCTGCAGGTGGGATTTTCTTCCTGAAACACAAATCAGCTGGTACAATTTCCTTGCTGAATATTTTTCCTTTGACTTCGTGGTGCCTATAGGCTGAAGTCCAAAATCCTTTCTATGTCATAGCAATATTTTCTTCTTCTTTCTTCTTAAGATGGCTCCAAGCTATCTCTCCAGCCTCATATTTCTATCCTCCTCCCCACTATCCAGCCACATTCTAGTCATAGCAACCTACTTGCCCGGCTTCTATGCTTATGCCATCCCTTCTAACTGGGATTTTTCTCATCCTTTTTTGCTTGGTAATCTTCTGTTCATCCTTCCCAGTGTTAACTCCTCTGTAATGTAAAAACAGGCATGATTAGGTGCTTCCTCTTCTTATAGCACTGTGGATAGCTGTAGATCTACATGGGAACTTATTACATAGTTTTATATCTGTCAGTATATCTCTCTTGGCCTTTAAGTGGTAGAGCTTTTCTCATGTTTGCCTTTGGATCCCCAGTCCATTGCACAGTTGTTGATACATAAAACATGTTTACACTATGTTTGTTAGATGGATAGATGCATGAATGGGTGATGATAAGCCATGGATCCATGGGAAGGCTAATGAAACCCATTGTGTTTGCTCCGCAGTCAATCAACTCAAAGCTTTGTTGCGCCAACAAGCAACTAAGGAAAGTGAGGTGTCTCCATCAAGAAGACGAAATGTGTCCCCTCTGGTGTGTATCAACATTTGCAACCTGACAAGAGCATTGTCTTTCTAACTATGTTTTTTTTTTTTTTTTTTTTTTTAAGATTTTATTTAGAGAGAAAAGGCATGAATGGGGGGAGGGGGAAAGGGAGAAGGAGAGAATCTCAAGCAGACTCCACGCTCAGTGCAGAGTCTGACACGGGGCTTGATCTCACAACCCTGAGATCATGACCTGAGCCGAAATCAAGAGTCGGACGCTTAACCGACTGAGCAACCCAGGTACCCCTCTAAGTATGTTTTAACTCTACAGTGTCGTTTCAGTAGTATATGTTCTCGACAAATTCTGAGCAGGACATTCTAATAGCATAAAGCATTAAAAGAAATGATCTCCCTTCTGATTATTTTGGCTGAAGAAGAGAGACTTCCATAGCAAAGGGAATCCTGAGTTTTAAATTTATCATTCACTTGAAAAATGCAGGTGAGGAAACAGTTTGCAGAATTTACTTTGCAACTGTTAGCAAATATAAAAGAAAAGGAACACTCTATGGAAAAGAGTAGCTGTTTCTTTTTTACGGGGTCATATCGATATCCTATCATTTTTAGAATTTACTTAATTATATTTCTAGTTGTCCTCTGTAATATTTATTTTGAACGTCAAAGCCGAAGTATATAATCTTGTTCTGCATTTTAAAATACATGGTTACAAAAATGCACAATGTGAGAAGCTATATTTTTTTCTGAAGTTGTTTTTTATTGCCATTGCTTTGACAGAGTGAATTATTCCCAACTGAAGCGATGTGGTATGCTAAAGCCTGAGATAGATGGGAGGGGGGATAGGTATGAGGGAAGGATTTGGCCAGGTTTAAATGATCAAAATAATGGTCTAGGCCTTAGGTCTATCTGGGCCTATTACTTACTTTCTAGAAGAATATTATGCCTCACAGTGTTTCTGTAATAATAAGATAAGAGTATATACTTAAAATTCTTTAGAAACAACGCAATGTGACACAAATCTAATGTGTCATAGTAGCAGTAACTACCTTGCATTTTCAATGTGTGTGACACTTGGATGCCAAGGCTCCATTGTAGAAACTGTGGAGACATGTCACTTTACTCACAGCTGAAATGTCGTAACCATACCCCCATATGAACACTTCATTCCAGCCTGACACATACCTTCATGCTTGATTCCCACTTTAGAGACATGTACTGCATACCCATGTTCAATATTTATGGCTATCAATTATAATTTTAATACCTGGCTTCTAGAACGCTCTTTGGCACACAGTGGGTAGAGTACTTTCAAGACTAGTAGATGAAGTTGCTGTATCTGTCGAATGCTCAGGCATGCTCATTAGCATTTTAAAGATACAACCAAGCAGTGATACTACAGAGCTGGTTGAATCTGGGTAGCAGGGGGAGGCTTACCAAGAGCATCATCAGTTCAGCATATGCAGTATATACTTTACAAGTCCCCTACGGGTCTGTTTATATGGAGCTATGTGGAGGGATGCAACTTAGACTCTGAATGTGTATAGCCCACACAGAATGATTACAAGCCATAATGATAATAAGCAGTGTTTGATGGTTTAGAAACACTTTAGATGCACTTTCTTCTTTTTTTTTAAGATTTTATTTATTTATTTGAGAGAGAGAGAGAGTGACCATGTGAGCAGGAGGAAGAGTAGATGGGGACGGAGAGGGAAGAGGGAAAGAATCTGAAGCAGGCTCTGCATTAAGCGTAGAGCTGACTTGGGGCTCGATCTCAAAACCCTGAGATCATGACCTGAGCTGAAACCAAGAGTCAGACGCCCACTGACTGAGCCACCCATATGACATACCCGAAACACGTGGCTCTGTTGACAGTGAAACTGAGACACTGTTGAGATGCAGAACATAGCCACGTATTATTACTTATGTTTTTGAAATGTGGCTATCCAGACTATAATAAACCCTTCAAAATATATACAGGTGATTTCATTTTCCACTCAGTATTAGCTTGTGGTTTTTGTTTTTTTGTTGTTTGTTTTTTTATATAGACTGTCCTGTATGTACCCACAGTAATATTTAATTCTTATTTGCCTATGTTCTGGACCCATTTCTATTAATATAAAATTATTATAATTAATTGCTTTCTATTCACTGGAGAAAATCCATTGTATTAAAGTTACTTTGGTTTTTAAATTTCTTAAATATGCCAAAAAACAAAACTCTACTTAATTATTCTGCCACGAGGGCGCCTGGGTGGCTCAGTTGGTTGGGCGACTGCCTTCGGCTCAGGTCATGATCCTGGAGTCCTGGGATCGAGTCCCACATCGGGCTCCCTGCTCAGCGGGGGGTCTGCTTCTCCCTCTGCCCTCTGCCCTCTCGTGCTCTCTGTCTCTCATTCTCTCTCTCTCAAATAAATAAATAAAATCTTAAAAAAAAATGAAAAATAAAAAAATAAATTATTCTGCCACGAGAGCTGGTCCTTTGTTGTTAGGAATTTCTAGCAGACAGAGAAACAATGATCAGGTGTCTCATCTCGAGCTTTCTCTGGGTTCATTTCACTAGTTGACACTCATTCTTCCTCCCTGATTTCCTCTTTTCCTTAAAAAATATCATGGAATGATAAATGATTCTAGAAACCACGTTATAATCATTTGAGGAGAAAGTAAGGTGTACATTAAAGTCAATGCAGGAATGCTGCAGAGGTACAGAGAATTAACACTTTTTCTGAGGTCTATTCACTGGACTCCTGGTGCAAGATAGCTGCCAGTTTCCTGAGGGTCCTGCTTTAGCACCCTAGGCTTGGTGGCTCTGTGCTCCAGACCAGCATAGTCTCAAATTGCCTAGGGTCAAAAATCAAAAACCACACTTTGCTAACGTACTCCTTTGTGGATAGAATTTTACCTCGTGGACACACCTGGCAGCAAACCCTTGTCTAAAGAAACCCTTCAGTAGACAGCTGTTCTGCAATTTTAGCTAGCAGTGCTCCCGCATGGTGGTTTCTTGAAGACAGTTGTCCATTTATCTCCCCATTGCTGACTGGGGTGTCACATTTCCAGATGGCTGTGATAGGCAGTTCATCCCAAGCCAATGAGACTACCCCAGCATTTTTCCATTAGCCACAAACTTTTTATAACCACTTTCACTTTCCATCTTTAAAAAAAAGATATTCATATCCCTGAATCTTATCTGTCTGTGGAATTTATAGGATAGAGAAATAAATACTATTGGCCACAATGTGATCTACCCTATGTTTATATGACATCAGTACTAAATTGAGTATGGAGGTGGTTTATGGTGGTATTACCTGATTTTTTGCTAAATCCAAACATGCTTAATTTGTTTTTGTTTTTGTTTTTTGCCTTAGAGGTCATCAGAGTATGAGGAAGCCAGTATCCCTACTGTATACAATCTCGTTCCTATCATCAATGACCAGTCTCAATACATTCATCATTTAGAGGCAGAAGTCAAGTTCTGCAAGGTAAGTTTCTCATTAAAAATTTAACCGTAACTAAATTAAAGTTTCTATTAATGATACCTTATATGAAAACTTGCTATTATTAGTCTTCATGTGTATTGCAAAACATTGACAATTGTCATGTTTACATCTTTGAAAAGACTGATATGTTACAGAGGCTTCCCATGCTGGGGAATGATACTCCTGACCTTGCCATTTCTGATTGCTTCATTTCCCAGTGGACCATAACTGTGTCTAATCTAATATTTTGATAATATGCTCTCTTGTTTCAGAGTTTTTGCTTTCCACCCCATGTTCTTTAGCCCAGCTGATGGGGAATGCTTTGGAATGGTAATACCAGTCACTCTCCCACACTTGTCAACCTAGTGAAGCTCTCCTACAGCAACCAGCGATTCTAAACTGCTGACAAAATCCACTCCATTGTCAGCAAAGGTTCTTACCTTAGGTTTGAGTGAAAATGGCCCATGGGGGTACTGATAACAATGATCAAGAAACCAAATGTGTCCTCTGCAGCTTGTAACACCAGAGGCTCATAATGTTTACTTACTCAACTGAGGCAGTTTAGTAAGGTCCTTAATGCCATTGGAGCCTTTATGCCTCTCCCAACTATGTGCTTTGGTTTTCCTTCCTTTTTTTATTCAGTATCAATATATCATATTTTTTACATTTTGGTTCCTCTTCAAAGGTGCAAGACTTCAGAAACCTTTAGACGTTTCATGGTTCTGACGTTTCCAAGAAGTTCCCGATCTTAGCATGTCTTTGTTCTTGGAGGATACAATCATTATTGCACAAGTTTTCTTGGATTACCAAAAAGGCTGAAATAATATCCTAGGATTGATCCCTTAACAAGCTCCTGTTAATCTCTAAGATGCTATGGAAAAAACTTAAAAGACCTTGTAGGGGAGTTTTACCTCTACCCTCTTAGGGTTTTTGGCTGTGACTTATACTTAACATAAAACAGGGGTGCCTGGGTGGCTCAGTCATTAAGCGTCTGCCTTCGGCGCAGGTCATGATCCCACGGTCCTGGGATCGAGCCCTGCATCGGGCTCCCTGCTCCACAGGGAGCCTGCTTCTCCCTCTCCCTCTGCCTGCTGCTCTGCCTACTTGTGCTCTCTATCTCTCTGTCAAATAAATAAATAAAATCTTAAAAAAAAAATTAACATAAAACAGATTAACAGGATGAAAATATACACATTTATTTGGTTATTTTATTACTGAAGTATAATTGATAATATTATATTAATTTTAGGTGTACAACATATTGATTGAACAATTCTATATATTACTCAATGCTCACCACAATAAGTATAGTTACCATCTGTCAGAATACATGTTATTACAATATTATTGACTATATTACCTGTCTGTACTTTTCATCTCTGTGATTTATTTATTTTATAACTGAAAGTTTGTACCTCTTAGTCCCCTTTATCTATTTCACCCATCTCCCTACCCACCTCCCCTCTGACAACCACCAGTTCTCTATATTTGAGTCTTTGTTCTTTTATTTTGTTAGATTCCACATACAATTGAAATCATACGGTATTTGTCTCCCTCTGTCTGATTTATTTCACTTAGCATGGTACCGTTTAAGTCCACCCCATGTTGTCACAAATGCAAGATCTCATTCTTTTTTATGGGTGAGTAATATTCTATTCCATATATATTTGTTTATATGTATACGTACACACACACACAAACACACACACACACATCTTCTTTATCCATTCATGTATCGGTGCATATTTGGTTGCTTCCATATCTGTAAATCTGTAAATACTGCTGCAGTAAATGGAGAGGTGCATAGATCTTTTTGGATTTGTGTCAGTTTGGAGGGTAAATACCAGTAGTGAAATTACTGGATCATATGGTATTTCTGTTTTTAAATTTTTTGAGAAACCTCCATACTGTTCTCCACAGTGGCTGCACCAATTTATATTCCCACCAACAGTGCATGAGGATTGCCTTTTTACCCCATCCTCATCAACACTTGTTAATTCTTGTCTTTTTGATACTAGCCATTCTAATTGGTGTGAGGTGATACCTCATTGTAGTTTTCATTTTTTTCCCCCTGATGATTACTGTTGTTGAGCATGATTTCATGTGTCTGTTGACCATGTGTATGTCTTCTTTGGAAAAATGTCTGTTCAGGTCCTCTGCCTATTTTTTTAAAATTTTATTATATTAATCACCATACATTACATCATTAGTTTTTGATGTAGTGTTCCATGATTCATTGTTTGCGTATAACACCCAGTGCTCCATTCAATACGTGCCCTCTTTAATACCCATCACCAGGCTAACCGATCTCCCCACCCCTCTCCCCTCTAGAACCCTCAGTTTGTTTCTCAGAGTCCATAGTCTCTCATGGTTCGTCTCCCCCTCTGATTTCCCCCCGCTTCATTTTTCCCTTCCTACTATCTCTTTTTTTTTTAACATATAATGTATTATTTGTTTCAGAGGTACAGATCTGTGATTCATCAGTCTTACACAATTCACAGCGCTCACCATAGCACATACACTCCCCAATGTCTATCACCCAGCCACCCCATCCCTCCCACCCCCCACCACTCCAGCAACCCTCAGTTTGTTTCCTGAGATTAAGAATTCCTCATATCAGTGAGATCATATGATACATGTCTTTCTCTGATTGACTTATTTCACTTAGTATAATACCCTCTACTTCCATCCATGTCGTTGCAAATGACAAGATTTCATTTCTTTTGATGGCTGCATAATATTCCATTGTATATATATACCATATCTTCTTTACCCATTCATCCATTGATGGACATCTTGGCTCTTTCCACAGTTCGGCTATTGTGGACATTGCTGCTATAAACATTGGGGTGCATGTACCCTTTCGGATCCCTACATTTGTATCTTTGGGGTAAATACCCAGTAGTGCAATTGCTGGGTTGTACAGTAGCTCTATTTTCAACTTTTTGAGGAACCTCCATACTGTTTTCCAGAGTGGCTGCACCAGCTTGCATTCCCACCAACAGCGTAGGAGGGTTCCCCTTTCTCCGCATCCTCGCCAACATCTGTCGTTTCCTGACTTATTAATTTTAGCCATTCTGACTGGTGTGAGGTGGTATCTTATTGAGGTTTGGATTTGGATTTCCGTGATGCCGAGTGACGTTGAGCACTTTTTCATGTGTCTCTTGGCCATTTGGATGTCTTCTTTGCAGAAATGTCTGTTCATGTCTTCTGCCCATTTCTTGATTGGATTATTTGTTCTTTGGGTGTTGAGTTTGATAAGTTCTTTCCTCTGCCTATTTTTAAATCAGATTATTTACTTTTTTTGGTGTTGAGTAGTACAAGTTTTTTATATACTTTGGATATTAACCCCTTATCAGATATATCATTTACAAATCTCTTCTCCCATCCATGAGGTTGCCTTTTTTTTTTGTTGGTGATTTCCTTTGCTGTGCAAAAACTTTTTATTTTGGTTTCCCTTGCCTGAGGAGACATATCCATAAACATGTTGCTGATCCAAGAGATTACTGCCTATGTTTTTTCTTTTTTTTTAAAGATTTTATTTATTTATTTGACAGAGACAGAGATAGCGAGAGCAGGAACACAAGCAGCGGGAGGGGGAGAGGGAGAAGCAGGCTTCCCCCCGAGGAGGGAGCCCGATGTGGGACTCGATCCCAGGACCCTGGGATCATGACCTGAGCCGAAGGCAGACGCTTAACGACTGAGCCACCCAGGCGCCCTGCCTATGTTTTTTCTTTTAGAAGTTTTATGGTCTCAGCATTTAGCTGTTTAATCCATTTTGAGTATATTTCTGTGTATGGTGTGAGAAAGTGGTCCAGTTTCATTCTTTTACATGTTGCTGTCCAGTTTTCCCAACAACATTTTTTATTGAAAAGACTGTCTTTTCCCCGTTGGATATTCTTGCCTCCTTTGTCATAGATTAACTGACCATTATAGGTGTGTTTATTCTGGGCTTTCTATTCTGTTCCACTGATCTGTGTCTGTTTTTGTGCCAGTACCATACTATTTTGATTACTATAGCTGTATAGTACATCTTAAAATCTGGGATTGTGATACCCCTAGCTTTGTTCTTCTTTAATATTACTTTGACTATTTAGGGTCTTTTGTGGTTCCATACAAATACTAGGATTATTTATTCTAGTTCGGTGGAAAATGCTATTAGTATTTTGATAGAGATTGCATTGAATCTGTAGATTGCCTTGGGTAGTATGGACATTTTAACAATATTTATTCTTCCAATCCATAAGCATGGTATATCTTACCATTTGTTTGTATCTTTTTCATTTTCTTTCATCAGTGTTCTATAGTTTTCAGACTATAGGTCTTTCACCTCCTTGTTTAGGTTTATTCCTAGGTATTTTATTACTTTTGGTGCATTGTAAATGGGATTGTTTTAATACAAGTTTTATGTGACATGGGAACTCTCATAAGGAAATGATGACTCAGAGAAATGGCAAAACCAAAATGCTTTTATACTATGTTGAGCAAAGAGAGGCAATGTGGAAACATAACTAAAATATATGGGGAGGCTAAAGGAAGATGAGTTATTTTAATGAGGTCTGTTTGCACAGATTCCTCTCAGCCTCACTCCCTATCTCTGGTGATAAGAATGTTTTCTTTCAGGTGCCTGGGTGGCTCAGTTGGTTAAGTGACTGCCTTCGGCTCAGGTCATGATCCTGGAGTCCCGGGATCGAGTCCCACATCGGGCTCCCTGCTTGGCAGGGAGTCTGCTTCTCTCTCTGACCCTCCTCCCTCTCATGCTCTCTGTCTCTCATTCTCTCTCTCTCTCAAATAAATAAAATCTTTAAAAAAAAAAAAAAAAGAATGTTTTCTTTCTTCCTCATATGGGGAGGACATCTTTCACATGGGAGTTTTATCTCCTGCTTCCAGGAAGAAAGGGAAGGTCACTCTTTTTGTATCTGCTGTTTTTTAAGTGCTTTTAGCTCAAAATAATTCTTATTCCAAAGTGGCATATTTTGGGGTGGCAGATTCTACCACAATATAAATTGTAATAAACTTAACTATTTAGTTGTGGATGGCTGGGTGACTCAGTCAGTTAAGTGTCTGCCTTTGGCTCAGGTCATGATCCCAGGGTCCTGGGATCAAGTCCCACATCGAGCTCCCTGCTCAGCAGGGAGCCTGCTTCTCCCTCTTCCTGTTGCTCCCCTGCCTGTGCTCTCTCTCTCTCTCTCTGACAAATGAATAAATAAAATCTTTTAAAAAAATAAAATAAACTTACCATCTAGTTGAGAAGAGAGTACTAATGCCAATGAGCACCACAGTAACACTATAGAGAATATGATGTAGTCTGCGTTCTGTAGTATTTTTTTTTTTTTAAAGATTTTATTTATTTATTTGACAGAGACAGCGAGAGCAGGAACACAAGCAGGGGGAGTGGGAGAGGGAGAAGCAGGCTTCCCGCTGAGCCGGGAGCCCAATGCGGGACTCGATCCCAGGACCCTAGGATCATGACCTGAGCCGAAGGCAGTCACTTAACCAACTGAGCCACCCAGGCGCCCCTGCGTTCTGTAGTATTAACTAAAATTATAATAAGAGTAGAAGGGTACTAAAAGCTGGAGTTTTGGAGGATGTTTTTCTGGGAGAGGAAAATCTTAAAGGAGCAGGATTGTTTAGATCAGCAGAAGGAGGATGAAAGAGTTCCATAGAGAAAACAGCAACACTGAAAGGACATATTCAGGATGAATGTTTTATTTATGGGGGCCACAAGGCATCTATTCTAAATTCTTGCAGTAGAGGATGTCTGTTAGAAATTATTAAGGGCACCTGAGTGGCTCAGCCGGTTAAGTGTCTGCCTTCGGCTCAGGTCATGATCTCAGGGTCCTGGGATCAAGCCCTGCATCGGGCTCCTTGCTCAGCTGGAAGCCTGCTTCTCCCTTTCGCTCTGCCTGCCACTCTGCCTACTTGTGCTCTCTCTCTCTCTCTGTCAAATAAATAAATAAAATCTTTAAAAAAAATTATTAAAAGGATGCTGAACTAGGAAAATGGAAGATTATAAAAGCCTTGAAAGGTAGACATAGTATATATTTTATACATTTTAACAAGGGAATAATAGGGCGCCTGGGTGGCTCAGTCGTTAAGCGTCTGCCTTCAGCTCAGGTCATGATCCCAGGGTCCTGGGATCGAACCCCACATCGGGCTCCCTGCTCTGCTGGGAGTCCGCTTCTCCCTCTCTCACTCCCCCTGATTCTGTTCCCTCTCTCGCTGTGTCTCTCTCTGTCAAATAAATAAATAAAATCTTAAAAAAATAAAAACAAAAAAACCCCCCCAAAAACAAGGGAATAATAGAATAAAAGTAACATTTAAGGGCTTAGAAAGAGCTTATTAGTTTTTTTAAAAATTTATTTAATTTAAAAAACTTTTTAATTTTTTATATCCTTTTTACATTTATTTTTTATTTTTAAGAGTTTTTGTTTATTTTCTTATTAAATTTTTATTTATTTATTTTTTAAGATTTTATTTATTCGAGAGAGAGAGAGAGAGAAAGAGAGCAAGTGAGGGGAGGGGCAGAGGGAAAAGCAGACTCCTCGCTGAGCAGGGAGCCTGATGCGGTGACCCAGGTTCCTGGGATCCCAGGACCCTGAGATTGTGACCTGAGCCAAAGGCAGACACTTAACCTACTGAGCCGCCCAGGTACCCCCAATTTTATTTTATTTTATTTTTTTTATTTTAAGTAAACTTGTCAGATGTGGGTTCTAACTCACAACCTGGAGATCAAGAGTCACATGCTCTACCAACTGACCCAGCCAGGTGCCCCTAAGTTTTTATTTAAATTCCAGTTCGTTAACATACAGTGTGTTAGTTTCAGGAATACAATATAGTGATTCAACGCTTCCATACAACACACACTGCTCATCATAACAGGTGCACTCCTTAATCCCCATTACCTATTTCACCCATCCTTCCACCAACCTCCTGTCTGGTAACCATCAGTTTGTTCTCTGTAGTTAAGAGTCTATTTCTTGGTTTGCCTCTCTCTCTCTCTTTTTTTTCCCTTTGCTCATTTGTTTTGTTTCTTAAATTCCACATATGAGTGAACTCATATGGTATTTGTCTTTCTCTGCCTGACTTATTTCCCTTAGCATAATACTGTGTAGTTCTATCCATGTCTTTGCAAATGACAAGATTTCTTTCTCCTTTATGGCTGAGTAATATTCCATTGTATATATATACCACTTCTTCTTTACCCGTTCGTCCTTTGATGGACACTTGGGCTCTTTCCATAATTTGGCTATTGTAGATAATGTTGCTATAAACATTGGAGTACATGTGTCCCTTTGAATTAGTATTTTTGGGGGTGCCTGGTTGGCTGTCCCATTAAGCATCTGCCTTTGGCTCAGGTCGTGATCCCTGGGTCCTGGGATCGAACCCCGCATCGGGCTCTCTGCTCAGTGGGAAATCTGCTTCTCCCTCTCCCATTCCCCCTGCTTGTGTTCCCTCTCTTGCTGTCTCTCTCTCTCTGTCAAATAAATAAATAAAATCTTAAAAAAAAAAAACAAACCACCAGCCACTCTCAGTCCACACACATGGCCCTGCTGCTCCAGGTTTCAGTCCGGGGTGGGGGCTGCCCTAAAGTCCTTTCCCCACCCATCGCTACCAGTCTGCGAGTCCGTGCCCTGTCCCCAGTGCGGGAGGCTTTCACGCTCCGGCACTGCAGGATCCCCATGGCTCCCTCCCCCTTCCATTTATCTTCCAATATCTGCCTGCAGAATCACTTCATACCTTGAAACCAACTGCCTGCGATATTCTGTTTGTAGAGATCCAGATATATATTCTTACATCTCAGGCTGATTTCGTGGGTGTTCAGAGTGGTCTGGTAGATACCCAGCTCAATTGTGGGACTGGTTGGAATAGGGTCCCCTACTCCTCCTCCATCTTTTCCTCCCCCTCCAGCTTTGCTTTTCTTTTTCAAGAATGCTTTGGCTATTTGGGGGTCCTCTTTGGTTCCATACAAATTATAGAATTGTTTGTTCTAGCTCTGTGAAAAATGCTGTTGGTATTTTGATAGGGATTGCATTAAATATGTAGATTGCTTTGCATAGTATGGACATTTTGACAATATTCTTCTAATCCGTGGGCATGGAATGTCTTTCCATTTCTTTGTGTCATCTTCAATTTCTTTCATCAGTGTTTTATAGTTTTCAGAGTACAGGTCTTTCAGCTCTTTGGTTAGGTTTAGTCCTAGGTATCTTATTGTTTTTGGTGTAATTGTAAATGGGATAGATTCCTTAATTTCTCTTTCTGCTGCTTCATTACTGGTGTATAGAAATGCAACAGATTTCTGTACGTTGATTTTGTATTCTGTGACCTTACTGAATTCATGTATAAGTTCTAGCAGTTTTTTGGTGGTTTTTCAGGTTTTCCATATAGAGTATCATGTCATCTGCAAATAGTGAAAGTTTTACTTCTTCCTTGCCAATTGGGATGTTCTTTATTTCTTTTTGTTGTCTGATTGTTGTGGCTAGGACTTCCAGTATTATGTTGCATAAAAGTGGCAAAAGTGGACATCCCTGTCTTGTTCTTGACCATAGAGGAAAAGCTCTCAGTTTTTCCCCATTGAGGATATTAGCTGTGGGCTTTTGACCTATGGCCTTTATTATGTTGAGTCATGTTCCCTCTAAACCTACTTTGTTGAGGGTTTTTGTCATGAATGGATGTTGTACTTTGTCAAATGCTTTTTCTGCATCTATTGAAATGATCATACGGTTCTTATCCTCTCTTGTATTAATGTGGTGTATCATGTTGACTGATTTGCAAATATTGAACTACCCTTGCAACCCAGGAATAAATCCCACTTGATTGTGGTGAATGATTTTTTTAACGTATTGTTGGATTTAGTTTGCAAGTATGTTATTGAGAATTTTTGCATCTATGTTTATCAAGGATATTGGCCTATAGTTCTCTTTTCTAATGGTGTCATACATCCTATAGCTTTTGAAAAATGTATAATGATGTGTATCCATCATTACAGTAGCAAAGAGAATAGTTCCACTGCGGTAAAGATCATCTGTGCTCCATTTACTCATCTCTCCTTTCTTACCCTCCAAATGCCGGCAACTGCTGGTCTCTTTACTGTCTGCACAGTTTTGCTTTTTCAGAATGTCATGTAGTTGGAATCATATAGTCTGTAGCCTTTTCAGACTGGCTTCACTGACTTAGGAATAGGCATTTAAGTTTCCTCCATGTCTTTTCATGGCTCAGTAGCCTTTTTTTAATCACTGGGTAATATTCTATTGTATGGGTATAACATAGTTTGTTTATCCATTCATCCTTTGAAGGACATCTTGCTTGCTTCCAAGTTTTGGCAACTATGAACAACACTGCTATAAATATTCATGTGCAGGTTTTTGTGGATATAAATTTTTAACTCATTTGAGTAAATACCAAGAAACTCAATTGCTGGATCACTCGATAAAGAGTATTTTTAGTTTTGTAAGAAGCTGTCAAACTGTCTTCCTAAATGGCTGTACCATTTTGCTTTTTCACCAGCAATGAATGAGAGTTCTTGATGCTCCACATCCTTGCCAGCATTTGGTGTCATTGGTGTTTTGGATTTTAATGTACTTGAGGTGTGTTTTAATTTAAATTCCCTGATGACATGTAATATTGGATATGATTTTCCTGTACTTATTTTCCACTTATATACTTTCTTTTTTAAAATTGGATTGTTTGTTTTCTTATTATTGAGTTCTAAGAGTTCCTTATATATTTTGGAAACCAGTCATTTATCAGCTATGTCTTTGGCAATTCTTTTCTCCTAGTCTGTGGCTAGTCTTTGATTCTCCTAACAGTGTCCTTCATAGAGCAGAAGGTTTTAATTTCAGTAAAGCCTAACTTATCAATTTTTTCTTTCATAGATTTTGCTTTTCGTATTCTATCTAAAGATCATTGCCAAACCCAAGGTCATCAGTATTTTCCCCATTCTTCTATAATTTTGTGTTTTACATTTATATCTATGCTCCATTTTTAGTTCATTTTTATGTAAGGTGTAAGATCTCTGTCTAGATTGTTTTTTCTTTTCTTTTCTTTTCTTTTTTTCTGCATGTGGATATCCAGTTGTTTCAGCACCATTTGTTGAAAAGAATGTTTCAATTGAATTGCCTTTGCTTCTTTATAAAGATCAGATGACTATATTTGTTTGAATCTACTTCTGGGATCACTTTTCTGCTCCATTGATCTATTGGTCTATTCTTTTGCAAATACCATACTGTCTTGATTATTGGAACTTTATAGTAAATCTTGAAGTTGGGTAGTGTCAATCTTCTGATATTGTTCTTCTCATTATGATGTTAAGTATTTGGGTCTTTTGCCCCTTTATATGAATTAAAATCAGTTAGTAAATATCCACAAAATAACAAAATCAGATGTCTTTTTAAAAAATTATTTCTTCCTTTCCAGTATATATGGTTTTTATTTCTTTTTCCTATCTTGTTGCATTAGCTAGGATTTTTTGTATGGTGTTGAATAGGAGTGATGAGAAGGGACATCCTTGCCTTGTTCTTGTTCTTAATGGGAAACTATCTATAGTCTCACCATTGAGTATGACATTAGCTATATGTTATTTATAGAGGCTGTTTATGAATTTGAGGATGTTTTCCTCTATTTCTTGTCTGCTGAGAATTTTTATCTTGAATGGCTACTGGAATTTGTCACTTGCTTTTTCTGTCTATTGGTATGATCATAAATTATTTTTCTAGCTTGTTGATGTGATGGATTACATTAATGCCTTTTCAAATACTGAACCAACCTTGTATACCTAGAATAAATTCCATTTGGTCCTGTTGTATAGTTCTTTTTATACATCATTGCGTTTGATTTGCTGATATTTCGATGGGGATTTTTGTATTTATCTTCATGAGATATATTATAGGTCTCTAATTTTCCATTTCTGTAGTGTCTTCACCTGGTTTGGCTATTAGGGTGATGCTGGTCTCAAGAATGAGTTAGGAAGTATTCCCTCAGATATTTTATGGAAGATGTTGTAAAAAATTGGTATAATTTGTTACTTAAATTTTTGGTGTAATTCACAAGTGAACTAATGGCAGGCCTGGTGCTTTCTGTTTTAAAGGTTATTAATAATTGATTCAATTGCTTTTATAGATGTAGGCCTTGTTCAGACTATTTCTCCTTCTGTGAGTTTTGATAGATTGTGTCTTTCAAGGAATTGGTCCATTTTATCTAAATTACAAAATTTATGGGCATAGAGTTGTTCATGGTATTCCTTTGTTATCCTTTTAATGTTCATGGGATCTGTAATGATGACTCCACTTTGATTTCTGATGTTAGTAATTTGTGTCTTCTCCCTTTTTTTCTTAGTTAGCCAGGCTAGAGTCTAGAGTCTTACAGTTTTATTGATCATTTCAAGGACCCAGCTTTTGGTTTTGTTGCTTTTCTCTATTGCTTTTCTATTTTTAATTTCTTTGATCTCTACTCTAATTTTTATTGTATCTTCTGCTTACTTTGGATTTAACTTACTCCCCATATTTTTTTTTTAAGTTTCCTAAGACAGAAGCTTAGATTATTGATTTGGAATCTTTCTTCTTTTCTGATGTTTTTCACTGATTTTGTTGTATCTCACAAATATTGGTAAGTTGTATTTTCATTTTTATTTAGTTCAAAATATTTTAAAATTTTTCTTGAGACTTTGTCCTTGACCTGTATGTTATTTAGAACTATTGTTTAATCACCAAGTATATTGGGAGTGTTCCAGCCATCTTTCTGTTATTGATCTCTAGTTTAATTCTACTGTGGTCTGAGAACATACTTTTTATGATTTCTATTCTTTTTGATTTGTTAAGGTGTGTTTTTAGGCCCAGGATGTGGTACGTTTTGGTGAATGTTCTGTTTTAGCTTAAGAAGAATGTGTATTCTCTTGTTGGATAAAATATTCTATAAATGCCATTTAGTTCCACTCGGTGGCTGATGCTGTTCAGTTCAACTATGTACCTACCAATGTTTTGCCATTCTGCAAGATCTGTTGGATCTGTCAATTACTGACAGAGGGGTTTTGAAATCTCCAGCTGAAATAGTGGATTCATCTGTTTCTTTGTACAGTTCTATCAGTTTTTGTATCATGTATTTTGATCTTCTGTCGTTAGGCACATACACATTAAGGATCATTATGTGCCAGGAGAATTGACCCCTTTATCATTATGTGATGCTTCTTTTTATCCCTTATATTTTTGTTTGGTATGAAGTCTGCTTTGTCTGAAATTACTATAGCTATACCAGCTTTCTTTTGATTTATGTTAGCATGGTATGTCTCTCTATCCATTTACCTTTCATTTATCTGTGTCTTTATATTTAAAGTGGGCTTCTTATAGACAACATATGCTTGTGTCATGTTTGTCATTCATTTTTATAGTCTCTTTCTTTTTATTGGGGTATTCAGACCATGGACACTTAAAGTTATTATTGATATGTTTGGATATCAATATAGTTGGATAATACCTACCATGTTTGTTACTGTTTTCTATTCATTGCCCTTGTTCGTTCGTTCGTTCTTTCTTTTCTTTCTTTCTTTCTTTCTTTCTTTCTTTTCTTTCTTTCTTTCTTTCTTTCTTTCTTTCTTTCTTTCTTTCTTCCTTCCTTCCTTCCTTCCTTCCTTCCTTCCTTCCTTCCTTTCTTTCTTTCTTTCTTTCTTCTTTCTTTCTTTCTCCCCCTCCCCTCTCTTCAGTCTTCTACTCTTTTTCTGGCTTTAAGTGATCCTGTTATTTGATTGCAGTTTTTCTCCTCTCTTAGCATAGCAGTTGAACTTTTTTTTTACTTTTGTAAGTGATTGTCCTTGAGTTTGCAATTACATTGATCAGTAATCTAAGTCTGCATTCAAATAGCTCTATACCACCACATGGGTAGGGCAAGTCCCTTATGAGAGAGTGTTTCCAATCCCTCCCTCCTGTCCTCTATAACATTGCTGTCATTCATTTCAATTATTCATAAGCTATACTCACTATATATAGCGCTGCTACCGTGATGTTGAACAAACTGTTATATGTTAGATCAGTTAAGTTTAAAAAAAAAAAAAGTATTTTGTTTTATCACCATATATTCCTTTTCTAATGCTCTTTCTTTTTTGTGTACTTCTGAGCTTATAACCTGTATCATTTTCCTCCTTTCTGGAGAACATTTAACATTTCTTGCAAGGCAGGTCTACTGGAGACAAACTTGCTCAATTTTTTTTTATCTGAGAAAGTCTTTATTTTCCCCTTACCTTTGAAAGTTAATTTGCCTGAATACAGAATTCTAGGTTGGTGAGTTTTTTTCTTTTGAATACTTTAAATATTTCATTCCGTTTTCTTCTTGCTTGCAGGGTTTCTGAAGAAAACCCTGATTTCTGACTTTCTTAAAGATTTTCTGTTTGTCTTTGATTTTCTGCAGTTTGAATATGATATGCCTATCGGGTATAGATTTTTTTTTTTTAAACATTTTATTTATTTGACAGAGAGAGACACAGCGAGAGAGGGAACACAAGCAGGGGGGGTGGGAGAGGGAGAAGCAGGCTTCCCGCGGAGCAGGGAGCCTGATGTGGGGCTAGATTTTTTTGTTTATTTTATACTGCTTGGTGTTCTCTGAGCTTCCTGGATCTGTGGTTTGGTGGTTATCATTTTGGAAAATTCTTGGTCGTTATTGTTTCAAATATTTCTTCTTGTCACCTTAGAAATCATAAAACATATGTTCTCAGACCACAGTAGAATTAAACTAGAGATCACTTTCTCTTTGTCACCTTTTATAATTGTCCCACATTTCTTGGATATTCTGTTCTTTTTCATTCTTTTTTCTCCTTGCATTTTAGTTTGGGAAATTTCTATTGGCAGTTCTTCAGGTTCCCCGATTCTTTTCTTGGTTGTGTCCAATCTATTAATGAGCCCATCAAAGTCATTCATCATTTCTATTATGGTGTTTTTGATTTCCAGCACTTTGAATCTTTCTTAGAGTTTCCATCTCTGCTTATATTTCCCGTCTGTCCTTTCATGTGGTCCACTTTTTCCATTAGATACTTTAACATATTAATCATAATTATTTTAAACTCCCAATCTGATAATTCCAACATTGCTGCCATATTAAAGTCTGGTTCTGTGCTTTCTTCATCTCTTTAAACTGTGCTTTAAGTCTTTTAGTGTGCTTTCTAATTTTTTGTTGAGTGCTGGCCACAAAGTAGTGGGTAAAAGGAACTGTTTAGAGTGAGACATTATGTTTATTGTGGTAGGAGTTAGGCTGTGTTTACTGTTTGGTGTTACTACAGTTGTCAGAGGCTAAAATTTCCACTAGTGTCCTGCTTTATGTTTCCCCTGTTGTCTTTGGGCTTCCCTTGAAAATTCTTCTTAACTATAGTCTGAGATATGCAGTTATTTTAGTGTATTCCCTTGTTATTTTATAGGCGCCCTTTTGATGTGGTGGTGGGTGTGAGAGCAGGGGAAGCATTTTATTTTATTTTATTTATTTTATTTTTTTAAAGATTTTATTTATTTATTTGAGACAGAGAGAATGAGAGACAGAGAGCATAAGAGGGAGGAGGGTCAGAGGGAGAAGCAGACTCCCTGCCGAGCAGGGAGCCTGATGCGGGACTCGATCCCGGGACTCCAGGATCATGACCTGAGCCGAAGGCAGTCGCTTAACCAACTGAGCCACCCAGGCGCCCGGGGAAGCATTTTATAGTCCTATGATTAGGTCTCAGTCTTTTAGGGAGTCTATGCCCATTAGCTTTTACCTTCACAAGTGCTTCTCAGTCACCCTGTCGCCCTAAGTGAGGTGGGAAGCCTAGAGGGAGCTGGGGTTGGATATTTCCTTTTTTGAGGGCAGGGCAGTTAGGTTGTGAAAAACCCCAGCTATTTAGGCTCTGGTAAAATACTTTGTCTTGAGGCAGGCCTTTTTAAGAACAGAAATGCTTTGGGCATATTTCAAAGTGGCTACTTTTCCTCTTGTACTAGAGGAAGCTGGAAGGGATTTTTCTCTAGTCTTTGCTCTAAGAACCTGGTAGTGTCCTAGAGATAAAACTCACAAAATATAGGAATCCCTTTAAGATGGTTCTTCTGGAGTTTTTAACCCTCAAACTTATCTGCCATGAGCTGCCAATTACACTTTACCTTTTCCTTCCCAGGACTGGTTCCCCTGGAAGTTTCTGCTCAGGTAGGTTGTGATTCTCAGGAACACCTGTCTGTCCAATTTGAGAGATGACAGTTTTCCCTGTGACCTCAGTTCTCTTTTGGATTTAAGAAGAGTGGTTGATTTTTTGGTGTGTCCAGCTTTTCTCTTGTTGTGAATGTTGTCTTCCAAGCTCATTATATTCCAGACCAAAAATTGGAAGCCTGCAATATTTTTTTTAGTTAAAGCTTTCAATTATAGACTTGGGTTTTGGCTTTTTTCTGAATGAAATAATTGAAATGGAACTTGCATATATTGCTTAATAGTTTTTTATTACACTGGTAATGAAGTATTGTGCCGTCAATGTATTGATATTTTTTACCTTTTTTCCGAGAGTGAGACACCACCCAATAGCTATTCTAATTGTTACTTATTGTATTCCCTTATCTTATGCCTGCAAGGACAGACAAGCACTCTTTGAGAACTCTCCACCAAACTATCTCGCTCATAATTTCCCTCCATCTGGCTACCAGTCAGTCGATAACTATTCTAACTTTCCATGCCTATCTCAGAGTCCTCTGTATCCCTTTAATCCTCTGTTAGGTTCAACAAGTTGTCGGCATTTGAGCAGGAGTAATAATGTATCTCACCTTATTGTTTAAAAGTCTACCTTATTCTTAAAAATTTTTTAGATAACCCCTTTAATTAAAGTCTTTCTGGAAGCCTACAAAAAAACTGTCAGAAACCACACATTTCTGTGATATGGCCATTAGCAGGCTCTTTACTATATTCCCCATGCTTCTTTTTGTTTGTTAGCTAATGTTTGAGTTGCTTCATTTGTCTAAGTAAAATTACAATATTTCAGAAAATGAATAGAGAGCATGTTTTCCATGCTTTGTATCATGTTGGGTCATTTAGTAATCAGTGATTAACACTGCTTAAAAATGCTTAATGTAGTTGGTATTTTTGTTTCTGCTTTTTACAGGAGGAACTCTCTGGAATGAAAAATAGGGTACAAGTAGTTGTGCTTGAAAATGAAAGGCTCCAGCAAGAGCTGAAATCTCAGAGACAGGAGGAAGCAATGAGGGAACAAACACTTCTGGATGCATCTGTGAGCATTTTTCAAACCATAAATTATATTTTAGTTTGAATGTTCCTTCCTACCCTCTCCCCCAGCCTTCTGAACTGCTGAAATTCTTGACTTGAAGTTTGGCAAATGTACTGTGCTATTACTCACTTGGGGCCTCAAAAATTAAGATTCACCATGGTGGAATGAATCCTCAAATGCAATGATGTAGCGATGCCAAATATCTGTGCTGATTTCCTCTCTGAGCATACATACCATTTATGTTTTTTCCATATGGAAAGAGCAGGTCCGAAGCAGGAAGCAGATCAAATAGGAAACACTTGGTAAATCCAGAAACTTTCTAACTGTAGCTTAGATTTCTGTTGTCTTCCTCTAAATTGTCCTTGCACTCTGAATCCTAATAAGTGTAATCGGCAGCATGGGGAAGCATAGAGAGCACTGGCCTGAGGGTACCAGGATCAGCATGTTAGTTTCCCGTCGTCCCTAACAAGTGGGGTGTTTCACGAGTAATGTTAACAATAGTAACAATAGTAATGTTGCAAATGTGGCTTAACCTCACATGTCCTCTGCTTATTGGCAATTTGAGAAGATTCACCCATATTAGCTGTTCTTACTCTTTAATGTAACAATCACTTGGGATACTTGTTGATAGTGCAGATTCCTGAGCTCCCTTCCCTGAGAGTCTGATGCAGTGGGTTTGGGTTAAGTCCTTGAGTTAAAAATATGAATTTTTAACAAGTTGCCTAAGTGATTCTAGTATCAATGCACCACATTTTGAAGAACAGTGGATTCGATGATGTCTTTAATTGTACAACACAAAATTCTTGTGATGATATTTAAGTAGTGTTTAAACTTAATGTCTCCTTATGACTTGTCAGAGATACTGTTGCCTTAAAAATGTTATTTACTCTTTTGCTATAGGACACAGTTAATCACAGCTTGTCCTGCTTTTTGAAACAAATTCAGATTTCCATGGGGAAGTGTTAATATTTGCCTGTTGCAGCTTTACTTTACAATGGATTTTGGTGATTTTGACTTAGTTGTCATTGGTAAATCCATTCTGATTAAGAAAAAATATGAGTGCCTTAATGTTTTACCTAGGTGTCCTCTAATTTTTTATTTTGAAGTGTTTTTTTTTGTTGACCTGACCTGATATCTCATTTGTAATCCTTGAGTTCTATGTTAGAATTTCCTATTTAGAAGTAGCTGATTGTGTTAAATCTGAATGGCAAAGTGGGCTGATCAGTATTTCAGTTTATTTTTCTGAAGTATGTTTCAGTTTGTGTCCAGCTGTTCTCCCTTCACCAGAAGAGTTTTTTGAATATTTATATTATGATATTATTTATTATCAATGTTAGTACAAGTTAAAAATCCCATCTTAGTTTCTTATTATTTTAATGTCAATTTGAAGATGATAGAGCCATATAAAAAGTACTTCGAAGTAGCTCGTTTTAAAAATATATTCTTTTGCTTTTCTTCCAAATATGTAGTCACTTAGCAAACAGTGACTCAATTATTCATAGACTTTGGTATTTGTACAATGACAAAGAAGTGGAAGAAGGGGAAGTGAAGTGAGAAAGGAAATTAGGCAGACAAGTGAACCAGAGGGCAAGAGAAGTGAGTAATACAGAAGGGGAAGGAAACAATGTACCAACACACATGCTTTGCTATAGGAACAAAGGAAACTTGCTGAAGAAAATTACAGCCATAGTTATGGAAAAAACAAAATTGTAGAGTGTTTCTTTTTTAAAAAAACACGTGAACTAAAATATAATGCAAACAATCAAAATGATTGTTGCACGTGTCAGGAGACCTGGATATCTATTTTAATGTCAGTCTTCTGTGTTATTTTGTTGCTATAGAGTTGCTAACCCTGCCACATTACTGAATTGCTGTATGAGATCTAGTAATTTGGGGGTGGAGTCTTTTGGATTTTCCACATAAAGTATCATGTCGTCTGCGAAAAGAGAGAGTTTGACTTCTTCTTTGCCAATTTGAATACCTTTTATTTCTTTTTGTTGTCTGATTGCTGTTGCTAGGACTTCTAGTACTATGTTGAACAATAGTGGTGAGAGTGGGCATCCTTGACGTGTTCCTGATCTTAAGGGAAAGGCTCTCAGCTTTTCCCCATTGAGGATGATATTTGCTGTGGGTTTTTCATAGGTGGATTTTATGAACTTGAGGAATGTTCCCTCTATCCCTATACTCTGAAGAGTTTTATTCAGGAAAGGATGCTGTATTTTGTCAAATGCTTTTTCTGCATCCATTGAGAGGACCATATGGTTCTTCTCTCTCCTCTTATTAATGTGTCCTATCACATTGATTGATTTGCGAATGTTGAACCACCCTTGCATCCCGGGGATAAATCCCACTTGGTCATGGTAGATGATCCTTTTAATGTATTGTTGGATCCTATTAGCTAGGATTTTGTTGAGGATTTTGGAATCCATATTCATCAGGGATATCGGTCTGAAATTCTCCCTTTTGATGGGGTCTTTGCCTGGTTTGGGGATTAAGGTAATGCTGGCCTCATAGAATGAGTCTGGAAGCTTTCCTTCTGTTTCTATTTTTTGAAACAGCTTCAGGATACAAAATCAATGCACAGAAATCAGTTGCTTTCTTATACACTAACAATGCAATTGTAGAAAGAGAAATTAGAGAAATGATTCCATTTAAAATAGCACCAAAAACCATAAAATACCTCGGAATAAACCTAACCAAAGAGGTAAAGGATCTATACTCTAGGAACTATAGAACACTCATGAAAGAAATTGAAGAAGACACAAAAAGATGGAAAAACATTCCATGCTCATGGATCGGAAGAATAAACATTGTTAAAATGTCTATGCTACCCAGAACAATCTATACCTTCAATGCCATCCTGATGAAAATTCCAATGACATTTTTCAAAGTGCTGGAACAAGCAATCCTAAAATTTGTATGAAATCAGAAAAGACCCCGAATCACCAAGGAAATGTTGAAAAAGAAAAACAAAGCTGGGGGCATCACGTTGCCCGATTTCAAGCTATATTACAAAGCAGTGATCACCAAGACAGCATGGTACTGGCACAAAAACAGACATATAGACCAATGGAACAGAATAGAGAGCCTAGATATGGACCCTCAACTCTATGGTCAAATAATCTTCGACAAAGCAGGAAAAAATATGCAATGGAAAAAAGTCTCTTCAATAAATAGTGCTGGGAAAATTGGACAGCCACATGCAGAAGAATGAAACTTGACCATTCTCTAACATCACACACAAAGATAAACTCAAAATGGATGAAAGACCTCAATGTGAGACAGGAATCCATCAAAATCCTAGAGGAGAACATAGGCAATAACCTCTTTGACATTGGCCACAGCAACTTCTTTCAAGATACATCTCTTTGGAGATAGCTAGTGAAACAAAAGCAAAAATGAACTTTTGGGACTTCATCAAGATAAAAAGCTTCTGCACAGCAAAGGAAACAGTCAACAAAACAAGGAGGCAACCCACAGAATGGGAGAAGATATTTGCAAATGACAGTACAGATAAAGGGCTGGTATCCAAGATCTATAAAGAACTTCTCAAACTCAACACCCAAAAAACAAATAATCAAGTCAAAAAATGGGCAGAAGACATGAACAGACACTTCTCCAAAGAAGACATACAAATGGCTAACAGACACATGAAAATATGTTCATCATCATTAGCCATCAGGGAAATTCAAATCAAAACCACACTGAGATACCACCTTACACCAGTTAGAATGGCAAAAATGGACAGGGCAAGAAACAACAAATGTTGGAGAGGTTGTGGAGAAAGGGGAACCCTCTTACACTGTTGGTGGGAATGCAAGTTGGTATAGTCACTTTGGAAAACAGTGTGGCGGTGCCTCAAAAAATTAAAAATAGAGCTACCCTATGACCCAGCAATTGAACTACTGGGTATTTACCCCAAAGACACAGATGTAGTGAAAAGAAGGGCCATATGCACCCCAATGTTCATAGCAGCAATGTCTGCAATAGCCAAACTGTGGAAAGAGCCGAGATGCCCTTCAACAGATGAATGGATAAAGATGTGGTCCATATATACAATGGAATATTACTCAGCCATCAGGAAGAATGAATACCCAACTTTTACATCAACATGGATGGGACTAGAGGAGATTATGCTAAGTGAAACAAGTCAAGCAGAGGAAGTCAATTATCATATGGTTTCACTTATTTGTGGAACATAAGGAAGAGCATGGAGGACATTAGGAGAAGGAAGGGAAAAATGAAGGGCGGGGAGGAAATCGGAGGGAGAAATGAACCATGAGAGACTATGGACTCTGAGAAACAAACAGGGTTTTAGAGGGGAGGGGGGCAGGGGGGATTTGTTAGCCCAGTGATGGATATTAAGGAGGGCACATACTGCATGGAGCACTGGGTGTTATACGAAAACAATGAATCATGGAACACTACATCAAAAACTAATGATGTATTGTATGGTGACTAACATAACATAAGAAAATTAAATTAAAAAAGAATTACTAACCCTACTGCTTTTTGCTTGTGTAGGTGAATTGAGGCATTTCAGCAATGTATGCTCAGTGCTGTGTTCAGTTTTAATGTAAATGAAACTTTTTAGAATATCTTAAATATAAACACATCAAGAGACATTATCTTTCTTTTTTTTTCTGAACTCTTTTTACTGAGTCTGTTACCATGCTGATGGTAGATCTTGCCAAAGCTATTGGCAGATTTGAGTATAGATTTTCAGTATTTCTTAATGCCTTCTTTTGAAAAATAATTAAAATAATTATACAGTAATGACTAATACTTACTGATGACTACATGTTACGATGTGGCAGGCAGTATATCAAGCACTTTATTTACATTCAATTATTTTAGGTTTATAGTAGCGAAGGAAGGTGAGTGTTATGCCTGTTTTCAGATGAGTAAATTAAGGTACAGGGCAGTTAAGTAAACAAAGCAACACTACTACTGTCACAAAGCTAGAAAATGGCAAAGCTAGGACTCAAACATGGGACTGTCTGACTCCCCAGATCCATCTGCCTAGCCTTGAGTTAGACTTTCTGCATAAGTTAGGAATAGCTTGTCAGTATTTAACCAAACTACCTTTGTTTGCCATGGGGTAGACGATTCTCCCCACAAGAGAGGAACATCCTCTTTATTGTTCTTGAGTTTTAGCCTTGGACTTGGATGGTAGCCTACATGATGTTTAGTGCTTTAACTACTTTATGACCCAGTGGTTGAAGAAACAAGCAGGTTATTTTTTAAAAATTACAACCATTTCCATCTTCATTTTTCATCATTTTTTAAGTGAAATTTCTCTTCATGGAGAACTTCTCTCCAGAGTTCAAAAAATTATAATAATATTAAAATATATGCTATTTATTAGAAATTTTGGGGGCAACTGGGTGGCGCAGTCAGCTGAGCGAAACTCTTGGTTTCGACTCAGGTCATAATCTCAGGGTTGTGAGATCCAGCTCTGAGTAGGGCTCTGTGTTCTTCATGGAGTCTGCATGGGACTCACTCTGCCCCTCCCTGCCCTCAGATAAATAAATACATCTTAAAAAAAAAAAGAAAAAAGAAATTTTGGCATGTGTTCTCATTCAAAGATCTCAGAGATTTTTTTAAAAGCAGAACATTTCTGAGTCATATCTTTCATGTCTACTTTCATCCCCTCACTACTACCCCTCCCCTCAATTAAGTAATCAAAGGTTTTCAGTGATCTCCAGGGATGTAAATGTAATTATATTTTTTTAATTTTGGTCAAATACCATTCAAATTCTTAAATGTTATCTGTGAAACACAAAGTGTCAATTAGACTAGCACTTCTTTCCAAAGAATGACAATATTTTATTTCATAAATCAGCAATGTATAGTGTATGTACTTTTTCCAATTTCTCTGTAGGAAATTAGTGCTGCCGTTCTTCACAATTCTCTAAGGCAACTTTGAATGCACTAAGATCTTGATTTGTCCTTACTAGAAAATCAAGTCCAAGCTTGTTATACCATATTTTCCAGATCCTTATTTGACTCTCTAGCTTGACATTTTGATATCTGTTGTTTTGTGCCTCAATCTCTAGTAATTCTGAATTGCATGAGTCCCCTGTAGGCACCAGACTTTTTCACACATCTGTGACTTTCCCCATACTGTTTTCTTCTTGGCATGCTCTTCTCATCTAGCTTGCTCTTTCTCATCCAAGACATAACACCAATGTCAACACTTCCCCAGAAAACCTTCCTTGAATCTCTTGTTCTCAGTGCCCCTCCTTTGTTTTCCCATAGCTCCCCATGCACACCTCTGGCCTAGCACTTACCTTATTAAATTGAAATTATCTGCTTAGGGGTTTGTCTTGAGGATGAGATTGGTCTTGTTCATTTTTATCCCCCAAGCTCTTAGCACAGTGCCTGAACATAGGAGCTAACATACACAAATGTTTGCATTAAACTGAACTTCCAGAAGAATATGGAATAGGCCCTCAGAATACTACTTGGGATGAATGAGCAGTTTAGTTCATTCTAGCATGATATGGCACTGCAGTGTAGTTCTGTGTTTGGGACATATCCTCTCCTGTGAGTACTACCATATCCTTTGGCCCTTAGCAAGAGTTCAGTAATTATTTGTTGAATTAAATTAATATTTCAGTCCTTGTACACACAAATTACCCAGATCTTTGGGCTGCATATTTCACTGAATGTTGAGAGGGTATCAGAGGTGCAAACACAATGGGTATACACCAGATGTGGTCTATAGGCATGTTTTGTTTGTTTGATGAACAATAAACCAGTATTTAACAGTGTTTCAGATGAAAAGCCAGATATCTGGCTTATCTTTTAAAAAAATCAGAAGATTTTTTTTTGTAATATGAGTTTGCATTCACACATGGCAGCAATTGCATGGAACTGAGTAATGGCTGCAACTTTCAGACCGTTTGTCATGGTCCCTACCACTCCTTTGTGAGTCCCTGACGTGCAGGCTATATGTCAGTTCTGTTTATCTCCATGCACTGTTTTTCTTATTGAAGATAAATATTTTTCTGGAAAGACAGGAGAGCATAGTGGTTTGGGGCATGGCCTGGGGAACTAGATTGCTAGGGTTCAGATCCTAGCTCTGCTGCTTATTAGCTACTTCCTACCTCTGTGACTCTTACAAATTACTCAGTGTGACTCAGTTTCCTCTTCTTTTTTTAAGATTTATTTATTTATTTTAGAGAGAGAGAGAGAGAGAGTGAGCAAACACGGTGTGGGGGGGGCAGAGGGAGAGGGAGAGAGAATCTCAAACAGACTCCCTGCTGAATGCAGAGCCCAGGGGCTTGATCTCGTGACCCTGAGATCATAACCTGAATCAAAATCAAGAGTCAGACACTTAACTGACTGAGCCACCCAGGCACTGCAATTTCCTCTTCTATGAAATGGAGATAACAATGAAACTTATCTCATAGGGTTGTTATAGTGATTAAATGAGTTAATATATGTGAAGCACATAAACAGTGTCTGGCACATAGTAAATACCATCTGTATTAACATTATTATTAGTCATGCCTTTATGAAAGGTAGAAAATGAAACCAAGAGAGGGCTGTGTGTTTTAAGAATATATGTCTCCAGAGAAGTAAGAGAGAAGTTCATTTGTTGAAACACTGGCAGCCAGCCCTCTTTGCTCATTTACATTATTACCTGTGCCTGTAGGAATCTGACTTTGTAACACTTGTGGAATATGACCCTAATAGCATGAAAGTGTAAAATCATTCTTGATGTGTAATTTAGAAGCATCTGCTCTCGTCTTCCTTTCATCACAGATGAGAATCAGTGTTCCATTTGTAAAGCATGTATGTTGATTTAAAGTTAGATGCCAGTTATAATTACTCATACATTTTATTTTAGGGAAACCTGCAGAATTCTTGGATTACAACAGCTGAAGACTCTGGGGTGGATGAAGCTGCCAAGTGGCGATTCTCCCAGGACAATGCAGATACTGTCAAAGGTCCATCGGCTGGTGAGGCTGAGAAATGGAAGCTAGAACTGGTGAGAATTTGGCTGCTTTTCTCTTATGCATCTACTTTTTTTGTACTTTTTCTATTGTGGTAGATAAACGTACCATTAAATTTAGCGTTTTTGCCATTTTAAAATTTACATTTAACCATCGTTAAGTGTACAACTCATTTGCATTAAATACAATCACAGTGCACAACACTATCCATTTCCAGAATTTTTATCATCCCAAACAACAGCTCCATAGCCATGAAATAATAACTTCCATTCCCTTCTCTCCCAACCCCTGACAACCTCTTCTACTTTCCGTCTCTATAAATTTGCCTAGTCTAGGTACCTGACACACATGGAAACAAACAATATTTGTCCTTTTGTGTCTGGCATGTTTCATCTAGCATAATGTTTTCAAGGTACATCTGTGGTGTAGTACATATCAAAATATCATGCCTTTTTAAGGGTAATATTCCATTTACATATATACGACAGTCTGTTTATCCATTCATTTGCTCATGAACTTTTAGTTTGTTACCACCCTTTGGCTCTTGTGAATAAAGCTACCATGAACATCAATGCACAAGTATCTGTTTTCATCCCTACTTTCACTTCCCTTGGGCATATAACCAGAAAGGGAATGGTTGGATCATATGGTAATTCATTCTTTTCTTTTTCTGCTCCTCAGACTCAGTTATTTTAACTATCCTATCTTCAAGTTTGCTGATCCTTTGTTCTGCTGCTCACATCTGCTCTTCTATGCCTTTAGGAATTTTTCATTTCAGTTGTTGTACTTTTCAGCTCCAGATTTGTGTTTAGTTCCTTTTATAATTTATTTTCTTTATTTAAGTTTTTATTTTAATTCCAGTTAACATAGAGTTATATTAGTTTCATGTGTACAGTTATTTTCCTTATTTCTTTTAGTTCTTTGGCCATGTTTTCTCTTAGCTCTTTGAGCATATTTAAGACCATTGTTTTAAACTGTTTGTCTAGTAGGCCTGGTGTCTATAGATTTTTTAAAAAGATTTTTACTTATTTATTTGACAGAGAGACAGTGAGAGAGGGAACACAAACAGGCGGAGTGGGAGAGGGAGAAGCAGGCTTCCCACTAAGCAGGGAGCCCAACATGGGGCTCGATCCCAGGACCCTGTGGACCATGATCTGAGCTGAAGGCAGACGCTTAACAATTGAGCCACCCAGGCGCCCCATGTGTCTATAGATTTTTTAAGGGTGGTTTCTGTATTTATTCTGTACCTCTAAGTGGGCCATATTTTTCTGGTTCTTTGTAGGTTTTGTGATTTTTTTTTTTTTTTTTGGTTGAAAAGTAGACATTGAAATGAACTATTATACTTTGGTAACTCTGGAAATCCAATAGCCCAGTTCCCCATGGGTTTTCTCTCTTTTATTGTTGAAGGCTATATTGTCCTTTCGTTTTGAGACTTTTCCAAATTATTTTTGTAGATTATTCCTTATTGTGTGTGATTACTGAAGTCTCTGTTTCATTAGCTCATGTTCAGCTAATTTTGACAGAATTTCCTTGAATGCCAGGAGCTAAAATAAGTAAACAAACAACCACCAAAAAAACACCTGCACAAAAAACCAAAAAAGAATAGCCACGTCTGCCAGTCTTTGCTGATTGGCTCTGTGCTGGGGCATTCCTTCACCCTGTAGCTGGGCTTGCTCTGAGCCTAGAGATCAGCTTAAGGTCCTCTCAGGACTGAGTATGTGTCTTCCCTGGGCATGCTTGTGGCTTTCTGAATTCCCTTATATACACAGCTGGTCTTGAATGTCCTCACTTCCTAGAGTTGAAAATCAATTTATTTTCCGCTCAAATGATACTTTCCAATCTTTTGATCTCTGTAACAGGCCTTTCTTCTTCCTCTAGTCTGAAGTTTTCTTTGCAATAAATTTGACATGGCAGAATTGATCAACATTGATGGAAATGTAAAAATGACACTGTAGATGGAGCTTGCCATGGGAAAATAGGATGCATTATAATTCAGTCTCATTATCATCTCTAGGTGTTATAGTTTTTTTCTGTTTTCTGTCAGTCTTTCAAGTATTACTGCAGACACACAGACCACTCACTCCTTAGTTACTTCATAAACTTATTACCCACCTCCGTTTCTTTTTGCATTCCTAGCTGTGGTTTATGCAGACCTCCTGACCTAAAATATTTCCCTATCTTCTACCTACCAAAATGTTTCCAGCCTGCAAGGCTTCATTCAGATGCCCCCTCCCATTCCACCTTCCCGGATTACATCTTTCCACCTCTCCTTTACCCACATTAGAATTAATTTCTCTCTTGTGTCTCCTCTCAGTGTTGTGTTTATAACTGTTAGAGATTCATTTGTATCCAGTTTGTGTCAAAGGTCAGTCCCTGCATCTGTGTGCCCTGTGTCCCAAATCTTTCTTTGTTTCCAAGGGTTTCACTCTTGGACTTACCTCCTCTTGCTCTTATGTCTTTCCTCCCTCTTGACTGGGTTATTCTCACCAGAATATGAGCTTTACTATCTCCCTTTTTTTTTTTTGTTTAAGAGAGAGAAAAAGAGAGTGCTCGAGTGGGGAATGGGGAGGGGCAGAGAAAGAGGGAGAGAGAATCTTAAGCAGGCTCCATGCTCAGCATGGAGCCCAACATGGGGTTCAATCTCACAATCCTGAGATTATGACCTATAGTTCCCATCTTAAAGCAAACAAGTACAAAATATATTCTTTTAACCATACATTCCCTTTAAACTATCACCCAACTGTATTGCTCCCCTTTATACCAAAACCTTCCCAAACAGTTGTCCACATTCACAATTGCATTTCTCACCTCCCCTTGTCTCTTATACTTAAGTTGAGCTTAGACCTTATATTGACCTAAACTTGTTCTTTTCAGGGTCATTAATGACCTCCACATATCAGTCCTCATCCTCCTGAACCTTGTGGCAGCATTCTATAATATGTTGGTTAGTCGCTCATGCTATCCTCCTTTACTTGTCTAATGACCCAATTTAACAAATTCAGAAGAGTATGCAAAACAAAAATGTGCAGCTTAATGATTTATCTTCAAATGTGATTGTCACCTGTAAGATGTGTAGCACTGCCCTGTCCGAGAAGCCCTCTTTGTGCCCCCTCCCAATCCCTGCCTCTCATTCCCTTAGAGCTAATCACTTAACTTTCATGAAAATTGCCTAAGCAGGATCTCTAGCCACTAGTTGATACCTGCCTATTTTTTTAAACATTGCATAAACTGGGTCACACAGTATGTATTTTTTTTGTGTCTGGCTTATTTCATTCAACCTTACATTTGTTAGATTCATACACATTGTTGCATGTGGCAGAAGTTTGTTCGTTTTTACTGGTGGGTCTACTGTATAAATATACTACAATTCACTTATCTATTCTACTATTGATGGATTTTTGTATTGTTTCCTATTTGGGGCTATTGTGAATATTGCTGCTATGGACATTCTTTAATATGTCTTTGGTGTGCATGACACACATTTATGTTGGGTGTGTACCTTGGAGTGGAATTGTTGATCTTGAGGTATGTGTATGTTCACATTGAATGGTTAAGGAGAGCATTTTGGGTGGATTTTATCAGTTTACACTCCTACAGCACCATAGGAGTGATACCATTGCTCCATATTCCTGCCAACACATTATATTGTCAGTTTTTCTGGTGGGCTTGTAGTGCTATCTCATTGTGATTTTCATTTGCATTTCTCTGATGATTCAATTGTGAGATTGAATATCTTTTCATGTATTTATCGGTGTCCTCCTTTGTGAGGTACATGTTCAAACATCCTACTCATTATTTTGAGTTATTTGACATGTTTTTTTTTTTTTAAATTCTTTATGTATTCTGGGTATAAACCCTTACAATATGTCTATTGTAAATATATTTTCCCATTCTGGAGCTTGCCTTATAATTGTCCTGATAGTTTTCTTTCTCTCTCTTTCTCTTTTTTCTTTCTTCATGATTAAAATTTCTTAATTTTAATGTAATCTCAGTTTTCCCCCTTTATTGTTTAGTGCTTTCTGTATCCTTTATCAAAAATGTTTCCCTGCCCCGGGTCATAAAAATATTCTCTTACATTATCTTCCAGAAACTTTATAGTCTTGCTTTTAACATTTAAATCTACAATCTACCAGTCTTTATTTTGTATATGATGTGTTGTGTAGGGGGTCATAATTTGTTCTTTTCCCGTATGGTTATTTATCTATATCCCAGTACCATTTGTCAAAAAGACAGTCCTTTGTCTGGTATCTTTGTTATAAATCAGGTGTACATATATGTCTGGGCTCTGTGTTTTATTTCTTTGGTCTTTGTGCTACTGTCATCCTCTCTTGATTGTTACAGCTCTATACCTGGTAGACTACATACCACATCTTCCAACATTGTATTTTATCTTCAAGAGTGTCTTATTTCTGGAGGTACCTGGGTGGTGCAGTTGGTTGAACATCTGACTCTTGGTTTCAGCTCAGGTTGTGATCTCAGGGTTGTGAGATTGAGCCCCATGTTGGGCTCTGCACTCAGCCTAGAGTCTGCTTGAGATTTTCTCTCGCTCTCCTTCTGCCTCTCCCACTCATGCTCACTCTCTCTCTAAAATAAATAAATAAATCTTAAAAAAAAAAAAAGTGTCTTATGTCTGGCCTTTTGTATTTCCAAATACGTTTTAGAATTAATTGTTGGGCACCTGGGTGGCTCAGTGGTTAAGTGACTGCCTTCAGCTCAGGTCATGATCCTGGAGTCCTGGGATTGAGTCCCACATCGGGCTCCCTGCTTGGCAGGGAGTCTGCTTCTCCCTCTGACCCTCTTCGCTCTCTCTCTCTCTCAAATAAGTAAATAAAATCTTTTTAAAAAAAAAAAAAGAATTAATTTGTCAAGTTCCAGAAAGCCATTATGAGGCTTTGATTGAGATTGTCTTTTGATGGAGATTGATTGCTAGAAGTCACTTGGGGGAGAAGATATCGTTATTTATTTACTTTTAAAGATTTTATTTATTTATTTATTTATTTATTTATTTATTTATTTATCAGAGACAGAGAGAGAGAGCACAAGCAGGGGGAGCGGCAGGCAGAGGGAGAAACAGGCTCCCCGCTGAGCAAGGAGCCCGATGTGGGACTTGATCCCAGGACCCTGGGATCATGACCTGAGCCAAAGGCAGGCAGACACTTAACCGATGAGCCACCCAGGCATCCCGAAGATAGCTTTATGATATTATATCATCTAATCCTTTATGTTTTAAAGATTTTATTTGTTTATTTGAGAGAGAGAGAGAGCACAAGCAGGGGTGGGTAGGGGCATATCTCTTTCCTATGTAGATGCAATGCACTTCATTGGTCTTCTCTTTTCCACACTTCAGAGTGACTTAAGATTCAAATCTGATCAAGTTTTCAATGTCCACCCAATGCCTCTACTACATGGAGATTACATGAGTTGTCTGGGTAAAGGTCTTGTATATTTTTTCTTCTCATGGCCTATTCTCACCTGTTCACCCATCTCTATCCATTCTTCTATCTAGCATTGTATTTGTAAGTGGATACAGATCCACTCACTGGTCAAACGTGCAACATGTTTTCTCCAGCCTCTGTGCCTTTTGTTCTGTTGGAAGTTAATCCTTTAAGTATTAGCGCTTCCTCCAGGAAGCCTTCTTTATTTCTCTTAAGCTGAATTACAAGTTCCTGCCTCTCTGATTTCAGTTTACCTTCTATATACCTCCCTGGAGTGAAATATATAATTGAAATTGTCCCTGTGTTTTTCTATTCCTTCTGAGAATATAAGCTCCTGGAGGTTAAAGGCATCTTCATCTTAGATACCCAATAAATATTTGCTGAATGAAGGAATAGTGGGATGCCAGCATTGTAGCTAGTACATCCATTTGGTCTGTTATTTATTGTGATTTATAACTTTCCTTTTATCATTGATCCAGCACTCATTTATTGTATGTCATTACACAGCAATCACAGTGGGGGATTCCAGTAAGATTTGATCCTTGCCCTCATGAACCTTATAGGTGAAAATTGGTTCTTCTCAGAGTCATACTTTTAAAAGTAAGATCTAATGTAGGCATTTTTGAACAAAATTGGCAGGGGGGCAGTAATAACCATTTTATGACTCAGTCCACAAAGAGTGGGTATACACTCAATAAAAGTACAAAAGTTTGGGTGAACTAGGGAAAGTGTTTCTTGAGAGGACGCATTATATTTCTTCTTGGGTAAAAGGACAAAAATTGAGTTTAATATTAATAATTCAAACTTGCTGATAAAGCACAGGGCATGGAGAAAATGTACACTTTTTGTTTTCTCTTCTAAAGGAGAGGCTAAAACTTACTTATGAAGAAAAGGGTGAGATTCTGGAATCTCAATTGAAGTTTTTGAGGTAAAGTATCATTGTCCATTTAAAAATTATAGCAAAAGCATAATGATCTTAAAATGTATTTGAATGTTTGCTGACATGCCAATTTTACTCAACTTAAGAATTACTTGATGACATTTTATGTTCAATATAAGCAATATCCTCAGGTTATTAAAGGAGCAGGGGCATAAAATTGTGAAGTCCCATTTCAAAGAACTATGAGCTAAATTATAAATTTTATCCCTTCATTAGTTATGAAATATTCATGTTTTGTCATAGAAATTAAGAATCACTAGCTGCTCTGATAGAAATTATGCTTTTAAAATAAAATACTGAAAATAAACATTCTAGTTTTCAAATTACAAGCATTTTTTTTCTCTATAGGTATTTTTATCTAAAATTATAACAATAATAGTTTGAGTATTTTTCTATATATGATGAATATGAGTATACTGTCTCCCCTTCTCCATGGGGGATATGTTCCAGGACCCTCAGTGGATGCCTGAAACTGTGGATAGTATTGAACCTTATATATATTGTTTTTTCATGTACGTACATACCTATGGTAAAGTTTAATTTAGTAAGAGATTAGGCACAGTAAGAGATTAAGAGTGGTAACTAAAAATAGAATAGTTATAACAAAATACTGTAATAAGAGTTATGGGAATGTGGTCTCTCAAAATATCTTATTGTCCTGGCTGATCCTCCTGTTTGAGATGATGGGAGATCTAAAATCCCCAGGGGGTGAGATGAAGTAGGGGGGAATGATATTCACATTGTGACGTATTGTTAGGCTACCACTGACCTTCCGATGATCTGTCAGAAGGAGGATCATCTACTGCTGGACCTTGGTTGACCCTGCATAACTCAAATCATGGAAAGTGAAACTGTGGATTGGGGGGGGATTTCTGTATACACAATAAGTTTTCATGTACTTTTTGACATGTTTTTTTAGAAGTCCCAATAAAATCTATATATTACAGATTAACCAATTAGTGATTTATTATATACTATGGGCAGAAAAAGATACCAGGAATTGAATTTTTTGGGGTGTTGAAGCTTATTTTAAATAATGACAGTGAAATATTTTTCAATCAAACAAACTTGAAATACTTTTTATAATTTTATTAAGTCTAATTTGCAATAAAATTTAAAATCTTCAGGACACATATTGTTTGGAGACATAAGCAGAATAATAATACCCAGACCCAGAGCTCGTGGCTTTTGTGCTCATTTTTTAATACGCTCTTACTCACTTTATACCTTAACCTGATTAGTTTTAGGATTTCTGTAGAGACTTTTATTTTTTCATGAAGAAACCTAACGTTTAAAAAGTGGCCTAATTTTTGCTTTCTTGCTTTTTTTTTATCTAAGTCTTTATTTTGATTTCTGTTGTGTTTTGATTCTTCAGTTTTTGTTTTTGTTTTTTAGAGAGAGAGAGCACGAGCGAGCACGAGTGGGGGAGGGGCAGAGGGAGAGAGAGGATCTTAAGTAGACTCCACGCTGAGTGTGGAGCTGGATGTGGGGCTCAATCCCACAACCCTGGGATCATGACCTGAGCCAAAGTCAAGAGTCAATTGCTTAACTGGCTGAACCACCCAGACGCCCTGATTCTTCATTTTTTAAGCTAATAGCAGTGTGATTATTTTGTCTTATTCATAAGTCAAATGTGCCATCTTTAATTACATTAAAATACCGCTTTGCAATGAACTAGACTTTGTTCCCTGCACCTTCTACATCTTTCTTTTCCCTTTAGTATACCTTAAGATTATTTAAAGAGGCATTTTCTTTAAGAAAGAGAGAAAACCACCATTCTCAGAAGCTCTGGCTTTCTGGTATCTATTTCTTTTTTATTTTTTTGCCATTTCGAGTAATCAAATCTACCTAACTGTTTGGAATTTGAAACTGACAAAAATAGTAATGGAGACCCTTTGATTTTGGAATGTGCTTCCAAAGTTCTTTTTACGAAGCCTTTGAAAGTCAGACTTTTTCTATATGATATTTAAAAAGAAAACTTATTACATTGGAGATATTATCTCAGGCATAGGGCAAAAACAGCTCTTTTTTTTTTTTTTTCACTTCAGACTATCGTTAGCTTAGCTTTTTTAACCCTTAGATTGCCTGCAGATCTTTCTCACCTCCTCAAGGCTGCCTGAAAGCCCCCACATCCCAGAGTGGAGGTAGTGTGTGATAGCCAGGCATCTTATTATTGACCTCTCTTCTGTGATAGCAAGTTAGGATAGCTGTAGCTCTCTGAGTATAATAGAAATTGACAGCAGAGTTGACTGAGCTGGAGATAAAGTGCCTGCTTTCAGTAGTCCAGGTATTTAAGGGCTATTTTCTCTTTTGAAAGCTAGGAAGTTTTTATATATATATATATAATATACAGTAGGAAAGGAAGTGTGCAAGGAAGCTCAGTTGTCCCAGTTGGTTTTACCAAAGCTTTACTGGGAAGGGGTGGGGGCGAGAATACAACCCATACACTGGTCATTTTATCCTTAAAAAGTCAGCATGGAGAACCTCATCCAGGGACTATCTCATATAGTAAAACAAACAAAGTAAATACACACACATACACACACACACACTTCCTCAGCCCTTTCTTTTAGCAGACTGCATATTTCCTGCTAATAGCTGCTGCTTATGAATCTTTATGAATGGTAAATTCTATATAACTTCTTTCTAAAAGAAGAGAGTAGCCCACTTTCTTTTGAAATAGCTCTTTATAGAACTTTGTGATTCAATGATTTTTTAGTTTTTTTCTTCCTAAAGAAGAATGGGCAACAATAAATGACTCACAGATGAAATCCATGAGCTTCTAAGGTACTCTACACATTTTAAGGGTTAACACTTGGAATAGGGTATTTCCCTCAATTCAAGGATGTTGTGTTACGTTGCCTCACCTTTTTATTAGGAGAAATGACTTAGGATTTGTATTTGGAGTTTTATTTTTGATCGGTGGACGATATAACATAATGGAGATGGATCCTTTGAAAAGAGAGCTGGTATCAAGAGGCAGGCTAATCTGTGTTAAAATCTTATAAGAACTTGGGCTAATTATTTAATATATTCAAGTCTCATTTTACTCAAAGTGTCAATTAGGGTAATCACACTTACGTTTCAGGGCTGTGGGAAGAATTAATCAGGTATTGTATACAGAGCACCTCATAAGTTAAGCACTCTGTGGGATGATACAGGTGACGTAGCAGTTATCTGTGGGATGATACAGGTGACGTAGTGTACATGGTCATTCGCTAGAACTTTCTTTCCCTTCTTTTCAGGAAAGACCTAGCTGAATATCAGAAAAATTGTGAAGATCTTAAGGAGCGACTGAAGCATAAAGAGTCTCTTCTCGCTGCTAATATGTCTAACTGTGTTGGTGGCCTTTGTTTGAAATGTGCTCAGCACGAAGCTGTTCTCTCCCAAACCCATAATAATGTTCACATGCAGACCATTGAAAGACTGACTAAGTAAGTAGTTTCTCCACACGGAGGCTCCATAACATGGAAAACTGTGTCTTTAAAGGAGCATTGTGTTCTTTCATCCCCGTGCTGTCTCATGTGGGATTGATGCTGAGCTTCAAATAAAATGGATTTTATTTTATTTCACTGGAGTTTTCTTGAAGATGGAACAGGTGGGTTCTGCCAGCTGTGTGTGACCAGGTCACTGGGACAGGTAATTTTACTTCTCTTGGCCTCAGTCTCATCTTGAAGGAGAGAATCGAAGTAGATAATCATTACAATTCTGTTCATGTGTACGAGTCTATAATTGCAAATCCGGCACTATTTGTAACAAAAATGAGTTTGAGAGGAATTCTCTTTTTAAATATTTTTTATTTATTTATTTGAGAGAGAGGACAAGGAGCATGAGTTGGGGGGGTGTTGGGAGGAGTGGCAGAGGCAGAGGGAGAAGCAGGCCTCCTGCTGAGCAAGGAGCCTGATGTGGGGCTCGATCCCAGGACCCCAAAATCATGGCCTGAGCCGAAGGCAGACGCTTAACCAACTGAACCACCCAGGCGTCCCTGAGAGGAATTCTCTTGATTTTGCCAAGTCTTGGATTTCCAAGCTGAAGTTTAGGTAGAGTGAATTTTTATCACATCTTTATCACGTGCCTGCTGTGAGGAATATTGGGAGTGCATCAGAAGAACGACCCTTAGATCCACTATCAATTTTTGAAGATGGACTAAGGACAATTTCCAAATGAGCTTTCATGCAGTTGAAGTTTTCATCTAGGCTGAAATACTACAGTTCTCTATATACATCCTTTTTGTCCTATCTTCACTGTTCCAGGGAAGCCTTTTCCTGTGAAAAGGTTATCCTGTGGGATTTGAGAATTGTTATTTAATACACCATCCAATGGTGATTTATAGTGTGTGTTCTTCCGTGCCCCCTACTCTTCTGTATGCTGAAGATCACCTCTCTCTGTTTGGACTTATTTAAATAGCCCAGACATCACCGCCTCCAAGAAGTATTCTCTCGCCAACCTCACCCCATCTCGCCCTCAACCGACTTAGGCGCCTTTCTTCTATGATTTTATAGTAGATTGTGTATACTTGGAGGTGATACCTGTGATGTGTTTATTTCTGTGTCCCTGGCTTCTGGCAGAGGACCTGGCCTGCGGTAGACACTCTGAAGGTTTGCTGTTCATAGGACAAGGCATTTTGGCAGTCAGAGTTCCTCCAGTTGGAACTGGTGTAGAGAATGGAAAGATTTAGTCCTTAAAGTCAGACTAATTTTACCCCAGTGTTTTGACCTTTGCACAAATTACTTTACCTCTCTGAGTCTGGACTTTTCTTGTTTGAGGGAATAATACCTACATGTTGAGATTTTACTGGAGCACTTAGCCTTGTGGCTAGAGCACAAACTGCCTCGACTCATATTCTGGCTCTCCTAGTAACTGGCCATGTAACCTCGCGAAAGTTACTTAACCTCTCATGCCTCAATTTCCCCATTTTTAAAACGGAGATAAAAGTACCTTAATAGCGTTATTTTGAAGGTTCTTTGAAAGAATACCTATATGGTGCTTAAAACAGTTCCTGCCGAATAATAAATGCTCTATAAATATTAAAACTCCTCTGTACCTCTCCTACTCCAAAAGCAATCAAAATGTCTGGTAGCCATGGTTTCCATACATAACTAACCTATTGGTTGTTATATAGAAACTGAATTTCTCCAGTATGGACTGACTGGTAGTTTTTATGATCTGAGCTGATGGTCCTGCTTTTTGTTAAATACTATATTAATTAAATATATTATTAAATTATTCTTATATATTTCACGTAGCTATAAAATTTATTAAATATATATTAAATATATTTCCAGATCCAACTACCATGTGGCAAACATTTATTATATACCAAGGACTCTGCCAGGCAGTTTAAAAACATAATCTTTTTTAACCTTAGTAAAGCATGTATGAGGTAAATATTACACCCATTTTGCAGCTAGAGATACTGAGACTCAGAGGAATTAAAAATTTGCCTGTTTACATTTGAAAAAAAAAAAGAATAGAACTATACTTCACAAAAACAAATTCAAGATGGTTTAAAGACCCAGATACAATTCAGCCTATAAAAGCATTAAAAGAAAATATAGAAAATTATCTTTATGGCTTTTGGCTAGGTCAAGTCCTGAACATGGTATGGAAAATGAATGCCATAAAGGAAAAAAATATATACATTTAACTTCATTAAAAACAAACTTCTTATGATATCATGATACAAATTGAAATTAAAAGACTGGGGAAAATATTTGCATGTTACATAACAAAAAATTGGTGCACTATCTCAAGAACATCCTTTGAAACAGACATGAAAGACAAACTGCCCAGTTGCAATGTGGATAAAGAATAAGAACTGGTGAGCAATCAAATAGGAAGATGTCAATGTATGAGAAGGTATTCACTCTGTTATTATTGAGGGAAATACAGATTTTTCAAAAAACCCTTCAAGTTGGTGAAAATTAAGGAGATTGATAGTGACAAGAATTGGGGAGGCCATGAGTGAGTGGATATTTTCACACACTGCTGGTGGGAACTGTAAGTCGATATTACTTTGTAGGGTAATTTAGCATTATCCATTCATAGTTGAACTGTGTATTACATGTTTCAAAATCTACCCCAGAGAACCTGTGTATGTGCACAATGGGGCCGTTCTAGGGAATGCTTTTGCAACATTACTTATAATTGGTGTTGTGATAGTGTGATAGGATAAGAAATACATATTTTGGTCTTTATCTTTAGTTCCTGGCACAGAGCTCCTAAAACCCCTGTAATGTCCTAAATGATAAGAACAATAGGAACATCCTTTGTTATATTTGGTTTCTGTCCCCTGCTCCTGAAATAGCTCTGAAACCAAGGTGAAAGGAACATCTTTTGTTATTCTTTCAAGCTCCTTTCAGCCACACCTGAGTTTATGTTAATGAGATGACTTTTGGAAACCCACTAAGGATGGGGGAGGCTAGTCACCAAGGGAACCATCCATGTGATTAGAGGATTGGAACTTTCAGCCCCTATTCCGAAATCTCTGGGGAGTAGGCAGGGACTGGAGATTGAGTTCAATCACCAGTGGCTAATGATTTTATCAATCATGCCTAAAGAACCTCCCTAAAAACCCTAAACAATGGAATTTGGAGGGCTTCTGGCTTGGTGAACATATCAAGGTGCTGGAAGGGTGGCACGCCCAGAGAGGGCATGGAAGCTCCACTCTGCTTCCCACACACTTTGCTCTATGCATCTCTTCCACTTAGCCCTTTGTGACTTGTACCTTTATAGTAAATGGGAAATAGTAAGTAAAGCACTTTCCTGAGTTCTGTGAGCTGTCGTAGCAAATTATCAAGGCTGAGGAAGGGGTCATGAGAACCCCTGACTTATGGCCAGTTGCTCAGAAGTACAGGTGACCATCTGGGACTTGCAGTTGGCACCTAAGGTGGGGGACAGTCTTATGGGACTGAGCACTAACCTGTGGGGTCTGTGCTGACTCCAGGAAATTAATGTCCCAATTGAGTTCGTATCAACTGAGAATTAGAAAATTGCTTGGTGTGGAAAATGCACACATAAGGTGTCAGAAGTGTTGTGAGTACAGAAACTGGAGGAAAAGAAGTGTTTCTTTTAGGTGTGAACAACCTAAATATCCTTCAAGGGTTTAGATAAATTATGTTATGCACAGTAAAAGAAAAAAAGAGTGAGGTAGATCTATATGTACTAATGTGGGACTAAGCTCCACAATATGTTGTTGAGGGAAAAAAATAAAGATGAAAAAAACACGTCTGAAATGAAACCCATTTGTATTTTTATTTTTTAAAAAAAGGCCATGCACAGCCATACTATGTATTTTCTCCAGGTTCATACATAGGCACAGAAAAAGGTTTGAAAGAATAAGCACCCAATATTTAACAGGGATTACCCCTGGAGAGGGAGAGGAAGGCACCGAAATCGAAAGTAGGTGTCAAGTGGGTCTTTACCCATGTTGGTAATTACATTTACAAGGAAAATATAATGAAAAATTCATTTAAAAAGGGCAAAAAGCATATTCAAAGTCACACAGATGAAGAGAAACAGAGTTTAACTAAGTGATCTAGCATAGCCAAACCAACAAATAAAAGACAGGGTTTTTTTTTCCCCTGTTGCCTTTCATATTATCCTTATAGGTCATGAGAAAAATATTTTAAGAGGAAGCTACAAAAAAAAAAAAAAAAAAAGAGGAAGCTACAAAGTTTACATTGATTTCAAGGCTGGCAGTCATTTAGAAATTAGATTCTTCCTTGGTTATGTATTCCTTTGTGACTATTCTACATTTTAGCTCTTAGCCTTTTAAAATAAATGTCAGCCTTCTCTGTTCAATTTTCTGCTTTGTCAGCATATCATGAGCTCATGTTCTGCTTTCCTAACAGAGTACAGTGGAAGGCTCCTGCTTTTATTGTCAATGAAACCTTTGTCTATAGGATTCCTTTGGCCTCAGCTGGTGTTCAGCTTCTTTCAACTTATTAATGCAGAAGGCTGAATATTGAGTGTTATGCTGCCTTTGAAGAGTGGCCAGCACTTTTTGGGTCTGGATTTCTAGTTTTCTGCATAATTAGAAGCCTGGACCCTCAGTAAGCTGTATCGTAGAATTTCCTGCAGGACTCTAAGATGGAATTTTAAAAAATTATATCCCAAATATGATGAATCAAAAGAATCTCCTGGCCTCTACTTGAAATGTGGCATTGTGACATGAGCTGTAAGTTCCTTTGTGGAACTTCTAGCACAGACTGTATTGGCTATATGACGGGAGTGCCTCGAGCTCTTGAAAGGGACAGGACCCGGCATGACCTCGAGATCAAACCACCAGTATGTTTGTGGCGTTGTGTTAGGACCATAAGGACTTTTTGGAGAGTATACCTAACAACTGTTGATGACATTGGATACATTTTAAAAGTTGCTTTGAAGTCCTCCTAGTGTTTCTGAACTTCTGCCTTTCACTCAGGCCTCATTATGCCTTGAGGTAAGTAAGAGCGATGACAGTGACCTCTCTTTCTTGAGTAATGATCAAAACACCTTCAAATGATAATCAGGATGGAACTGCTTTGTAATTCGATCCTTTTCTATAGCTCCTAGTGTCTTGGAGAAGTTTCAGAGTACTGTTTAGAAAGGAGAAGTGATTACTACTATACTATCCTGGGACTTTAGTCCAGCTTGTGAATTTTGAGTGGGTCTTGGCAATGTGGTGTATAGTTGGCTTTGAAAGACTATGGCAGGAACTTCCCAGAAATGAGGAACAAGGAAATGTTGTAGTCAGCCCTCTAGACTTGCTTTTAAAAGACAGGAATAATACTAATGATGCTTAATGATGCTTGAAACTGGTACTCACTGTGGAATAGCTGAGAAATTTCAGGCATTTCTTAGACACCTTATCTTTCAAGATGAAGCTCATGCTCATATATCAGACCAACTCTCCCTTTTCCTTATTTTAAACATCTGATCCAGATTATTCAGGGACTTTCTCGGCCCTTGTCGCTCTGATTGTTGCACTAAATTCCTTAAATACTCCATGCTCATTAGCTGGTTCATCCCAGAACTCGCACCCGCTCCTTGCCTCAACTTGTGCATTGGCTGCTCTTTCAGGGTCTTTTGATCGTGGAATGTGGCAGTGTTGATGCCGTGTTGCTTGCTCTGCTTCGAAAAACTCCTTGATGACACTTAGATGGTGTTCTTGAAGCACTCGCAGACCTTTGGCCATTGCAGATGGTAATTTGGCGAACTGCCACCTCACACTCACACTGGTAGGTCATATGTATTTGTACAGCTTCCCACTGAGAGAGGTGCACTGGGGTCTGGCTCTGGGCTGGGCCTGTGGATTGGGAGCTCTGGAGCAGGCCTGCAGTGGCCCAGGTAGTTCTCCAGGGTGGCCGGGATTGACTGCTCTTGAAGGCCAGATAATGTGGAGTAGGTTGGGGCTGGGGCTAAAAAAGGAGCTAAATCAAGAAGGTGACCTAGGAATGGGACTGGAAGCAAGGCCTCGTGTTGAAGGCAGGGCTAACATGCCCAGAGTTGCGTCTGTTTCAAGTGCTTGCTATTTGGATATGGGCTGACCGAGTTGAAACAAAGCAAAACAAAAAATGTAGGGACTGAGTGGATAATCCTAAATTATCAAGATGGCTTCCTGCACCTGTAAGTGTGTGTGCAATTTAAGCATCTCTCTGGAGCTTCCCAGCTGGTCTGAGGGCCGCCTTAAAGCATGGGTACATTTCTCTTCCAGAAAATTGGAGTGTGTCAGTCCAGTGGCCATACAGATGTTTAGTATCATCATTTCATGGGCTCGCTGTTGAATGATGAGGTTAACAAGACATCAGTATTTGGGGGTGTTTATCTTTGATGATTGTCATCTGAACCTGATGAGCCGATAGTCTGAAAAGTTTTTGAACCAGAACACCTGAACTCTTTAGTCTCCAATTCTAAATAGCCTAGTGACTTTTTAAATCTAGATCCTAAGGTATTAGAACTGGGAGGAGTTTTACTTTACCTCTTTTGATGCCCTCCTATAGCAAAGTCACTACTTGTTCGATTGGTCTTTTGTCCTTTATTCCACTGAGTATCTGCTAATGTGGCAAACGCCTCTCAGCAAGAGGACATACTGAAAAGAAATTAAATATATTAAGCGTTAAGTCTCCTGTAAGAAACAGATTTGTTCGATTTTGATCCTGTTGTGATCTGTCAGCATACTATCAACACAGCTTTTCTGTTAATTCTTTTAGTTGGAACCTTGGCTTCAGTGAGGCATGGCATCCCAAAGAGGTCAGAGCATCACTGAATGCTTTCTCAGTCTGACTTACAACTCTAAGAAAGGTGATGGTCTGATGCCCATTTTGACTTGTCCTTAAAGAGTGAATTATTTTCTAGAGTCGTGCATTCTAGTTGGACTGCATATTCTCAATGAAGCTAGTACTCTTTTATGTTAGAGCTTTTTTGAAATGCAGATAAGTATAAATTCACTTTGCCTTCAAGTAATCTGTGTTTGACATAACGAGAGTGATTTAACCTTGCTTTGATTCTTCTACTCTTTCACATAATCATTGTGTTTGATTATATTTGATCAAAATAATTAACTCCTTTTTTCATTTCCTTTAGGACAAAAGAAAGAGTAAATTATTTTTCTCAATTCAAAACACACCAGCAAATTCTAAAATGAAGATCACTATGCTCTCATGAATTTTATGATAGTTGAAGCCATTCTTTTTTTTTTTTTAAACAAAACGGGCTTTTATGAAACTGCTAATAATTATAACTTTGTTCAGTATTACATATTTCTTAAAATATGAGTGCTTTCCAAATACCACAAATAGTTTAAATTATTTTATCTTTAAGAGATTTTTTTAGGGGTGCCTGGGTGGCTCAGTCAATTAAGCGTCTGCCTTCGGCTCAGGCCATGATCCCAGGGTCCTGGGATTGAGCCCCACATCGGGCTCCCTGCTCAGTGGGGAGTCTGCTTCTCCCTCTCCCTCTGCTGCTCCCCCCTGCTTGTGCTCTCTCTCTCTGTCAAATAAATAAATAAAATCTAAAAAAAAAAATTTTTTTTAAATCATGTCACTGGTTAATTCTGAAAGCAACTCAAACTCAGATTATAACCTTTGAAATTATTTCTCGGTTGCTAAACTTAAAAAAAAAAAAAATCAGAGTTGGCTCTTTCCTGGTAGTTTAGGACTTGGCAAAAAAAAAGGACTGCAAGCAGTTACTTGAACTGAATTTGAAACCACAGTTTAGAACTTGAGCTCTTTAACAAAGCATGGGATAGCAGAGAGAGACGTCCAACTTACTTTTTTTTTTTTTTTTTTTGCTTTGTGTGTGTGTAGAAAGTTTCCCACTTCATTTTCTCTTTGGTCTAGTGATCATTTTTATCCAATGGATAAATTCCAAATATTCTAAAATCTTCTACGGAATTTATTTAACTCATGAGATTGGATCTTTGCTAGTTTACATGCCAAAGTGTTTTGGCATCTGGTTGCATCTATCCCTAAGAAATAGTTAGCTTAGAGGACTTCTGAGATTTGCTGACAAGGGTGTGGGGCCAGGCAGCGATCAAACCAGCGGGATGAGATTTTATTAAATCCTGAGTGTTCTCTGCATGACCAGGGCAGTTGAGTGATTCAGCAGTCCTCCCCATTGAAAGAAGAAATGTGTTCATAAGGAGGTGAAAGAATTTAATTGAAAGAGAAGGGCGGAAAAGGGGGCTGTGGAGGAAGACAAACAGGCAAGGATCTATTTGTTCAGACAAACGAGAGGGGTGTCAGTGTAGATAAGACCTTAGTAGCCCCTGAACATGTTAACTTCCACTTTGAGGTAGAGTTCCCGCCTTCTCTGTCTTACTCCTTTTTTCCCCCAGCCCCCCACCCTTCTAATTTTTAAACGAACTTCCTCTTTTCTGGGCTTTACTCTGCAGCCCACAGTGGGGCTGTCCTCCGCACAACAGGTTATTGTCCCACGCAGACAGAGCCCTGCCATGAATGTCCAGCTTTCCTGGCTGCTCTGCCTGGCCCTCACCAAGGGAGGGCAGAGGGTCTCTCTCCTGGCGTGCTCTACCATGTGCCGAGCCAGCCCCCCCGGCTCGTCTTCCACCATGTGCGAATGCCTTTCTCTTCCTCACTTATGAATACAGAATCGTTTGACCATGTCTTGTTTCGAATGTTCTTTCTGTGCTGACAGGGAAAGGGATGACTTAATGTCTGCGCTGGTCTCCGTCAGGAGCAGCTTGACAGATGGGCAGCAAAGAGAAGCCAGTGCTTATGAGCAGGTGAAACAGGCTCTGCAGATGACCGAGGAGGCCAACTTCGAGAAAACCAAGGCAAGTCTCGGAAGACCAAAATAAAGGCGCGCCGTAACTGCCCTGTTTTCTTTTCCAAAGTATTTCTGTGGTTATTCTTCCATGACTAAACTCTTTTCTTCCGAACATGCAAAGTGAATGCCAAGCTGTTAATGGTGACTTTGTGAAATGAAACAGATTTCCTGGTAGAATTCTTCTTCCTCTGCAAATCTTCCTGTTATATCACTAGTCAGAGAATGTAGTACCATGTGGGAAAGTGCGTGGAGAGATTTGCACACTTCATCTCCTCATTTGCTGATAATTTTGAACGCTGTGAAAACCTTAACACCATTCGTATGAGTTCCTGTATGACGACTGACAAATGTTTCTCCCCTGTGCCTGGGAAATTTTGAGAACATCCAGACATGCCACAGATAATAAATAATATATGTGTATTGAATAGCATATTTGGCTATGAATGGGTCTGGATCCATGGATGCTAAGTCACACACATTGAATGATAGTGACAGTAATCATTAGCACTTCATGATCAGGCCGTGTTGCAGGCACTTTGAATCCTAGGAGGTTCTTGTTGATTCATTGCTGTGTTTGGGGGCCACACCTCAGCATCAGTATTTTATTAAGGTATGGGGCTCTTCACCCCTATAGTCAGCTCCTTAGTCACTCCCTTGTCCCTTGGTCTCTACCCAGTTCATCCCTGGCTCTTCCCAGACCACTGACCATCATTGCTTCCGTGACTAATGCCCCGATGCCTCTGAAACTTATGTTCATTCTGACAAATTTTGTCTTCCTCAAATACTCCTGGTTGTTCATTTGTACTGAACTCTTGTCCCTTGATGATACCATGACCCTCAAGCCCTCCAGTGAAGGCCCTTTGCCACTCATTATCTCATCTGGCTGTAATGGAGGAATGAGCATGCACTCCACTCCTCCTGCCAGTTCCAGGCCTTTCTTCTATCCTCTCCGTTAGTGACCAATCCTCTTTGAAATCATCGTGGTCTCTCTTCTCCCTAATTTTAATCAATATAAACTCTCAATTACTATTTGTCACAGTGTCACTGTTTGACACTGTTTTTCAAAGAAACTCATCCATGGTTATCACTTGGGTTTATAAAATAGTTGTTGGCTATTTGACTCTTTTTAAGAGCATTAACATCTGACCCTTTTCCCCCTCATCTTTGTCTGCTCAGGCTGCTAGAACAAAAATACCATAGCCTGACTGGCTTCAACAGCAAACATTTATTTCTCACAGTTCTGAGGGCTGGGGAGTCCAAGATGAAGGCACCAGCAGAGCTGGTGTCTGGTGAGGGCATGCTTCCTGGTTCACAGATGGCCGTCTTCTTGCTGTGTGGCCTCACCTGGCCGAGGGGGGGGAGGGAGCTCTCTGGGACCTCTTTTATAAGGGCACTAATCCTATTCATGAGGGCTCCATCCTAAGGACCTAATCACCTCCCAAAGGCCAAACATCCTAATACCATCACATTGGGGTTTAGGTTTCAACACATGAATTTTGAAGGGGCACAAACATTCAGTCCACAGAACCCTCCGCCTACCTCCTTTGATCATCCTGAAAGCTTTCTACATCCATGTTGTTAATACACACAACACCATGGTCCCAACACACTTGGGCTTGCTTACCTCTAACATGTCCCCTCTTCTACGGTAACTGTCACCTGAACCGACGTGTCCGTGGTGTCTCAAACTCTGCATCTGCTACCTCTGACCAGCGCTTCTCTCTGCCTCCCTATCACCATTAAACCTCCTCAGTGTCCTCATTCCTGCCTCTGCTTCTTCAGTCTCCTCTCCTGTCTTGTTTTATCTATTGTGTCCAGGCTGGTCTTCTTCCTCTCCCGTTCCGTTCCATTCCATTCCATTCCATTTCCTTCCTTCCTTCATTCCTTCCTTCCTGCCTTTATTTATAAAGATTTATTTATTTGATCTTATTTGAGAGAGAGCGAGCATGTGCGCAAGCTGGGGGGAGGGGCAGAAGGAGAGGGAGAGAGAGAGAGAATCTCAAGCAGACTCCCTGCTGAGCACAGAGCCCAACGCAGGGCTCAATCCCATGATCCCGAGATCACGACCCAAGCCGAAATCAAGAGTCAGATGCTTAACTGACCGCACCACCCAGGCGCCCCCCCTTCCATTTAAATAGGAACTTCACATCCCCAACTGAACTCATGACATTTACTCCCAACGCTGCTGCGTTCTCTCTGGGACCGCACCTCTGTCCACCACCGTGCCCTGACCCGAAAGCTGGTTGCCATTCTCTCCTTCACGCTGACTTCCCACCAATCACTAAGTACAAATCTTAGTTTCTGAACTCTTCTTGAATTCTTTCCTCACTGTCACCTTTCTAGTTCAGGACACCATTATCTCTGGGTTTATGAATTACAACATCCTCTTCCTTCGCTGCGTTCTCTACACTACCCTGCAGCCAGAAGGGACCTTTCTTCGAGGCAGATTTGATCCTGTGATTCTTCGATTTCCAATCTGTCTGGGATTGCCCACTGCCTCAGGACAGTCTCTAAGCCTTTGGCATACTTCTGAGGTCTGGCATGGGCTTCCTTATTACTGTCCTCCAACAGACTCGGCCCCTGTCAGCTTGGAAAGGCAGTCGACTTTAGGGGTTGGGTGAGGTCTTTGTTAGAGTTAGCAGGCCTCGATTCAACTCTCAGCTGCACCATTTCCCCAGCTGGGTGACCTAGGACAGCTTACTTAATTCCCCCAGCCACAGTTTTTCCTCATCGGTAAAATGGAAATAATATCTGACTTAGAGGATTGTTAGTGAGGACTGCATTTTATTTTATTTATATTTTTAAAGATTTTATTTATCTGAGAGAGAGAGAGAGAAAGCGAGTGAGCAGAGCCAGGTGGTGGGGGGGCAGTGGCAGAGGGAGAAGCAGGCTTCCCGCTGAGCAGGGAGCCCGACGTGGGGCTCCATCCCAGGACCCTGGGATCATAACCTGAGCTGCAGGCAGATGCTTCACCGACTGAGCCACCCAGACGCCCCAAGGACTCCATTTTAAAATGTGTATCCGTTATGTTCTAGAAACTCTGGCACAAAGTATTTCCTCAAGAGCTAGCACCTCTGATGGTGACGGCCACTTCTGCCCCGTTTTTGTGCTTCTGTTACAGCCCCTGGGTGTTCGTACCTGCCATGCAAATTCTTCACTCCCCACCTAGATGTTTTCTCCATCTCTCAGGTCTGCTGCTGTCTCTAGAAAATCTCTGGTCTCCCATGCCTAGACTTGATGTACCTCTTATGTGTCTTCATAGAAAGGCTTCTCAGCCTTGGCACTATTGACATTTTGGACTACATAGTTCTTTGTTTTAGACCTTGTACGGCCTGCACATCATAGGATTTTTACCAGCATCCCTGGTCTCTATTCACTAGATGCCGGTAGCATACCTCCTCTTCCCCAAGTTCTGGCAACCAGAGATGTCTCCATATATTGTCAGGGGTTCCCACGGGTGTGTGTGCATGTGTGTGTACATGTGCATGTGCGTGCATGTGTGTACATGCGTGTGTGTGCATGTGTGTGTATGTGCACGTGTGCATGTGTGTGTGTGTGTGTGCGTGCATGCTGAATTGCCCCCAGGTAAGAACTACTCCCCATTATGTACAGCACTCATCAGTGTATTAGTCTTCCTTATTTGTCTTTATCTTTCATTAAACTTTTATTTATTTATTTATTTATTTATTTATTTATTTATTTATTTATTTAGAGTGTGCGTGCACATGTGTGCGGGGGGGGGGGAGAGGGAGGGGCAGAGGGAGAGAGAGAGAACCCCAAGCAGGCTCCACACTCAGCGGGGAGCCCAACATGGGACTCGATCTCATGACCCTGAGATCATGACCTGAGCCAAAATCAAGACTTAGATGCTTAACTGACTGAACCACGTAGGTGCCCCTTTCATTAGACTTTAAAATCTCTGATAGGAAGGAACTTACCCATCTTGATTACTAGTAAATCTTTAGCATCTTGCATAGTGCTTGGCATGTAATAGGTTCTCAGAAAATATCCTCTAAGGGAATTGTAATCTGTTTTCAGTAACACTCTAGAATTCTTTTATTCTTATCTTTCCAGTTTACCACCATGGCCAGTGCCCAGCAGAGGCTCAATCACACATTTTTTTTTCCTATTGCTACTTTCAGCCTTTCAAGTGATGCTGAAGAAAGTCACAGAATCAATTCCACGGGAGACTGATACTGGTCATCCTCAGTGGTTAGAAGTACTATTTAGCAGTTCTTTTCTTTGCAGTTGGCCACCTTCTGTACCATAGGAAGGAATTCCACTTTCTGTACGTCCCCAGCTCTGCTGTTAACTCCTCACTCGGTAGCTGACCTGAGTTTCTGATGTCACAGCCAACTGACAAGAGCCTCTTCAACATCTTCTCATCTCCCAGACGTGTCCTCTACTCATTTTTCCTTGCTTCTCTGGCCCTCTTACTTCCCAAGATGAAATCTGCTAAGTTACTGAAGTCTCCTAGCCATTTGTCATCACATCTTCTTGTATCTTTGGTCCCTCCCTCCCCTCTGTTTCCCTCTTCATCCATCTCCAGCTGTTATTCTTGTTTAAACAAACAACAGGCAGCCTTCATGTGATCAGCTTCCACTTCATCCACTAACTTCTTGCCACCATTTCACCGGCAGACCTTTCAAAATGAGTGTCCACTGTTGCAGCCTTCCATTCACTTCTGAGCACACTGCAGTCAGGCTTGCAATAAATTGCAGTCTGACTTCATGCTGCTGAATTGCTCACTTAATTAATGGTCACCAGTCACTTCCTGATTACTAAGCCCAGTGATGTCATCTCCGTCTTCATTCGACTCCTGACTCTGCTGTCTTGGAAGCCATTGGCTGTCCTTTCATAACATGTCATCTTTCCCCCTTGATTTATCTGACATTTACTCCCATGGGTTCTTTTTGTATTGCTCTTATCTACTCTTCTCCATCTCTTTTCACTTGTTTTCCACAAGCCTTAGACATAATTAGTAGTTCATAGCCTTCCACCTGCGTTCTCCTCATTTCCAGGAATTTGTCTCTCCTGTCATGTCCAGAACATTCCCTGCATTTGAACACCCCCGCCTTGTGCCTTTAGCTCTAACAGCATTCTTGAGCACCAGACCTACATTTCTTGCTGCTACTAGACCTCTGATTATGTATGACATTCTGTTAGCATCTGAAAATCTACCAAGTTACTGCTCCTCTCCATTTTCCTGTCCACCACTCCTTCTCCTTCTCCCATTGTCTGTGTTCTCTTTCTCAGATGATGGCATCCTCATCTTAGCAGCAAACCTGGCTGGCAGCCTTTAAAATATCTTGGCCCCTCCCCATCCCACACTCTCAACATCCAATCAGTTGCCAAGCTATCCCTCTGTCTTTGGGGCTTTGGGGTCCCTTCTTAAACTCTGCCCACCCTTTCCATCCTGGTTAGGCCTACATAGATGATCACAACAGACTTCTGTTGGTCTTGCTCAGGCCTCTTCCAGTTCCAGCATATCTTGCCCGTTGCTGCCAAAGTCCCCCTCAATTGTAACTCTCCCTGTTCGAGTAGCTCCCCTCTTGCAGTAAAATGAAAGCATGACCTTCCAGATCTTTCACAATACGGCCCCACCCTAACTTTTCTAGCCTTATTTGTCACTACACTCTTTCCTACGACCTGTGCTGTTTCCTGAATATGACTTACAAGGTCAGGAATGTGACCTTCCTGAATGTGACCATGAATTTGCTGACACTGTACTTTACAGCAATGTATTGATCTATCTATTCAACCTTGGGGCTCAACCCAGGCCGCAGTCTTCCCAAAAGTTTGCCCCAGCCCTTTCTTGCTTGAATTAATCTCTTCCTCCTCCATAGTCTGACTGAGCTGGTATCATTTTGGTAGCTGTTTGCATAGCTCTCACCACCAAAATACCTTATTTTTTTTAAAGATTTTTAAAAAATTTATTTATTTGAAGAGGGGACGGTTAGAGAGAGAGAGAGCACAAGAAGGAGAAGAGAGAGAGGGAGAAGCAGACCACTGAGAAGGGAGCCTGATGCAGGGCTCTCTATTCCAGGACCCTGGGATCATGACCTGAGCTGAAGGCAGACGCTTAACTGTGCCACCCAGGTGCCCCACCACCAAAAGACCTTAAAAGGCAGGTAATTAGTGTAATTAGTGCTTTTAAAAATTTAACAGTTAAGAACAAAAGAAGCTATTGCGTATTGCGAATCTAAAGCATTTTTCCTTGAATGAGTAATAATGCAAGAACTGATTTCTGTGCAGTTTACAAAATACAGTGCACATCTACTAGCCTTTATCTCAAGTATGTTAAAACATAATAGGAATTTTGCTTTCTGAGAGTAAAAAAGTAAAATGGTATCCATATTTTAATTTTGAAACCAACTACTTGATCTTTGAGCTCATGAAATGGGTACTTTGTTCTTATAGTTCCTTGACATTTGTTGCCATCTAGTGTTCACATTAGCACATTGCATGCTAAGTAAATGCACACGAGGAATTATTTTATATTCTATACTTACATTGACGATGGCAGTGAAAACACCCGAGGATTTTATAAGATAATAAATCTATAACACGAGAAAGCTATAATACCATTCAGCTGTGGAACCACCCTGGCTCAGATCTCTACTCTGCCACTTTTTAGGTCTGTGATCCTGGGCAAGTTACTTAATGTCTCAGAGCTGCTCAGTTTCTTCACTCAGCTGAGTGATAAGAACTATTAAAATTTAGCGAGAGTGTTAAATAAATTAATCCATGTAAGCCACTTAGCAAAGTATCTGGCACATGGTGAGTGATCAATAAATGGTTTTGATTTACTCTGAAAATTGTAAGCCATTACAACCAGGGATCATTTTAAAAGAGGAAAAAAATATCCTCAGAATAAATGAGGGTGGAAAAGCAGAGGTTTTGCAGTGATGCCTTGGTAAAGCTACAACATGAAATGGTTAACCAGGCCTCAGACCTGCTTGCTTCTATCTTAAGGGACATTGTTGGCTTTAGCATGAAGTTATCATGACTGTATCTATAATGAGATAACCCTCCAAGGGAAGATTTAAAAAACAAAAAACAAAAACCCAGGAGGTTGAATAAACATCCCCAAAACTTTTATTTTCCTTTCTAAATTATTCTTTTTCTTAGACTATAGAAGAATCAGAAAGGTGAAAATTAGAAACCTAAAGTAAAAAGATCAAGACATTTGGTCCTTTGACTGCAAGCACAGGCAGAGAATATAATGCTTTTTATTTTTTCTTTTTGAGAGAGAGAGAGAGATTGAGCAAGTAGGGTGTGGGGCAGGAAGGAGCAGAAGGAGAGGCAGAGAATCTTAGGCAAGCTTCATGCTCAATGGGGAGCGTTTCATGGGGTTTGAACTCACGACACTGAGATCACGACCTGAGCCAAATTCAAGAGCCAGATGCTTAACCAACTGAGCCACCCATGTGCCCCATCGCTTCTTGATATGTACATTATCTGCCACAAAACAAACAAATTATAAACATCTTGAAAATGGGAGATAGGAACAGACTGACTGATAGGTTTCTAGCAAGCAAGAGTTTATAAATTAAAAATCAATGGTTGTCATTATTTATAAGTTACTTGCTTAAAACATATTGACAGCATTTTAGTTTTGTGGGCTATAGTTCATAAAAATGAAAACATTTTCTTAAGTTTTTATGTGAATTTTAAATTTAATTTTTTAAGTGTGAATTTTGTTATTTCTCATAAGATCTTTAATTCTTGAATTGTGTATTCTTTGATCACAAGGATTTCTAGAAACCTAGCCCTAGCACTTGGGAAGGACTTTCATATGTCCTAAAATAGGTTTCCTATTTTAAAAAATTGAGTTGACTAGATATAAATTTGTTTCAGAAAATGTTTTGGCCCCATTAAGACAGTAATCCATACTTGTTGGTTTAATAAAACTAGGGCTGGGGATATCAAGTCCAATAAATTATGTTTTGAATAATGTATTAATGTGGCCAGCATAGAATAACCACAATTAAAGAAATTTCCCAGAAGAGAAAAGGTCCCTTGAGGATAGAGTCAACTGGGTGGGGGAATAGTCTAATTCCCTCAACTTCTCAAGAGCAACAACCACTTCCACCAAAAAGGGGCTGTGCTCAGGGAAAGAAAGAAGCTACCCCCTTGGGAACCACTGGGAGAAATGGCAGATGCAGGCCCCAGATCAACTTGGGCCTCTCTGAAGATCTATCAGTTAGCTGTAACTGACCATTTACTGACCTCGCTTGTGAGAATTCAATTATGCCTTTATGGAATGGTTAGATGAGCAGAATCAGGTAGTACTGGATCAACTGGGATTCTGGAAACTGGGAGAGGGAGCCCTGGAATAAAAAGGTAAAGCTTTGGGGCGCCTGGGTGGCTCAGGGTTAAGCATCTGCCTTCTGCTCATGTTGTGATCCCAGGGTCCTGGGATCAAGCCCCCAGTCCTCCTTGGGCTCCCTGCTCAGCAGGGACTCTGCTTCTCTCTCTCCCTCTGCCACTCCCCCTGCTTGTGCTCTCTCTCTCTCTCTCAAATAAATAAATAAATTCTTTTTTTTTTTAAGGTAAAGCTTTAATGGTAAGAGTGTATAAGTTTTTGTTTATTTCCCCTTGGCCTTCTAGTGCATGAGGTCCACAGTAAGAAAGCTATCTTTAGAAAGATTAAATCGCTTCTAAATCCAAGTGTTACTGATCCTTCATAATTTTCTTCATTGGGATCAGGCATATATATTAAAATCAAGACAAATAAAAGTCCTTACTTTTACTCATACTTCCTCATCATTACCTCTCCATGATGGCCAGTCCTAATAGGGAGAAGGCTTCATCAATGGTTTTAAGTGATTTATAAGTTCTTGCCTTGTACTTTGTACTTTTTGTTTATATCATCTTACGCTGGCATTAGGCCTCTTTCCCTGTCAGGATCATTTACTGTTCCTTGTTTCCAAACTGACTAAATTCTTGGAATTGATTCTTTGGTTGTTCTTCATGTCAGCCTGCTCTTTGATCTTCAGCAGTTCCTTCCACTGTTCTGTGCTTAATAATGTTGACTCCTGAGTTTTTGTTCAATGAAAAAGCTACTGATTGGAAATATTGGTTTATAGTCAATAATCATTTTATTCTTTCATGCCACGGGTATTAGATCTTTGAAAGTTATGAAGATTTTTATTAGACTCATATAAAATATTTTTCATGGGGTGCCTGGATGGCTCCGTCGGTTAAGCATCTGCCTTCGGCTCAGGTCATGATCCCAGGGTCCTGGGATTGAGCCCCACATCAGGTTCCCTGCTCGGCGGAGAGCCTGCTTCTCCCTCTCCCTCTGCCTGCCGCTCTACTTGTGCTCTCTCTCTTTCTCTGTCATATAAATTAATAATGTCTTAAAAAAAAAAAAAGATTCTCTCTCTCCCTCTGCCCCTCCCCACCCCCTACTCATGCTCTCTCTCTCAAAAAATATATAATAATAATAAAATAAAATGTTTAAAATATTTTTCACAACAGCAACTGTGTTATGAAGCACAAAAATCTCAAATTCATAATGTTTCACGCTCCGAGGGCTTAAATTATAGAAAAACTATGCTTTTTCACTTCTTTTAAAATCTAATAGAAGATTTTATTTTACAGACATTCTCAACTAGAATTGGACTTGGTACCAAGTCCCTAGGAAAATCATTTCTCAGTCACTGGATGTGCTTGTCAGTTCATCTGAGACAGTTGAGTTTTACCCTCATATTTTATGCCTAGGAATGCAGAAACTTTCCAGAAGAATTTGAAAGAAATTAGGGTTTAATGGTTTCCGGATGAAGATAAGCAAATTCACATACCCTAGATTATTTGTCTGTATTTATTATAGCTTTCACCAGAGGGAAGCAAAGCTATGCATAGAACTTGCAATGCTTACTGAGACCACTTCCCTCACCATTAACAGCAAGTGTGACTATCAAATGTATAACTTGATACATACTTACACAGTTTGTAGGTCATATGAGACCTGGGTTTCTTGGGTTGATAATTCAGAGGAACATGGTGGCTTTGAATGAGGTGAAGGTTGGATATTGGATAAGAGCCACTGGGAGAAGACTAAGACAGCATAGAATGACTTAGACTTTCTGTGTCAAGCACTTTACCTTTACTGGGGTTTTTTAAAATTGGAATTTTGAAATTAGTTTATTACTGGATATTTTGCATAAAGGTACTGTGGATGTAGTTAAAAGGAAGTTAGAAAGTTTTTACTTCTAGAAATTCAGAGTGGGAAATTGAGACTAAAGAACAATTATGGACTTATAAATTACCAGCAGTGAGAGATGGCATTTCGTGAAACTAGGGAGTAAATGTTGTTTTGAGTCTTTTTTTATCTAAACTTTTTATTATTACGTAATTTTTACTTTTGTTATGTTTGGAAGGAGAGTGAACTAAATCTTATCTTAGTTATATTTAAGGGAACTTGATTATTTGATAATGTTAAAAATAGATGCCTGTATATCATAACAGGTACATTTCATTTTAAATTTTGAAGCATTTCACTAATTTTTAACCATAAGCAAATGAAAAGTTCGTTAAATTGGATACTTATATATTTCATTTAGAATAGACATGCTATATAATTGAAAAATATTAGAACACTTGATTTCTCTGATGCCGTTTTCCAAAATTTGGATTCATCTGTGGCCTTCATCGGGTTCCATTTACCTGAGTTTTCTTAGTTGCTTAGTTAATATAGTCTTAATTGTGAAAATTGAACTGTGTGAATAAATGTACCATTTGAATTGTATTTTAGTTCTATAAGTGGTATTGACAAATATAAAATTATTCTAATGGGCTTTACAGTGACTTGTGATGATTTTAAAGAAAATTAAAGCTTAATTGTCTCATTTTCGCAAATTCTGAGGCCCCATTTCACTCCATCTTACTCTGGCAGGCTTTAATCCAGTGTGAGCAGTTGAAGAATCAACTGGAGAGACAGACAGAGCGACTTGAAAAAGAACTCGCATCTCAGCAAGAGAAAAGGGCCCTTGAGAAACAGACGATGAGAAAGGAAATAACAAAAGAAAGGGAAGACATGGGATCAAAGGTACTTTCGGATTCACTTTGTTACCCGCTGCGGCAGAAATGTTTGTGGTGATGTGACTGATGATACTGTAGGCTGCCATTCTTGAATGAACACTCAATTTAAAAACCTTGTAAGTAGTCAATTGCTTATAATTTAGAGTTCATAAAAATTTTCCATTTTTCCATGTATTTCTCAAGAAAAGTTATATTCTTGGACCTCTCTGAGTAAAATAATCAATTGATTCCATGATAGGAAACTGTAAAATTATACTTTGATCCCACCATTCTGTTTGATTCCTTCTCTCATGTTTGTTAGAGAAAAGCAGGTGCTCTGCAGATATCCAGATTTTATTTCAACGTGGGCTAAATCCAGGAGAGATGACTCCCCCACCATATTCCCTCTCTCTCAAATTAGACCTGTAGAAGATGAAACACGTGTAAGAAACCAAGTAACCGAGAAAAAATAATTATATACACTGTACAAAGTAGGTTCTGACAAATTGCATGATGAATAATGAACATAACCAGATGAACACATGGAAGGAAGAGATGAAAGGCAAAAGGAACAGCTAACATGAAATGGGCAGTGTTTGGAAAACAGTGATAAACTGGAATACAGAATTGAAACCTAGCTTTAAAGTTGCTGCAATGGGGGCGCCTGTGCCTCGGTCAGTTAAGTGTCCGACTCTTGGTTTCCATCAGGTCACGATCTCAGGGTCGTGAGATGGAGCTCCAAGTTGGGCTCCGTGCTCAGTGTGGAGTCTGCTTGGGATTCTCTCTCCCTTTCCCTCCCCCTTCCCCCAGTTCACACGCTATCTCACTCTCTCTCTAAAATAAATAAATAAATCTTTAAAGTTGCTACAATAGAGTAAAAACTGAACAAGATAGGGTCCATAAAATAACCAAAGCAGCTGTTACATGTTTTGTTTTGTTTTTAAAGTGACTCGCAGCTTATACCCTGAATGCTTTATTATAATATTCCAGTGTGTGATAATTACATCACTCAGCACGTATCTACTGAGTATCTGCTATGTGCAAGGCAATGTGTAATCCTGAGGATATATAAAGAGAAAAATCACAAGTTCTGTCCAGGGGATTTTAAGGCTTATGGGTGTCTGAGGCATTTACTGTAAACTCCCTTGTCTTAGTCTTTAGAAAAATGGCGCCTGTCAGAACCTCACTCTATGTCAATCAAACCGTCTACCTTCTCTGGCCTTGATGGGCGATCTGAGCCTTGCAGACAGCACCCCTGTGCATCATGACCCTAGTGTCCCTGGTGCTCCTGCTGCTTCAGCCGTCCCGCCGTGCATTCCTCTCCCCTGTTCATTCCACATTCAACAGAAAGTAACTGGAGGGCCTGGGAATGTGCGGTCCTGCTTCCAGAGGAGGGAGGAGGAAGACATTGGACACAGACTTCCCTGAGTGAGTTTGTAGTTACCACTGTGATAAAGGCAAGGAAATACAGTATAGGGTACCATGGGAGTATGTAAGAGGCACGTCTGAGTGAGTCCAGGTGGTCATGAAAGACTCCTATGAAAGAGATTTTGAAAACGAGACTCAACAGGGTTGACTAGGAGCAGTCAGGTGAAGAGTTGAGGGGAAGAGATTCAAACGGGAAACGACACCCCCCAGACACTGAAGCTAAAGAGCATCATACTTTTTAGGAATTTAAAGAAGGCCCAGGTGACTGGAGCATAGGAAGTGGGGACAGTAGCAGGAGATGAGTTTGGAATAGTATGTAGAGACCAAAGCATGAATGGCCTTAAAATGCATGTGAAAGATTTTAAATTTTATCCAGAAACTAATGGAAAACCATCGAACGACTTTAAATTGGGCAGCATCATGATGCCATTTATATTTGAGAAGTACCATCTGTCAAGAGATTGGAAGGAAAATCAGAATAAATGCCTGGAGATCAGGTGGGAGGTAATTATCCTAGTCCAGGTGGCAATGATGGTATCTTGGGCCCATTTTCAAGGACTATTTTAAATCACTTTTATTCTGCTCAAATTCTCTACTGTACCATCGTTCCCCTCATTATAAGCAGAGAGCCTTACTTACCTAATAAAGAAAACTGAAAACTTCAACTATTTATCTTCCCCCTTACCTGTGACTTCAAGTAAAATTTCACCAGCATGCCAACCGTGTCAGAACAGGAGAAGCCTCATGCTAATTCATTCCCCTTGCTCTGGGTTCCATTCTCTTCCTCCACCTCTGGGAGGTCATTTCTTTTCTTTCTTTTTTTTTTTAATTTAAAGATTTTATTTATTTATTTGAGAGGGGGGTGGGGCTGAGGGGGAGGGAGAGGGACAAGCAGACTCTGAGCTGAGTGTGGAACCCGTTGTGGGGCTAGATCCCAAGACCCTGAGATCATGACCTGAGCCGAAAGCAAGAGTCGGGTGCTCAACCAACTGAGCCAGCCAGGCGCCCCTCAGGGATGTCATTTCCATTCTCCTCCCCTGCTGAATCCTCTTCCTTATAAAGAGAATCTGCACAAGTTTCTGTCATCCATTAAAAGAAACAATCTTCCAATCCAGTGGTTCTCAATCTTGGCTCCATAGAGGCTCCAAAAATCTTCCTGCCCAATCTGCATCCCAAACCGAGATGTGTAAATAGCTGTGGGTAGGATTCAGGTGTCAGTATTTTTAAAGTTGTCCAGGTGATTCCAATGTGCAGCCAAGGTTGGAAGCCACCTCAGTAATTCCATGGCCCTCCTTGCTTTTCCCCATAATGGGCACATTTCTTGAAAGGTTTGTCTGTACTTGTTGTCTTCATTCTCTCACCTCTCATTATGTTCACTGGAGCCCTCCTTGTGCTATTTTTTAGGTAATATTTTTTAGTTCTTACTCCCTTTAAAAGATTCTCTTTCCTTGATTCCTTTGGATCTATATTCTTGATTTGACAGAATGATGATGTGTGCCTTTCAGTTTGCTCTGAGTTTAAAGTGCCTTTGAGACAAGGAAACACATCCAGAAAACAGCTTGATGGAAAGTTCTAGAGTTTAGCAGAGAGCTTTAGATTTCAGGGTCTTTGGCATTACTGCGGCTCTCAGTTTCATGTATATGGAATCGATTCCTAAATCCTCAGCTCTCTAGTGAGCTCCCAAACCAGCTTCACTTCCCATCTTCCCTCTCCCAGGGAACCCCCAAATCTTGCTGGCATTCTTGTGTCCTTTCTCTCACTCCCCCTACTCATCATTATGTCACCAAATTCTAGAGATTCGGGTGCCTAGGAATTTTCCATTGCCCTGTCTCTCCACCCCACTGCTATCCATACCTCACCCCTGGGTGATTTCTAGCCCCAAGCCCTCTCCTTGCTTCCGGTCTCACCTCCTTCTCATCTAAGCCACAGCCAGGATGATCTTTCTCAAATGAATACGTCAATATGTCAGTCTCTTGCTTTAAAATCCTTTCATGTCTCCTTACAACCCCTTGGATAAAATTTAGGATCCTTTAGCATCACATGAAAATTCTACATTTCTCTTCCTCTCTTTGGCTCTCCAGTCTCATCTCCCTCCACTTTTCTTCCTGGTATTGACACCATACTGACCTACTGCACTAACTCCAACACAGACATGCCAATCTGCCATACTGTGTTTTCATTTTAGGATTTTGCACATGCCTTGCCCCTTGCCTAGAGGAATCCTCTGCCCCATGCCCTCTCTAACTGATCCTTCAGAGTTCTTCTGGTTACCATCTACTCTCAGAGATGAATTGAGAGCCTCTCCTGTGGGCTCCTGTAACTCAATTAACTGAAAATTCTTACTGAATTGTTTGTGTCCCCCAATTTACTATGAGTCCCTTGAATGTATGGTTGGTTAACATCGTCATTGCTTGGCACATCCCACTCCCATAAAATGTTCTTCACCTATATTTGTTGAATGAATGAATGAATGAATGTAGTACAAGGGGGAGGTATGACGAAGATGTTTATTCAGAGGATCAGAACGGTCTGTGTCTGCAAGAGATCATGGAAGATTTTGTGAGGAAGGTGGCGTTTTAACTGAGTTTCAAAGTGTAGGTAGGATTCAGAAATGCAGAGCATGGGGGGAGGAATCCTGGCTATAACCAAGGAGAGTGAGGCGTGGAGTGGGGGTAACTTTGTGAATTGCGTGTCGTGTGTGTGACAGAGAATGGGACCCATAGCAAAGACCAGCTGTGTTTTGCCCACAGTAATCCTTGGCTGGCATTGAATCTCAAGGTCCTGCCCTAAATAAAGTGACTGAATGAAGAGCTGAGAGTGGTCCTAGCACTCGGCAGGTGCTTTCACCAGGAAATGGTAGCAAGTGGCTTTGGAGTCAAAAGATTTAGAGTTGAATCCAGGTTGAACTTTCTGTGACCTTGAATAATTCGTTTAACCTCTCCCATGTCAGGGGAGTGAGAAATGGAGTTGATCTACTCGAGAAATTGGTAGGATTAAATCAGAATGTTTCAAAAGGGCCCAATATACCTGGCCTAGAGTGGACATTTAGTAACTTTGAAACTCGAGGCTATTATCATTCTTACTCCAGAGAAAGAGAAGCTGCCTGATGGGATAGATTTCTCTGTGTGAGTAAAGCAGACAGATTTGAATATAAAGCCCGGCTTTACTTTTTATTCATTAGCTTCAATGAACTTAGGCACATGCCTTAATTTTCTGAATCTCATTTTTTTCAACTGAAAATTAATTGAGTGTAATTCGTCCTTCAAGGGGGGATGAAAAGTGAGAATATGTATCACACTGCCTGGCAGATGATGCTAGTCTAAGAGGGAGACTGAGCAATTCCTCCTAACGTTGTGAGAGCTCTGTAGTTAGGAATTAAAGCAAGCACCCCCCCCCCTCCCCGCCCCCGGGCCTTTCCGAGCAGTCAGGAAAGCTTGTGAGACTTTTAGACTTTCTTCCTCTCTTTTTATTATTTTTCTTCTTTCCTTTCTCCTGACTTGTTCTCATTAAATTTCGTGTGTGTGGGAAGCTCTAAGAGAGCAGATGTCTTCTACCTAGACAGATTTTGAATCATCCCCCCATGAATAGTACTTGCTGTGAGTTTGTTTGTTGTCTTCGGTTATGGTCCTTGGCTGCTCTGAGCCCCTGGGTTTGTTAGTTCAATCAGTCATTTATCATATTTAGTGAGCACCCCCTATGTGATCTACTCTTTTTTTTTTCAGTTGGTTCCCTTGATAATAGTCCATGGCTAGAATCCTTCATTCTTGCACCTGTTCTATGGCGAGTACCACTTTATACCATGTTGAGGCCACTAGGGACTGCTTTAGCTGAGAGATTTCCATCAAGCTCTCCCAGACTGGGTGTCCTTGTCTCTTGCTTGCCCCTGTCAAAGTTTAGAGGACTTAGCTGATGTCGGCGCCCTGGACATCCAGCAGTGTTGCTGCTGTCTGTGTGACTTCTGTCTCCGCAACAGATGTGGATGGAGAAGCTCCTGCAGTGTAATGCTGACTTCCAGATGGTGGGCGTGGGGAAAAAGAAGGTGTGACAACAGAAGTGGAGGCCTCAGGAAGTGGGTGACAGGAGGGAGCAGACAGGTAGTGGGCAGAGGAAAGAAGTGATGGGTGGCAGAGGGAGGAAATCAGATGGAAGGAGTGTGATTCGGTACATGCTTATAATAGAAACTGAGTTGGAATTTACAATTAGCAAGTGAATGTCTGTCTGCATATTTACTTCAGAAACCACCGATGTTAATATGTTTACCATAAGATATAGCTTCACATAAGTATGATTTTTAGTAGCTGGTAATTGAAGTTTCCTGCTGTTGTATCTGGAAAAGCTATAATTACCTTCATAATATGGATACTCATGAACTTGATTTTTTTAAATTAAGTATATAAATCTCATTATTGGTTGCATTTAATTTCTTTTGACTTTCAATTTGGGGTTCAGATTGCAATATGCATTAGGATAGTTTGTAGCCTGGTATTAGTAAAAGTAATTTTATGTGCAAATTAAAATTTTTAGTCAGTCTTTTGATGATAAGAAGGACATGTAAACAACCATAAGTCAAATGTACAATTCTCTACAATCCCCAGCAAAGTTAATTAATACATCTACCGTTTAATTAGAAAATCGCTACCAGGGCTCATTATTTTCATATGTGTCAACTTGAGCTAGTTACATAATTCGAAGGCAATCTTGATTTTTATCACAAACTTTGCCTTATTGATTTTAGTTGTAAAACTGAATTCACACCCATGTCCATGTACAACAGTAAATTTAAAATACTCTTTCAGTTTTGTTACAAGCTCTTATGTAACAGATTAAACACTGATAGGTATCTCTCTATGTTTCCCTCTCTAGGAAGGTAGCATTTCTTTTTCACTTTAAGGCTACCAATCCAAATAAAAAATTAAGAGTCTAGGAAGTTTTGACATCCTGGAGCAGAGTAAAATGTAATTGCAAATAAAAAACTGTAAAGGTTAAACCTGAGATCTAGAAAGCATTTCTCGCCCTGGGAAGAAAAAGTAAGAAGCTGACATTCATAGAGTGGATGGTTCCTCCAAAAAGCCATTCATCACCGTGATCTGTTCATCCCAGTGATCTGTTCTTTCATCAAACATTCGATGCCTCTTGAAGAACATGCCCTCGAGGAGCTTGTAGTCTACAGGAGCAAACAGACAACGAGACAGTGGGATAAGTGCCGGGCTGGAAGTGTGCAGACGTTCAGGCTGCAGTGTGATGGAGACATATAGAGGTGGTTGGGGCAGCTCGTGCCAGAGAGAGAGTCAAGATAGTAAGCCACCAGCACTGTGGGGGCAGCAATCCGTGCGAGTGGGTGCCCACTGCCAACAGCAGGCATGGCTGTCCCAGGGCACAGTGGCTGAATAGCAACCCTGGGTGTGGGAAGGGGTTCCTATTTTGTGCTGGGAGCCAGAGGTCCTAGAAACCTTCCTGAGGAGAGGGGATGATGGCTGAGAGGAGGAATGAGGGTAGCTAGAGAATGGGAGCTCTCCAGCTCTCCCATTCTGTCCTTTTATCCTTCCATGTGGGAGAAGGGTTTAAGACTTCCCTGATTTTTTTTTAAAGATTTAATCATTTTTTAAAAGATTTATTTATTTATTTGAGAGAGAGCACATTGGGGGAGGGGCAGAGGGAGAGGGAGAGGAGAGAATCTCAAGCAGACTCCCTGCTGAGCGGGGAACCCAACATGGGGCTCGATCTCAGGACCCTGAGATCATCACCAGAGCCAAAATCAAGAGTCTGATGCCTAACTGACTGAGTCGTCCAGGTTCCCCACACTTCTCTGATTTCTTGACATCACCTTTGAAATTTATTCCTGTCAGTCCCTTCCACAGCTTATATGATTATCACCTTAAGGTTTCAACCCAAACTTTGATTTTTATCATCTTGTTTGTGTTTCCCAAAATGAGGGTAGAGACCAGAGAATGAATCAGAAGGAAGTACATATTTAAGTCATGGGGGATGGGTGAGTTGAGGAAGTGGAAAAACGGACATACCCAATTCACAGAGAAATGACTTAAGAGCAAACCCAGTAGCCATGCAGAGAGTCCCATTAATTCAAGATTTTTTTTTTTACATAGTATTATATTAGTCTCAGGTGTACAATAGAATGATTCAGCAGTTCTATACATTGCTCAGTGCTCATCAAGATAAGTGTACTCTGAATCCCCTTCATCTATTTCACCCATCCCCCCCACTCACCTCCCTTCTGGGAACCACCTGTTTGTTCTCTGTATTTAAGAGTCTGTGTCTTTTTGTTTCTTTGTCTCTTTTTTTTTTCCCTTTGTTTCTTAAATTCCAGAAATGAGTGAAATCATATGGTATTTTGTCTTTCTCTGATTTCTTTCACTTAGCATTACACTCTCTAGGTCCATCCATGTTGTTTCACGTGGCAAATTCTCATTCTTTTTTATGGCTGAGTAATCAATGTTCTTAATATTTATTTGGTCAAATGGCATTATCGTTTAGGACTTTTATTTCCTCTTATAGATGTTGTCCCTGTCTCAAAATATTGCCCAACTGGAGGCCCAGGTTGAAAAGGTTACAAGAGACAAGATTTCAGCTATTAATCAACTCGAAGAAGTTCAAAACCAGCTTACTTCCAAGGAAATGGATGTCACAAAGGTACAATGTGAGATTTTAGTTTAAAATTTTTTCCTAATGTACAAAGCCCAGAAAGCAGTTTGGAATGGAGAAGTTTTGTTATTTAAGATAGTAAAGATCCACATAATGGTCATTAAGCCAGCATTTACTTATTATTGGCAGGCCCTCTGATGGGTGCTGCAAATACAAAAGATGAATTAGACACAAATAATGTCCTGGAAGAACTGAAGGTTAAGTGGCTGGGACAGACTTATCAATAAGGAAGTTTCATTACTTTAATCATTGAATATTTGGTAAAACTTATATTTCTAAATTAGATGGGAGAAATGTTTGCCAGAGATAGCATGGCTTTGGTCTCCACAATGATAGTAAAAGAGATTTATTTACCACATGAAGAGTGTGCTTAACATAAAAAATTCTCCACCTCCCATTCCTTTTCAGACCTGGTCTCTAAAATCGAGGCTCCAATACTAAGTGTCTTATTTTATTCCCTAAATTTATACTTTAAAATATCACAGTGTCAAATAAATAAATAAAATCTTAAAAAAAATAAAATATCACAGTGTCTGTGCTATGGGCATTACAAACTTGTAAACCAAAACTAAATTGTTCATAGTCTTCGCTGGTCACTATAACATACGTATTTATGAAACACTGAAGTCCATGTGGATTTCAGCAATAAGTTGCTTTAAAACTAAGCAACTAAATATAGGCATGCATGATGTAATAAATTAAATTGATTGATTTTTTTTTAACAATTGACACAGATGATTTTCTTTGAAATGCATACCTTTTCATACTGCATTTTATTTATCAATATATTTCCCTAAATGTTGACACATTTGTAATACCATTGTTACTTATAATTTAGTAATTAAAATTACCTTTAGTATATGGAAGAAACAAAGCCCCTATTTTTTTCTTGTTTTTCCCTTCAATTTCTGTAATTCTCCATTTGCTTTCTAAAATTCAAGCTAGCTAACGTTAAAGTTTTAAAATACCATATTTGCCAATATCATCAATGTGTTTGTGTGAAGCGTAGGGGTAGAAGTAAGGGAATGGATATAGAGGGCTGGCAGTGGTTAATCCAGATTTATGGGGGAAAGCTGGTGGTGGGAGTGTCCAGTCCATTGTAGGAAGAGAACTTTCTGTTGGAATGTGTACAGTAAAGATGCCTCCTCTGTCTTTAGAACCGTCCAGAAAGACTGAAGCATCAGAAGCATGCCTTATGGTGGCTCCAACCCTGAGATATCATTCCACTTCAGTTTAATTTGCCAGTTTATTTTAGATAAACTTAAGGGTTATGGATAAACTTAGCAGATGCTAAAGTGAAAGTAGTACGGCAAGGGAACTTTAAAAATAAAATTAAGGGATGAAATAATTCTAAATAAAACAATGCTTAGACATATAATAATAAACAATAATTTTGTGTTGGTATTGGGTTTGAAACACCATGGCTGGGTAATTATAATTTTTTGGTATTATCAATTTGGGTTTTTTTCATTTCATTCATGTATATAAATCAAATAGGTTGGAATAAGAATAAGAAAGCAAGCAAATTTGGGCCCCTCTAATTTTTTTCTATCATTCTTAATTTTAAACTTTATTTAGCTTTAGAATTAATAACTTTTTGTAAATTACTAGTTTTTTTTTTAATGAGAGGGGTCAGCTCTGACACATTCAAGGCATTTGAATTTCAAATCAAATTTTTTGTAATTTTATTCTTTTTTTAGCATTTTGAGGGCCACTGGGAAGAAACTTACTGACTTTCCTCTGTCTTGTCACTATAACCTTTAGACACAGATTTGTTTATTTTTCAAAGTATTTTTTATTTGAACATGGGAAATAGATACAGGTTTTTTGAGATTCTAATACCTCAATAATGATGAAAACTAATTTCTGAAGTTCTAATCATCAGTTTTGGAGAAATACCAAAATTGAAAAGTTTCAAGCAACTATAACCTTTAGATGATACATGATTTTTAGAAAGTTGTATTTGTATATCAGAGACTGAATTAGCAGACTTGTGTGTTAATTAATCTCTCTGCAGATTCTCAGTTATCTCAAAAGCTCATAATTTCTTTGTTTAGATTTATCTGCTGATCGCATTTTCCAAATTTATTTACCTGTCTGTAGAGGCCCTGGACTGAAAAAGAAAATTGTATAAAGGATGATACACAACACTCTTAAGATGCTATGTGTACTCATTATTTAATGATATGTTAAAATCATTTCACTTAAATGTATATTTTCCTTTTATGTTGAATGCTACAGTTATAAATGGTTCCAGTCTGTGCCTTTTACCAGACAATGTTTATCGACTTAAATACATCGCACTGTGCTTAAGACTGACATTATCTACAAAGATTACAGTAAATACTGGGTTCTACTGTACACCTAAATACTATATAGTCTCTTAGCAGAGAGAAAAATTCCTTTATAAATTTCCTTAAATAAAAGCCTAACTGATCAAATCTTTAAAGGAAAACTTTACTATATAGAATAAAACTTTACTGTTTAAATCACAACAATTTGAATGAATATTCACATAGCTTAATATTTTAATTAATGATTTTATCTGCATAAAATAGAGATGATAGTGCATTTTGGATGATGTGCAATTGAAACTGTTATTTTGCACAAAAAAATTTGGGCACATTAATTAATTAGTTATACATTTCTTTATCATAATTTGAAATTGTTAGACTCAGTAATACCTGATATTGCCTTTACATCTTAACAGAATACATTGCATATTCTAACAGAAAATGCCGTTCTTAGCAAAGTTCTATTGTATTTTATTTATATGACCTCTAGGGGGCACCAAAAGATCTAATTGCAGGCATTGCCTGGTAGATTCCCGCAGCTATTGATCTAGTTTTTACAATCTAACAGGTGTGCGGGGAAATGCGCTATCAGTTGAATAAAACCAAAATGGAGAAGGATGAGGCAGAGAAGGAACACAGAGAGTACAGAACCAAAACTAAAAGGGATCTTGAAATTAAAGATGAGGTAAGAGATGACAAGTGTAATTACAACGATTAAAGACATAATTAAAGATGTAAGTTATTTATTTCTATTATATTGCTTCTAACTAATGGAACAATCCAGTTTATACTATTAAAAGAATTTCATTTATAGTTGCCTAAAATTATCACCTTTCACATGAAATGGTGAGAATACAACCGCCTGCATATAAAATCCCAATCTGACAGGTCATAAATATACATTTGGATATGTGTATCTATTACTTACAAAAGTAAAAAAAAAAAAAAATGTTCTAATGCACAGTTTGAACCTAAAATATACGTACATAAAGTTCTTGAAAGATGCCAACTTGAATCCAATTTTAAGTGAAAAAGTTTAAAATTTGTAAGATGAGATGAGTTGATATGTAAATATGTCAATCAAATTGATTGTTGGCAGAGCAAAACCAGTTTTAACTGAGATAACCATGAATACGTTTGCTCAAGAAGCCTTAAATACAGGGAGATTAGAAATGTTAGGGGAAAATGCTGCTTACTTCCATTTCAGTTGAACAGATGTTTTATGTTATATCTTTGTTGAGATCATGTAGATACTCCAATTTTAATTGATGACATGGATAAAATTTTGAGAGAGGCAGTTCTAATAGACTCACTTTGGGTTTTCTATATTTGTGTTACAGTACAAAACATTGAAGGCTTTCATTCTTTATATTCAATGAAAGTAGATTGATAAATCTATTCAATTAAAATGAGTTCTCAGTGTCAGCATTTTTAAAAAATCACCACAATTTAAAAGTAGGTAAACTTAAAATTAGTTTTTTTCAAATATATTTCTAGTTCATAGCTTTTTATCATACTTTCCAGCATCTTTTCCCTTTCAACCCAGTCAACTTTCTATGCAGATGATGTAAATAGATGATAGGGGAGTATTAAAAATGAAAGCGATAATGAAATTTAGTACTTGAAAAAGTTTTCCAAGTCATGGCTGAAATTCCTGGCACTAAATTAACATCTGAACAACCAGAATCAGATTCTGCTTTTGTACCACTATAATGAAACTTTTGTACAGATAATGAAACTATTTTACTGCATCCAGTTGGGGGCGTGCCTGATAGTGGAATTGAAAATCTTCCATCAGCAACCCAAGATCTAGCACTACCAAGCCAAACAGAACTTTCCTTTCCTTTCCTGATATATAATGACTTTTTTTTTAAGGGTATCATCTTGGTATGCTCGCTAGCATTGTTAAATACTTTTGTATTATTCTATAGCACCTGCTCAACATAACAACTTGGACTAATTAGAAAAAAAATAAGAAAAAAAAATAAGAAGAGTGTCTGAGTTATTTAAAATTACAGGATAATGTTCTAGGGAGACAAAACACTGTCGGAATAATAAGATTACCATATCACTTGTAAATGAATAACGTGTAGAAGTATTTGTAATATTTGTCTTTTCAGAGCTCTAGCTCATTGCAATTAACCAGCAATGATGTGGAGGCCAAAGTGGCAGGATTTTAAAAGGAGCCAGTTTCATTTGTGAACATTTCCTGCTTACTAGTCAAACATTAGCAGTTTTCATAATGATTTCTAGTGTTGTTTTTAGATAAAGATGTGCCTTCTTAGGAGGTCGGAGGGTTAGGAATAAAACCTTGGAATGGTTACAAGGTGTTTGTGATGGGATGTGCTTGTTATCATTTTCTCTTGGACAGAATGTGAGGAAATCTTATAGGTACTCTTTGTAACTATTTTGTATTGAGCAGACAGTTTCAGAAAGGAAAGTGGTGGTGTCTCATTCCGTGGATCTGGAGGAGCAAAGCAGCAATTGTTCTTTGGTCTTTCAGCCATGACCTGACCTTCTGTCTGGAAGACCAAAGAGCTACTTTGCTTTGGCCACCATCTGCACTCAAGAGAGAAATTTACATTCAACTTTTAAAAGCTGGGCATGTTGAGCATTTATCAGAAATACTTATAATGACAGAAAGTGTATGTAACTTTTAAAGTGTCCCACATCATGCAATTCAGCATAACAAGATGGCCATCTCCCGGTTTACAGACAAAGCGTTCCTTGTAATATAGTCATTTTGTTCATATTTTTGTTAATCTGGCCTCTTGATACATTTTTAAAGTAGGTGGGAAACTGTGAGATTGGAATGCGGTCAGAACAAGAGCTTTTTTGATGTATATAAAACAGGGCAAATGGTTGACCACCAAAATCATTTTCTTTGTGACCCGAGCCTTGACTCTGGCATAATTAGAAGGAAGGGTTAGGGGAGGAACAATAGTGATCTCTTCCTCCCACTTTCTCCTTTTCTTTTTTATATTGTGTCAGGAGCCCATGGGCGGATTATCCTTCCCATCAACTCCTTTGTATCTCTTCAGCGTAGAGCGCTCCTGCCAGCCTAAGGAGAAAAAAAAGACATTTGGTATGGAGGAGAATGAAAAATCTGTGCCCTAGTTTTTATTTGAAATTTTTTTGTAGGCAACAGGTACACACACACACACACAGAGTCCATTATGGGAATTGAAAAACATAAAAAAAACGCTATAATGAATTCCCACACATGCATCACCTAGGTTTATCATTTTGCCAGTCCTGTTCTATCTGACATTTTTTCTCTCCTCCTTCATCTTCTTTGTCACTGTTTCTTCATCTTCTCTTCCACATCCTCTTTGTCTGTCTCCCTCTTCTGTTGCTCCTTTTGCTGAAGTAGATCTCAGACACAATGTTATTTCACCAGTGAATCCCTCAGCCTGCGTCTATGAGGATTGTTTTTTGTACTCACTATGTCATCATCACACCTGACAATACTAACAGATTAATATCTTGTAGGGCCCAGCCCATACCCACACTTCTCTGACCGTCTCCGCAATGTCTGTTTCACGGTCGGTTTATTCAAACCAGACACACAGTGTGTTTGTATGTCCGAATGTTACGGCTTTATCTTCTTTAATAGGGAATAAAGGGATATCTTAGCAAAATTTTGACTTTCTTTATCTGTTGTTGTCTTATTAAATGTCATACATATGTTTTGACTGTGCTTTATATAAGGTGTCTCATCATCATTCTAAAGAAATATGAATTCATCCTACAGCAACTATGTGAGGGAAGTGACCCCCATGAAGCAACCCCAATCATCATATCCCTTTAGAGTCTGAAACCTATAATTTGTAATTAATTTCAGAGCCTTACATTTAAGGTCGGGGAATGCTGCAGGAAGCCCTGTTATTACCCTGGCATCAAGGTTAGCTTACAAAGGATGCATAAGTGGAATTTTCCTTGCCACCTTCCATTCTAGTAGATGAATCTCAGAAGGGTTGATCGGGGCATAGTGTAAAAGGAAAATGCAGGGGCCTGTGTCCAAAATGCAGGAAAAAAGTGATGCAGAGGTATTACAATATAAAATATTGTCCTTTCTCTTATAATCTCTCTTCCCCCCCTTCTCCCCCTCCCCCTTCTCTCTCTCTCCCTCTTGTGCAGTTGCAGTGTCCTGTATTTGCCATTTCACCTTGGCCTCTGTCCCTTGCAGGCATACTCATGGGGGGATGCAGGCATAGTGGTACCTGGATCAGGACGAGCAGAGACTCCACGTTGGGCCTACTGAGTGTGCAGCAGTGATAGCAGTTGGAGGCAGAGATGGTCCCCTCCGTGTCCTGGGATGTCAGGGGTGACACACTCCACCTAATCTTCCCCAGGTTCACATCCTGGCTCCTGCCAGAGGCAGAGGGCCACAGCAGAACACAGCCCCGACCCCACCCGCCCACTGCCATGACCTGGTTCCACCCAAGGCAGAGGGCAGCCAGATCCCCAAGTGTGGGCCAGAGAGGAAGATTCAGGGGACAGGTGTCTGAGTCCCACCTCGGGGCTGCTGGGAGGAGTAAAGAGAAGACCACAGATATGAGCGGGGGTTCCACCGTCCCACCAGACTTCTCTGATGAAACGCCAGTACCAGTGTATAATCAGTCATTACAAACTTCAAGATGTCGAGCACAGAGCATTAAACAGCGAAGCTCAGCACCCTCCTAAACACGGGGCCCTGTCGGACTGCCCCGGCCACACGCCCACAACGCTGCCAAGGCCGCGGGGGAAGGCAGGGGTAGGTTTGGTGTACAGCTGCAAGGAGATACACACCCACTTAAGCCTGCAGACCTGCACGAGTGTCTAACACGCCCATGTACCCGCACCGTAAGAGAGGGCTGACCACGGCCCCTCGTGGGCCGGTCTGACCCACTGCCTCTTCCTACAGATGGAGTCGTGTTAGAACCCAGCCGCCTCTGTTCGTTCGCGGATTGTCAATGGCTGCTTTCCGCGGCACAGGCAGAGTCGAGTTGTGGCAGAGACCCCGTCCCCGTAGCCCACAAAGACTACAAGATTTACTCACTGAGCCTTTGTACAAGAAGTTTGCCACCCCCTGCTCTGGGTATAGAGATAGGAGTGGATGGCTTAAGTTTCTCGTGCCTTAGAAAAAGTGGAGCTCTTTGAGTTTGAAGACTCATCAATCTTAGGTGATAACTTAATGGTTTTGGAGTATTTTGCAGTATGGCACATGGCCTCGTCCCTGGTCTGTTAGTCATCACTCATTGCCAAGTGAGTGTGGAACTGGTTAGAATGTCATTATCTTAGTAGTGGCCTGTGGCTTAATAATGGCTTAGATGAAAGGGGCGCCTGGGGGGCTCAGTCGGCTAAGCATCTGCCTTCAGCTCAGGTCATGATCCCAGGGTCCTGGGATCGAGCCCCGCGTCGGGCTCCCTGCTCGGCGGGGTCTGCTCTTCCCCCCTGCTCATGCTCCCTCGCTCTGTCTCTCTCTCTCTTAAATAAATAAATAAATAAATAAATCTTTAAAAAAATAATGACTTAGATGAGAGTATAAATATAAATATAAAACTTATTTTGCAGTAGTTTCTTTTAGGTTGGTAAAAATTTTTTCAAGAGACAAGAAGACTTTTTTTTTTTTTAAACCAGCATTGCATGTGTTATAACTTTGGAGCTACAATTGAGCAGGAAGCATTGAGGTTCAAAATTCCTTGATCAAAACAAATATTTTAGGGTAGGGCACGTATAAAAAAAAGAAGTAGGGCGCCTGGGTGGCTCAGTTGGTTAAGCGACTGCCTTCGGCTCAGGTCATGATCCTGGAGTCCCGGGATCAAGTCCCGCATCGGGCTCCCTGCTCGGCAGGGAGTCTGCTTCTCCCTCTGACCCTCCTCCCTCTCATGCCCGCTGTATCTCATTCTCTCTGTCTCAAATAAATAAATAAAATCTTTAAAAAAAAAAAAAAAAGAAGTAGATCAGACGATTTTGGCTAGAAAAATTAGGGCAAGAAAGAATTGGAGCGCCTGTCTACAGCAGTGGGAGTCAACACTTTGGTACCGACGTTACACGTGGACTGTATCAACACAGGAATTATTTCTGAAGTTCAACTGAATTAATGAGACTGTTGGAAGAAGTGCATCTATTTTGTATGGGTTTGTGTAAAGATGAGAGGAAGCTTTGCAAGTCCTAAAGGGAGGGCCTACTTAAGGCTAGAGAAACTAAAGCAATAAGGAAAAGTTGAAGAGTTGTAACTTTTAAACACCTGCTCTTGATCCTCAGTACAGAAGGAATAAGAACAAAGCAGTTTAATCATAGCCACTGGAAATCACAATAGCCTGAAAGAAGAACTTTCTGACAGTGAGAAGATTGAAGGAGATTGCAGCAACAGGCCATGGAACTTTCTTCCCTGAAATTGCTAGTTTCAAACAAAAACGGCAGGATGCCAAAGGCCCAGCTCACGGACTTCCAAGGTCCACCGTCTCCTCCTGGACTGTGGAAGCATCCTCAGACTATTTCACTCTGTTAAAGTGACTAGGAGTGGCATTCATCTTTTCTACTTGTAATTTAGCATCTACACATTAAAGCAAAATCCTCCTCAGCTCTGTTCTCTGCTTTGTGTTTGTAATTCCGTGTACCCCCGTCAGAAAGCTTTGGGGGAATATGTTGAGATAATGGGTAGCTTCTGGAGAGCCAGACTTGAGAGACTTTTCAGCTACCACCTGCAGTCTCACTTCTGCCTCTAAAAACTGGCTGGGAGAGGGGCCACTTGGGCATGCCGTTAGCACGTGTAATCACTTGGTCCTGGTGATGACAGAGTTGCTCTCCACTGTTCTTCACACCCTCTTCCACTGCTGGAGGCTTCGTACATCCTGCTCCCTGCTCCTTGCTCGGAGAGCAGCCGTGCGTGGGCGAGGGCCAGCCTACCCAGACCAGTGGAGGAGGCGCCGTCGGGGGGGGGGGTAGCTGGAAGACCCAGGTCCTGCCCTGAGGGAGTTTATGTTCTAGCCGAGGAGACAGGGTCCACATTTGAACATGCCTACAAAATACTTACAAAGCAGCATATCGACAAGTGCAAATTAATGTAGTGTGAAGTTCATGCTGGCTCCAACCCATGAGAGTCGGAATCTGGTTCCATGTGTGTGATGCAATAAAGCTTTTTTTTTTTAATAGCATCTTCCCTAAGTACGCCCTAAAGCATTGTTCAGATAAATTTGTGTTCTTATCACAGCCTAACCAAGAATTCTGAGCAAATTCTTCAGCCTGGTGTGTGTCTAATAAATCAGCCTCTTTTGTTCTTGCACTGCACGATGCTGAATGGGACAAATGGGATTATGTAAATAAAAATATCTTGGTTTAATAAAAGATTATTGAACTTCTCATATTTCTCAAACACCAGGCAAAGTTAATTTCTTCATTTTAAACCATAATCATGTCAATAAAGTCACAAAATTAGCAGTGAAAAATTAAGTTTCTTTCTTTCTTTCTTTCTTTCTTTCTTTCTTTCTTTCTTTCTTTCGGAGCAGTTTCAAATCGACCCAGTGAATAATACCAAGTTGGACATTGTTGGGGCATTTAGCATTTGGTAACTTAATTAATGATTTGGGCAGAGGTTTTAGGTAGCAGTTCATGTATCATCATTCATGAAAGCACAGTAGAAATTCAAATTCTCAAAAAAGAGTCATTCAATTCTCAAATAAAGATGGTAATGCTGTTCACCATAATGATGTATTTTTAAAAAATCAAACGTGTAAGCAGAAACAATATATCTGAAGATATAAATTTAGGGCAAGTTAGAGAGAAGGGCACAAATAGGACATAAAGCAAGCCCACTTAGAAAGCATGTGCCCTGTGGGGTAAACAGAAAGAAATGTTTGTCTTTGGATAGGAACATAAAACTGTAAACTGAACTCAAGCAATTTTTGCTGTATTCAGTTTCCCTGGATCCATGTTTTGGTCCTTAAAAAAACTTTTTTGCATACTTCCTTTGACTTTTTTTTTAAGATTTTATTTATTTGACACAGAGAGAGAGACAGAGAGAGAGGGAGAGAGACAGGGAACACAAGCAGGGGCAGTGGCAGAGGGAGAAGCAGGCTTCCTGCCAAGCAGGGAGCCCGATGCGGGGCTCGATCCCAGGACCCTGGGATCATGACCCGAGCCGAAGGCAGATGCTTCACTACTGAGCCACCCAGGCGCCCTTCCTTTGACTTTAAACGTTGGACTCACAGACCTACCTGCCACTCTTCTGGAGCATCTTTTTGGGTACCAACTTTGGGATTGTGGTAGCTACCAGGTGCCTACGGCTCCTTGTGTGTCCACATGTGCCAGCAAGCTGGAAAGCACTAGACAGAGGACAGCTCCATGTGCTTTTTTTTTTTTTACAGTCCAGAAATATTAGTACTGATATCCAGTATAAATATTACTAATTACTACAGATGTATACATTTTAAAATAATATTTATTATATGAACATAAGCACATGCACAGAAGCCAATAATTCCATCACCCAATAGAGCAAATTGTTTTCATTTTTCTGTTTTACCTTCTACTTTTTGTCCATATGCATATATGATATTTGCAAGTAGTAAACATAGCCTAGGTATAATTTTGGGTTTTGCTTATTTCACAAAATGGTATCTCCAGCATTTTTATGTGTTGCTGCCTATTCTTCATAGTGATCACTTTAATAGGGCCACTCACATGTACTTTTAAAGGAAAGAATAATAAGTCAGATTTGGAATAGAACAGACACTGTTACAAATTCAGAATTTTTTGCCCTAAGATCTGCTTGTTGCTTTAATTCAACAATCATATATTGCATGCACCATGTTGACCTAGAATGAGCTTCTGTTTTCTGTTCTTAAAGAAGGGAAGGTGTAAGACGGGTAAGCAAATAAATAAATGTCCCAGAGGTCTCAGTAACAATAATTAGCAAACTCTACAAGGGTATAGGGGTTTACAAGAGGGACAGCTGGCTTCCTTGAAGGATGGGTAGGGTATTGCCCAGCATGGATGAGAGGAAGGCATTCTGGTTAGGAGGTCCAATGTGGCAGCTTGAGCAAAGGAATGGGGATGGTGCAGGGGTGGGGGTGGGGTTGGGATATGGGAAAAGAGGATGCATTCAAGGAACACACATGTCTTTTGATTCCATAGCACACTAGTATAACTGACCTCAGTATCTCCAGAGCCACGGCTCCATTATTAAAGCTTGCCCATAGAAAATGGGCTTCTTTCTATTCGGTTCAGAATCCCAGTATGATTGCCTATTATAGAACATACTGCACACCCTGCAGTCAGGCACCAAAATCATTCTGTATTTGGGGAATGTTTGCATAAGTTTTTCATTTCCCTTGTAGTATTTCCTATGTAATGGAATAATTTTAAGGTGTTCACATTTCAGATGATAACAATAAAATATCACTTTGTAAATAACGTTAGAATCAAGTAGGATTAGTGTTTGGAAATAAAGAATTCACAGTTAATGATTTGTAGATTTCTACATGACTAATGATGGAGGGTAAAATACAGGGTACAGGGTCTTACTTTACCTATGGACTGTGAGTCCAAAGACTCGACTTCTTGATTTGGCTTTTTGGCTAACTTCCTGAGCAAACGTCTCAGAGCCTTACCTTCTTTCTCAGGGAAGTGAAAAGCTTGGAGAAGTGATAGCTAAGATTTTCTTTAGCTTGAAATTCCTATGTTTCCAGAAACATAGGAAATACTTCTCTGCCCCTCTTAATTATGAATTAAGTATTAATAAAATCTATATAAATTGCATGGAGTCTCAAGTGTCATTTCAAATTTTCCAGTTATTCACCTGATTTGATAAAGACGACATTTTACTGTCATCAATTTTAGATCATATTCTTTTCATTATGATTAATAATAGAACAATAAAATGTCTAGCCTTTTAAACAGTTGAATTTAATTACAAGATAGACTCTAATTTGCAATAAGGATTAAAGCCCTACTCTGAATTAAGAATGAATTTCTATTGAGGCGCCTGGGTGGCTCAGTCATTAAGCGTCTGCCTTCCGCTCAGGTCATGATCCCAGGGTCCTGGGATTGAGCCCCGCATCGGGCTCCCTACTCCACGGGAAGCCTGCTTCCCCCTCTCCCACACCCCTGCTTGTGTTCCCTCTCTTTACTGTGTCTCTGTCAAATAAATAAAATCTTTAAAAAAAAAAAATGAAGTTCTATTGGAAATGTTTCAGGCAACAGCAAACTGTCTTAAGGAAGTATTTTAGAGGAATACCAACTTTCCCCAAAACCGTGGAATTAAATATCCCCAGCCAGAGTTTCTGTGTGAACCCATGAACCACAGGATAACAAGGGTGTTCTCCTGTTAGAGACCCGTGGTTTTAATAGTTAATCCTTCCCCTTAACACTTCCACTTGGTGCTCTCAAAAGTGCAGTGATGGAATGAAATCCTGTGGTGAGAATAAGATCATGTTCAGTTTCTGTATTTTGATTTTTTTTAGTCATCAGAATGAAAACAATATTTTAAAAATTCTCTTAGAGGTTTCACATATCCCTGGAATATTTCCCTGGCCCTCATTGGAGTCAGTGTGAAAGACTGCCCTAGACAGAGATTCTAGATATAGCTGACTGTTAATAAATTGCAAGGTGTCTAGATTTTCCTATTGTTCTCGTTAATGGGTTGTCAAAGTAATTTAACCCTTTTTGGTGTTGACATCTGTTTTTAAGTGGATCAGCTGCAGTAACATTCCGTTTTTAGGGAAAAGACAAGAAAGCAGCAGAGTCCTTACTTCTGGCCTGCCTTCTGCCTTCCCAGTGAGGAATGGAAAATTGTTCTTTGTACCAAATCTCTCTACTTACAACTGAAGTTCTGATATTCAGTCTGTCTACGTCTTTCTCTTCATGGTAATAACTCATGCAACCAATAGCATTAGCCTGGCTTTGGAAATCATAAGTCAAGCTGTGGTTGAAAGTTCCCATTGAAGTGCAAGGGAGTGCTCCTGTCTCCTTAGAATGGCAGCTAAGGAAAAAGGAGAGGTAAAAATTTCTACAGGTATGTTAGGAAGATGGACTAGAAAGAACTGTTCCACTTGAAAGATTGTCCCATCATTGCAATAAGGATTAAAGCCTTTTCTTTTGGACCTCTCTTTCATTTGCTCAGAATTTCATGCACAGAAACCTGAATTCCCTCAGGAGTACCTGGGTGGCTTGGTTGGTTGAGCATCTGACACTTGGTTTTGGCTCAAGTCATGATCTCATGGGTCATGGGATTGAGCCCCATGTTGGGCTCTGCACTCTGTGGGGAGTCTGCTTGGGATTCTCTCTCTCTCTGTCCCTCCTCCCCACTCGTGCTCTCTCTAAAATAAATTTTTAAAATTTTTAAAAAAGAGCAATCTGAATTCACTCATACTGAGAGATAATTGTCAGATCCTAATTTGAGTTAGAAACCTTAGGGTATCGTGTTCAAGTTGTCTCTACACTTAAGATTATTATAGAATCATAGGGCTGGGTCATCGTTTCTTTCCTAACTCACTGAAGGTCCACTATGTGTACAGTGATTGAAGCCATAGAAGGGTTTCTATAACAAGAACCAGATATGTTTTCATCTGAAGGGGGAGTTAAGACAATGGCTCAGATATCTATTTATGCCTATATTTTAAAATATAGGATATTTATCTTTGTGTGTATCTTACTAATATGTAATACAAGAAGTATGACTAGCTGACGATTTTTCTTGAGCAGAGCCTGAAGTCTTAAGTCTCTAAATGCTGAATTCAGGATACCTTAGACTTATTTCATCAGCCAAAAGAGAAAGGAGGACCCTAGAGCTGTCTGAGTCATATAAACAAGAAGATAAAAGAGGAGTGGAGGGCAAGGGGGGGGGAAAGTGGAGGAGAAAATGAGGAAGACTGTAGAAAGCATTCTAAAGACATTTACACAGAGAACAACTGGGCTTTTACCTCTACATAGTCTGCTTTCCATTAGACTCTAACTCAGAGAAGGCAAACGTGACCACAGATCCATCATTGTGTCCCATCAGTATTTTTAAGAGGGATCCATGATAATAAGATTTTTTTAAACTGTAATTGCTTTTATAACCTCCTTCTCCCCACATCCCCACCCCAAACCATTACTGGTCATTGAGAGTAATTCATGGAGGTGATTGTTTTCTTCAGTCCTCTCCTTTCATTGGCCATGTATGAAAAATCAAAGGGAGGGCCTCAGGTCATAAGGAGCAATGGTCTGGTGGGCACTGAGAACCAGAAAGTTTGTAATGACTTGGTCTGTCCTCTTCATGTTGTAGATGGTTAGACAGCAGGTGAGGAGAGAATGATCGCCTCGTTTTCAGACATTAAATTGCTTAATTAATAGTTATTGGTAAACTATTATATGTCACTTACACATAGGTACTGGGGTTGCAATGAGATATGTTTACAATAAAATATGTGTGTTGCTCATACAACTCTTACAGTCTGGCGAGGAGGTAAAATGTGAAAAGAGGGCTCAGTGCAAGGGGTGGCTTACTGTGGTGGGACAGAATTGGATCCTACTCAACAGCCAATTTTCCGCAAGCATAATAAGAAAATTCAATAGGGGAAAGAATAGTTTTTCAACGAATGGTGCTGGGCCCTGGATACCCATGCATGAAAGAAGGAACTTGGACCACTACCTGGCACCATACACAAAAATTAACTCAAAGTGAAGACTTAAATTTAAGAGCTAAACCTCTAAAACTCTTGGAAGACAGCAGAGCCATAAATCACTGTGAGCTTGGTCTAGACAGTGGTTTCTTAGATGTGACACGAAAAGCACAAGAAACAGAAGGAAAAAATAGATAAATTGGGCATCATCAAAATTGGAAACTTTTGTGCTTCAAAGGACACCATCAAGAAAATGGAAAGACAACCCCCACAATGAGAGAACATGTTTACAAATAATGTAGCTGATAAGAGATTTGTAACTGGGACTTATAAAGCATGCTTACAATATAATAAAAAAGTCAACCCAATTTAAAAACAGGTAAAGAATTTTTTCTTTAAAGATTTTATTTATTTGAGACAGAGAGAGCTCACAAGTGGGAGGGAGAGGCAGAGGGAGAGGGTTTAAAAGCACACTGAGCAGGGAGCCTGATGTGGGGCTCAATCTCAGGACCCCGAGATCATGACCGAAGCCAAAGGCAGACACTTTAACTGACTGAGCCACCCAGGTGCCCCCAGGAAAAGAATCTTAATAGACATTTCTCTGAAGAAGATACACAGATGGCAGAAAAAGCATGTGAAAAGTTGCTCAAAATGGATGAAAGACCTAAATGTGAGACAGGAATCCATCAAAATCCTTGAGGAGAACCCAGGCAGCAACCTCTTCAACCTCAGCCACAGCAACTTCTTCCTAGACACATTGCCAAAGGCAAGGGAAGCAAGGGCAAAAATGAACTATTGGGACTTCACCAAGATAAAAATCTTTTGCACAGCAAAGGAAACAGTCAACAAAACCAAAAGACAACCGACAGAATGGGAGAAGATATTTGCAAATGACATATCAGATAAAGGGCTAGTATCCAAAATCTATAAAGAACTTATCAAACTCAACACCCAGAGAATAAATAATCCAACCAAGAAATGGGCAGAAGACATGAACAGACATTTTTCCAAAGAAGACATCCAAATGGCCAACAGACACATGAAAAAGTGCTCAACATCGTTTGGTATCAAGGAAATCCAAATCAAAACCTCAATAAGATACCACCTCACACCAGTCAGAATGGCTAAAATTAACAAGTCAGGAAACGACAGATGTTGGCGAGGATTCGGAGAAAGGGGAACCCTCCTACACTGTTGGTGGGAATGCAAGCTGGTACAGCCACTCTGGAAAACAGAATGGACGTTCCTCAAAAAGTTGAAAATAGAGCTACCCTATGACCCAGCAATTGCACTACTGGGTATTTACCCCAAAGATACAAATGTAGTGATCCAAAGGGGTACGTGCACCCTGATGTTTATAGCAGCAATGTCCACAATAGCCAAACTATGGGAAGAGCCAAGATGTCCATCAACAGATGAATGGATAAAGAAGAAGTGGTATATATATATACGATGGAATATTATGCAGCCATCAAAAAACCCAAAATCTTGCCATTTGCAACAATGTGGATGGAAGTAGAGGGTATTATGCTAAGCAAAATAAGTCAATCAGAGAAAGACAAGTATGATATGATCTCACTGATATGAGGAATTTGAGAAATAAGACAGAGGATCATAGGGGAAGGGAGGAAAAAAATGAAACAAGATGAAACCAGAGAGCGAGACAATCTGTAAAAGACTCTTAATCTCAGGAAACAAACTGAGGGTTGCTGGAGTGGTGGGGGTGGGAGGGGTGGGGTGGCTGGGTGATGGACATTGGGGAGAGTATGTGCTATGGTGAGCACTGTGAATTGTGAAGACTGATGAATCACAGACCTGTACCTCTGAAACAAATAATACATTATATGATAAAAAAGAAGAAGAAGAAGGAAGAAGAAAGAAGAAGGAAGAAGAAGAAGAAGAAGAAGAAGAAGAAGAAGAAGAAGAAGAAGAAGAAGAAGAAGAAG
>NC_058408.1:62087614-62289091 GCF_002201575.2 Neomonachus schauinslandi
AGAAGAAGAAGAAGAAGAAGAAGAAGAAGAAGAAGAAGAAGAAGAAGGAGAAGAAGAAGGAGAAGATGATAGTAGGAAGGGAAAAACGAAGGGGGGAAATCGGAGGGGGAGACAAACCATGAGAGACGATGGACTCTGAAAAGCAAACTGAGGGTTCTAGAGGGGAGGGGGGTGGGAGGATGGGTTAGCCTGGTGGTGGGTATTGAGGAGGGCACATTCTGCATGGAGCACTGGGTGTTATGCACAAACAGTGAATCATGGAACACTTCATCTAAAACTAATGATGTAATGTATGGGGATTAACATAAGAATAAAAAAAGAAAAAAAAAAGAAAAAGTTATAGATTGAAAAAATAAATAAATAAAAATAAAATAAAATTTTTTAAAAAGTTGCTCATCATCGTTAGCTCTCAGAGAAATGCAAATTCAAATCAAAATGATATACTACTTCACACCTACTAGACTGGCTAAAATCAAGAAGACAGAGAATAACAAGTGTTTGCAAGGATGTGGAAAAATTGGAGGCTAATGCTTTGCTAGTAGGAAAGTAGTGCAGCCGCTTTGGAAAAAAGTCTGACAATTTCTCCAAAGGTTCAACGTGGAGTTACAGTATAACCCAGTAATTCCACTACTATGTATCTATCCAAGAGAAGTGAAACATATCCCCACAAAACTATGTTCATGAATGTTCATAGCAGCATTAGTCATAATAGCCCCAAACTGGCAACAACTTAAATGGACATCAACTAATAAATGGATGAATAAAATGTGATTATAACTCAATCTTTATATGTTGACAATGAAAACAAAAGACATACTGGTACATTCCATAAAATGTTTGAACCATGAGAAGCGTATGCTGAGTGAAAGAAGCCTGTCATGAAAGACAACAATTGTATGATTCCATTTGTAGGAAGTGTCCAGAATAGGCAAATCTATAGAGACAGAAAGATTAGTGGTTGCTTTGGGCGGGGGGGGGTGGGGGGCACGTGGGGGGGGTACCGTTAATGGGCATGGGCTTTCTTTGCTGTTCTAAAATTAACCAATGTCATGGTTGCACAACTCTGTGAATAAACTAAAACACATTCAGTTGTATACTTAAATGAGAGAATTGTATGTGAGTTATGTCAGTAAAGCTGTTGCTTAAAAAAAATCCTATCATAAAAGTCATATTTCAGCCTAGTCTGGAGCGAAGCAGAGAGATAGGAAGGGAAGGCCATTCAGGCAAAAGGGACAGAATATGCAGAGGCATTCTTCCATATATACGTGGAGGACAAAAGGAGGCTCAAGAGATGAGATGGAAGACTGAGCCCCAGAAAACTGAAATCACTTGCCAGAAATAGTGGTAAACCACTTGAAGTCAGAGTCTATATCTTATTCATCCTTGTGTCCCCAGCACCCAGCACAGAGAAGGCTTACCACAAGTTTTATCTGTCAGGTGAATGAATGAGTAAATGAACGCCTAGGTGAGCTGAAGAATGAACTTTCAATAATAAGTAATAATGCCTCAACTAGATGACACATCCTCTAACTCCTAGTTCGTCTTTGTTGTGCTATGGCAGGCAAAAAGTTTTAGTCAGAATCAAGATGAAAGTAACTTCCTTTGCGGCGCCTGGGTGGCTCAGTTGGTTAAGCGTCCGACTCTTGATTTCAGCTCAGGTGATGATCTCTAGGTCGTGAGATTAAGCCCCGTGTCAGGCTCTGCACTGGGCATGGAGCCTGCTTCAGTTTCTCTCTCTCCCTCTGCCTCTGTTCCTCCCCCTGCTCACACTCTCTCTCTCAAAAAAAAAAAAAGAGAAAAGAAACTTATAAAGTTTCTTTTTTTAGCAGTTAATTAATTAAAAATGATCAGTCTTTTTGTATTTTCCCACTCTAATAAGTGTGAAATGGTATCCCATTGTGGTTTTAATTTGCATTTCCCTAATGATAAATGATATTAAACCTCTTTCTGGGTGCTTTCACGCCATCCATATACTTTTATCAGTTATATGCACGCCCAGACTGTAGTTGAAGATCCTGTCATCTTCACTGGTGTTATTGCAAGGGTGTCCGAACTGATTTCCCTTCCCCCTGCATCTCCCCATTTTAGTCCCTTTGCAGCCAGAGGGACCGTTAAAGCCTGTGTCAGATCTTGTCACTCTTCTGATTACAACTGTCTGGTGGTTCCCTCTCTCAGTCCTGGGAAAAGGCAAAGTCCTTCCAGTAATGTACAAGGTGAAGGCGCTACACAGTTTGACCCTCCTGTTCCTCTGTCTTCCTCTCCTACTTTTCGTCCACATCACTCTGCTCTAGCTACACTAGTCCTTGATGCTCCACAAACACATCAGATACACTCCCACCTCAGGGCCTTGGTGCTTGCTGTTCCCTTTGCCTGAATACTGTTCCCTGTGATAGCCATGTGGGTCACCAGCCTTCAAGCTGTTGCTCTAGTATCTTCAGGGCTTCAGTGTCTCACAGGGAGTTAGGGTCCCAGTAACTGGAGGGATGGGTGGGTAGAGAGGTTGCCAAGAGGTTAGACCTGAAGTCAGATTCTCACTTCACTACTACTACATGGTGAACTTGGGCAAATTACTTCAGATGTCTAAGCCTCAGTTTTCTTATCTGTAAAATGAGGATAGATAAAATTACCACTTTTTAAAAAAAAAATTTTAAAGAGGCACCTGGGTGGCTCAGTGGGTTAAGTGTCTGCCTTCGGCTCAGGTCGTGATCCCAGGGTCCTGGGATCGAGCCCTGAGTGGGGCTCCCTGCTCAGCAGAGAGCCTGCTTCTCCCTCTCCCTCTGCCTGCTGCTTTGCCTACTTGTGTTCTCTTATCTCTCTGTCAAAAAAAAAAATTTTTTTTTAAAGATTTACTTATTTATTTTAGAGAGAGAGCACACATGAGCAGGAGGGGGGCAGAAAGAGGGGGAGTGAGAGAGAACCTCAAGCGGACTCCCTGCTGAGTGTGGAGCCCAACACGAGGCTCGAGTCCATGACCCCAAGAGCATGACCTGAGTTGAAATCAAGAGTCAGTCACTCAACTGACTGAGCCACCCAGGTTCCCCTAAAATGACCACTTTACAGGGTTTTTTTTTTTTTTAAAGATTTTTTTTCTTTTTATTTATTTTATTTGAGAGAGAGAATGAGATAGAGCATGAGAGGGGGGAGGGTCAGAGGGAGAAGCAGACTCCCTGCCGAGCAGGGAGGCCGATGCGGGACTCGATCCCGGGACTCCAGGATCATGACCTGAGCCGAAGGCAGTCGCTTAACCAACTGAGCCACCCAGGCGTCCCCACTTTACAGGGTTTTATAAAATTTGAGATAATCTATGTTAACCCCATGGTATAGTATGTGACATATAATAACTTGTCTATTAATGTTAACTGTTATTTTTACTAACGTCTTGATTGCTCTTCACGTTCTCCACCCTCACCTCTTTCTCCTGACTCTGTTCTATTTTATCTAGTTGCTTTCCAGAGTCATAATAACTGAATACGATGTTTTATGGTGTGACCGGGCCAGTCATCTGAGCTTACAGTAATCTAGCTTCAGAGCTAGATTATTTTGCATTATCATTTTGCGTTACGTGTTTATCAACTGTGTCTCACCGTGAACTCTTGCTGAGCTTCAGTTCAGTTAAAACCCCAAATGACATAGGTCTGCTGCCCTACATTGGACCGTAAATATAGGTATTTGCATTTGTCTCTCTGCAAGTTGATTAGTTTGTTTGGACCTATTGTGTCAGCTGGTCTGAACCTCTTTGGATTCTGTTTTGACATCTCACCATAATAAGTTAGTCCTCTCTAGTCTGTGTCACAGGCACATTTGATCAGCACATCATCGGTTTCCTTAGTAAAGTCAGTGGTTTAAACAGTTTGGCACACATAGCAGGACAGAACCCAGTGGCCTGTAGCTGGAGACCGCCCCCAGCTGGATATTTCCATTCTGTCTTCCATATGTTTGCTTAAACTCATGGTTTGTTTTCTTGTTTGGGAACCAGACCGCTTCCTTTGTCAAGTCGAAGCACGTTGACTTCTGTAATTGTACCTTCTATGTAAGGTAGTGCGCGTGGGCCTAACTGAGCCATATGACAGATTCGATTGATGGCAAATACTCAGGAAATTAGGTGTAGATCGCCAAGAAACCAAAGCGCCTTTGTAAATGGGGATCAGATTTATAGCTGGCAGGATTCAAACCTGTGTTGGAAAACTCCCAATGGAAGGGGGGTGGCCTGCGTGAAATTTCAGTTTCTTTATCTAAATAATCCGAATAGACTAAACTGGAAATTTGAGGAATTTGACTCTGTAAAACCAGTTTTTCGGATTTCTTCTGTTCAGTCTACTGACCTACTGTCCTTTTAACAGCACGTTTGTATACGTATGTCAAATCATTATGCTGTACAGTTGACCCTGAAACAGCATGGGTTTGAACTCCTAGGGCCCACTTACGCATGGATTTTTTCTCGATAAATACAGTACAGTCCTATAAATGTATTTTATCTTCCTTATGATTTTCTTAATAACATTTTTTTCTCTAGCTTACTTTATTGTAAGAACAGTATATAATACATAGAACATACAAAATATGTGCTAATCAACTGTTTATATTATTGGTAAGACTTCTGGTCAGCAGTAGGCTTTTAATAGTGAAGTTTTGGGGGAATCAAAAGTTTTATGTGGATTTTCAACTTTGTCAGGGGCCAGCACCCCTAACTCCCACATTGTTCAAGGTCAACAGTAATACCATGTCATATGTCAATTTTATCTCAATAAAAATGTTCCATCCTAATCATTACCCTATATTTATCTGTTCAATGCCTACTTCATTTTTCTTAATAAAAATGAGTGAGGGCAAGAATTATGTTACTTTTCTAATCGTCACAGCATCTAAATTCAGTGCTTTATATGCAAGTGTCTTCTAAATTATGAAAAGCTGTATATATACATAGAGCTGTGGTGATTGAATAGATGGTCAATAAATTGAATAGATGAGTTTACTCCTTTGTATGTGGATGTTGTTAATGAAAAGAATCATACTCAAAATATTTATTAATTAAAGCATCTACTTTACATTGGAAGCTTCTTGCCAAATTAGTGGAAAATGTAGGTTATTTCTGAGTTAAAGTGAAGTACAATATATTCTTAAGTTCCCCAAATAGAATTTTACAGAAATATTTCTATAACTCACAGCTAAAGTGAATTTTCTAAAAACTCCCCATAAGGTGAGATCACGTACGCCATGTCTCAGTACAGAAGGATTTTTTTTTTTCAATCAGTTATGTCTCTAAAAATAAACCCAGTTTTGTTGTTAAAATTTGCTGTTTCCTCTTCACATAAGAATGTCTCATTAATTTCGGTGAAAACCGTCCAACAAGATAAGGTTAAATTGGCCAGTTTTCCAGTGGAGGAGAATCCATTTTGTGTCCCGAGCAGAGTAGCAGCTAAGAGGTGAGTCGAAGACAGACATGCTGTTTCAGTGGTCAGAGTATTTTGAATCCAAGCATTAAGTGTTCAAGGAAGAGGTTTGGATGCTCTAGGTGTGTTTTCAGTAAAACTCTACCTGTCTTACTCTCTTTAGAGTTTTATAGCCAGAGCATTGATGTGGATGTTCTCTGTCATCAGGTACACCAAGGAGTAACAGAAAGTGGGGAGGTGGTAAAAGGGGGTGACCTCTTGGAGGTCCAGTATATTTGGATGGGGCAGAAGAGGCGCTGTATTCCCTCATCTGTACTGTTAAGTGGTCTAGACTCCTTAGGTGGGGGTTTCCTCTTCTCAGTCATTTCAAACTGATGTCGTGAAAAATTAAAATATGATTTCCTATAAAATGAAATCATTCAGTTTCAAGTGAAAGACTAGGAGATCTTGAAGAGGTCTAAATGTTTGAGCTTTTCTTGGTTCGAGAGAAAAGAAATATGTTCTTTTGCCCCAGCACCTATACTAAACAGTAATATTGATAAAAATAAATTCTAATAAAATGTAGTTTTTAATTAAGAACTGATAGATATGGTCTTATGAAACTAGCTTTACCAAGGGGGATCTGAGTCTTAAATTTGTTCTGATTGTCAGAGATTGACAGAATATAACTAATAGGAGAATACACAGAGCAAAAAGAATATCTTCTTGTTGAATAACGGTTGTCAGAAAAGAAACAGATGATGTGTTTTCTTTATTGCATTTAAAAAATTAATTATTGCCAATAGAAGCTTGTTGATGCTTGTTAACTGAGTTAGCATTGTGATTTGGCATAATTCCACATTTGAATGGAAATGGGGTTCCGTGAAGAGTCCAAAGCCTGGGTTCTAGTCCAGCTGAGCGAACTTCAGTGGGTTGTTTGATGTGATCCCACTGGACCCGTGTTCCCATTTGTAAAGCGACAGGATAGCTGGGCATCTTCTATCTCTCACTGTACCTTTTTTTTAAGGCCTGTATTTTTATTAAACTCTTGATGTGGACAGGGGAGTTAACACCCAAATGTTTTAGGATCCGCCCAAATGTTTTAGGGTCCTTTTGGTAGGAGCACATTTTAGAAATATAATCAGTGCAATATTTAAGGAAGAGGAATTTTATTTGATAAATTAGAGAATGCACATCGAGGTCCTGAAAGTTAGGTGCAAAATAACCCTGAAGCTTTCTTGTGTTTTCCCTTTAGGAATCAGAGTATTTTTTAACTGATGCTTTTCTGACAACTCCTAAAAAAGTAACATTGAGTATAAGAGTTTTAATTTGTGCTTGCTGAACAATAGTAAAAATGTGTGCCTTATCTAAGAGACATAATATAAGTTTTGCCACAATTGCCTGCTTTTCTACTAAGAATAAATGGGCTGGTTTATTTTCACACAATTTTTAATAGCTGACACAATAACTGAAAAACCATGCTTACTATTGGAATAGCAGCAGATTTATTAACTCGTTTTCTTTGGAAATTATAATTTGGTAGTTGTCTGTACTTTTATGTCTACTCAAAAAAATTTTTGGCTTTGGAAAAGCATACTTGAATATTGGTATTCCTGCAATTATGGTTGAAAAAAATTACATTTGAAACATAAATAGAAAATATAGAAAATTGTTGGAATTCTGTGTTGCTTTATGCCAATAGAAGCCAATAGAATGGAAGCCTTTATGCTGCAATTCATGAAAAGTAATAGTGTCAACTATGAAAAAATTTTCAGAAATTAACTATTTAACTTAGGATGATAAATTATATCCTTGATGTCTTTTAAGTATTTTTAATCTCATAATGGGAACCTGAAGGCATTGTAAATACATTTAATTATAAAAAGATGTTTTCTAAACCATAAATACATAATAAACTTCACACATTTAAATTTAGTTATAATTTTTCCTATAGCAAAATCAGATAAAACTTTTAGAATAGCAATATTTCCAGTTCATTTCAATTTATTTATCTTTATAGGTAGTGAAATCATCTTATCTTACTTGAATATGCCTTTCATTCTCTTATTCATTAAAATTGTTTTAGGGTGGTTTTATATTTAGCCTTATTTTTTATTAGTGTTTAGTTCCGTTTCTACTCATGGGGAATGCTGCAGTAGCAACATTAGTAGTGGGCAATATGACCAAAGTTATTTTAATCTTATATTTCAGTGTATTTTCAACTGAATTATTTTATCAGAAAATGTTAATAACATTAGTATTCAGAGATACAGGGAACAAGATGTCCCAAAATATAGAAATGTAATGTGAAAATTATAGTTAGAGTTCATTTAACATGAATTCTGGAGCCTTAATGTTAATACATAAGAGATTTTCTGCTATAAATTTTTACAAGAACTAAACAAGAGTATAGCAGTAATTTCTGTTATTTACTATAGCACAGATGCTTGTAAATTTGAGGAGGTAATGATATGAAAAACTAGATGTATCATTGGGTTTGTTTTTTTATCAAAATGATAGGAAATTAGTTTATATTTTAAGTTATAAAGGACAAGAAAGTGAAATTAAGAGTGGACAGATTGGAGATGTATATGTGTATGTGATCATCTGGCCATCTGGCTTATATACATGCATGTATAAAATATGTAATATACATACTATACAATGTCCAGCACATAGTAGGCACTCAAAAATACTTATTGTGTTGAATGCAGGGCTTGGGAAGAAATTATTTACAAGAATTAACTAACAGTTTATTTTCCTAAATTGGAATTATTTTATTTTTGCTTTGGGTGATTTTCTCAATTGGTGTTAAAGTAGTTTTCAAACGGTCATAAAAGTCAACAATTGTAATGAACATTTGAGTTTAGAGTAGCTATTTATAGATGTTTTCTTGAGTAATTCTTTTATCTCCCAGCATTTGTACTTGTTGGATAGTTCCTCTTTCATAAGAAAGAAAAACATACGAAAAAATTTTAAGACCAATCTTTTTATATGAGGATGTCCTATCAGAACAGGGATCTTCCTGTTTTTATTACAGCTCATTTTGGGAGAAACAACTCCAGGTTTATTTTTCCTTTGGATGTATTGACTGTAGCAAGGAAAATACTTTTAAAGTGCCTTAAAGAGGGATGCCTGGGTGGCTCAGTCGGTTAAGTATCTGCCTTCGGCTCAGATCATGATCCCAGGGTGCTGGGATCGAGCCCCGCATAGGGCTCCCTGCTCGGTGGGGAGTCTGCTTCTCCCTCTGCCCTGCTACTCCCCCTGCTCATGCTCTCTCTCTTTCTCTCTGACAAATAAATAAATAAAGTCTTTAAAAAAAATAATAAAGTCTTTAAAAAAAGTAATAAAGTGCCTTAAAGAGAATTGGCTTACAGTTAGTCTAACATTTTTTAATATGAATCACATAGAGAGTTACTATGAAAAAGAATTACATTAATTTGTTAGGAAGTACAGGCCAAAGACTCCTTTGTGTTGGTGACTCACACCTCGGAAACTGGGGTTGTCTTCACCTGCGATCCTCTCCTGCCTCTTGGCCAATTTTGTTTACTAATTTCCCGTTATTTTATTAAATTAGCATTTGAAATTAATTTGAATATATTACATATATTTAAAACATGCATATTCATATGATAGATTACAATGTATAATACACATATTTTAAATATATGTGTATATAAATATATGTAAATGTATGTAAATAATACACACATGTAATACATACATATTATTCCTCATTTCATTGAGATACAATTAACATTTAACATTATATTAGTTTTAGGTGTACAATATGATGATTTGATATATGTATATATTGTGAAATGATGAGCACAAGTAGTTTAGTTAACATCCATCACTTCACATAGTTACGCATTTTCTTGTAATGAGCACTCCTAAGATCTATTCTCTTAGTAACCTTCAAATATGTAGTACAGTAATGTTAACTTTAGTCATCATAGTGTACACTGCATCCCCAGTATCTTATAACTGGAAGCTTGTACCTTTTCAACCCCTTCAACAATTCGGCCTACCCCCACCTCTGGCAACCACCCATCTGTTCTCTGTATCTATGAGTTCAGTTTTTTTTCTTTTTTTAAGATTCCACATATAAAGTGACATCATATGGTGTTTGTCTCTCTGGCTTGTTTTACTTAGCATAATGCCTTCAAAGTCTATCCATTTTGTCACATATTTCAGGATTTCCATCTTTTTTTATGGCTAAGTATTTAAAATCACTTTTTCTTGATCCATTCATTCATCCACAGACTTGCAGGTTGTGTCCTTGTCTTAACTACTGTGAATAAAGCTGCGATGAACATGGGGGTGCAGGTATCTTTTCGAGATAGTGATTTTGTTTCCTTCAGATAAATATCCAGAGGTGGAATTGCTGGATCACCTGCTTGTTCTACTTTTACTTTTTTGAGGACTTTCCATACTGTTTTCCATAGTGGTTGTACCAATTTACATTCCCATGAACTTAATTTTATATATTCACATTTTTTTTATTCTTATGTTAATCCCCATACATTACATCATTAGTTTTAGATGAAGTGTTCCATGATTCATTGTTTGTGCATAACACCCAGTGCTCCATGCAGAACGTGCCCTCCTCAGTACCCACCACCAGGCTAACCCATCCTCCCACCCCCCTCCCCTCTAGAACCCTGTTTGTTTTTCAGAGTCCATCGTCTCTCATGGTTCGTCTACCCCTCCGATTTCCCCCGCTTCATTCTTCCCCTCCCGCTACCTTCTTCTTCTTTTTTTTTTTCTTAACATATATTGCATTATTTGTTTCAGAGGTACAGATCTGAGATTCAACAGTCTTGCACAATTCACAGCACTTACCAGAGCACATACCCTCCCCAGTGTCTATCACCCAGTCACCCCATCCCTCCCACCCCACCCCCCACTCCAGCAACCCTCAGTTTGTTTCCTGCAATTAAGAATTCCTCATATCAGTGAGATCATATGATACATGTCTTTCTCTGTTTGACTTATTTCACTCAACATAATACCCTCCAGTTCCATCCACATCGTTGCAAATGGCAAGATCTCATTCCTTTTGATGGCTGCATAATATTCCATTGTATATATATACCACATCTTCTTTATCCATTCATCTTATATATTCACATTTTAAATGTAAAGTGGTTTCCCCTTTTATTAAATTGGGAAGTTAAGTACATTGCTGACATAAATTTCCTCCTAGAAAATAAGAAGCCAACCTGTTACCTTTTAAAGCCTTTCTTTTTTTTAAAAGTTATAACAGGGAATGGTTACAAGATACTAAAGGATTTCCTTTTTTATGTACAAAGGAATATAGACGTGCACCAGTCTTTTTAGTTATAGTCTCTCCACAAACAACATTACAAGACCTGTCATATTTAAATGTCCCAATATAGCATGTTATGGTATGTGCAGTAGAATAGATGCCATAGGATTACCATCTTTGTAAAGCAAGGGACTGCCAAAGATCTGAAGTGTTTTGAGTTTATTAAAATAACTCCATTAATATAGCTCTCATGATACAGCTATGAACAAAACAGAAATATTCTCTTGGATGATAATTCAATTAGGTGGATTTGTAAGAGATCAAGCAACCATTCCTAGGAGGTTTTTACTTATAGATACATTTAAATCTAGTAGTTCTCCAGTGATTCACTCAACTCACCATTGAGGGGAGGGGGGAGCCACAGGGGGCAGCGTTAGGAAGCTGTTTTCAAATCTTTGTTTGACGTTATAGCAGACCCTTGAGTATTTGTAGGGACAAATCCCAAAGTCTTCACCAGTGACAGCAAAAGCAATTAATTCCTCTGATTAAAAATAGTAAAATATAAATGACCCCTTCAACTTCCAGAATGTTTGTAAATATAGAACTAAAATTATTTGTGAAGCTATTTTAATAAATTCTACTACTAAAATAAACTCAGTATATTTCATTACAGTGAAGTGACATTTCAGGAGAGATGGTTATGTCTAAATTCAGTTTGAAAGGGAAATACTATATGGTCAAAAAGACTTTTGAAAATCTCATGAATTGCTCATAATTTGCATAGTCTACATAGATTTGTATGTATTAATTTTGTATGTATTTAGAACATTATATTCCTACCACATTGGAGACATTCATACTCTTTCTCAGAAATTCTAATTCATATTATTTTACTTCCATTGTTGGGACGGATTGCCTTTTATTCAGACAGGGACCAGGTATGAACAAGTTGGCTTGTATTTGGGGGCCCATCTGTATGAAAAATACATCTCTTTCTTTGATGAAATTGCACTTAATGTGGCAGGATGCTCATACTGTAAGAGGTACACGTGTGCTGTGACTGACCAAAAGCTCAGTATATTCATGTCTCAATCTTCATATTCATCCCAAGGCATTCACTTACTTAGTTAAATGGTGGACAGAGTTATGTACACTTCTTACATTTCTCTCTTGCTGTTACACATTGCAACTCTATTATGTATTCCTGTTGCAGTTAACATTAACTCTGAACCATCTGATTCTGTGATCATGATGAATGAAGACAGGATGAAATCTACCACACAGCAGGGTTGATGTAGATCGTATACACCAAGGGCCCTTGGCATCAAATTATAGAGTAGAAGAAACAGGGGACCTTCAAAGTAGAAAATGAAGGATTCAGCCCCTGGCAGGAGGCAGGTGTGTCTCAGAAGTAGTAGGTTTTTTTCTTAATATCACAATTGATGGCTGTCTTTTTTTAGTGCAGCTCTTGATACATTTTCTGGTATTGAACCAAATGCAAAATTTATTCTCAGATAATTTTCAAACTTCACATCACTGATACATCTATCAGTAACTGGTATGGTCAACAATGAGCAGATTTATATATTTGACTACTTCATTAATTTAAGAATCTAACATTAATGTTAACATTGTGTTCTTTACTTCTTTTTTACTCACAGTGTGGGGTCTTCTTTATCTATTACATCTGTGATCTACAGCTAGCTCACCCAGTCATTCTCACCCATGTTCTTGCATCTTAACAACTCTTTTGCAGTGGATCATTAGAAAAAAATTATCACCTCTTTTTTTTTAATGGCTTTCCAACAATTGCATCTTATTTCAGATTTCACCTCACCCAGGGTCATCTTAATGCCCTTTTACCTAACATCAGCAGACGTGAAAGGTCAAGATCTCTCTCTCCATGGTGTTTACAATGTGAATGTGTAAGCATATGAATATTTGAACAATGTTATTTTTATTTATTTTTTTAAAAAGATTTTATTCATTTTTAGAGAGAGAGTGAGCAAGCAGGGGGAGGGGCAGAGGCAGAGGGACACAGAGTCTCAAGCAGGTTCCACGTGGAGCATGGAGCCCAACATGGGGCATGATCTCACGAACCTGAGATCATGACCGGAGCTGAAATCAAGAGTTGGATGCTTAACTGACTGAGCCACCCATGCACCCCAATATTTTACCCTTTTAGTACAATGAAAGAGCATGAGAGAATTTGGGGCAAAACAAGGCACCTCAGTATTTTAAAGAAAAAAATTAGACTTTAGGAATGGCTTCATATTTTTTTTTGTCCGTGATAAGTAGAAATTTGCAATCATGAGATTACAAAGCAATTCCTTTCTCTACTTCTAGCAAGCATAAAGCATTTACTAAAGCAGTTCAAAAGGGTAGAGCTATCACCCGGCCTCTTTTTGGTAAACTGACTCCAGAGCTGAAATGAGTCTTGTTTTTGCCTTTGAATCTCCTAGCATCACAGAACAGTGGTCTAAGCTTGGCTTCACCAAAAAGTTTGCTGTACTGTCACAGTGTAACAGAATCAGTTTTATTTTAAATGTCTTAAATTTTTCTTTTCTTTGGATACATGCTTTTAGAAAGGCACTTCTTTTCTGCCATAGCCCCTTCTCATCTGTTTTGAACACTTGTTTGGCCTGAGAGTTACTTTAGCTCTGAGGAAATATCTCTGAATATAAATGATCAGTTGATACCACTTCCCTTAACATTCAGGAAAGGAAAAAAAAAAAAACAGCTTTTGTTAAAATTCCTTAAAGAACATTTGCTTAGAATAAGGATCAATTTAGTAGTCACATTAGAAACAATTAGAAAACTGAAAAGTTTTGTGGTGCCTGGGTGGCTCAGTCAGTTAGGTGACTGCGTTCAGCTCAGGTTGTGATCTCAGGGTCCTGGGATCGAGCCCCACGTTGGACTCCCTGCTCAATGGGGAGTCTGCCTCTCCCTATCCCTCTGCCCCTCCCCCCACTCGTTCCCTCTCTCTCTCTCTCTCAAATAAATGAATAAAATCTTAAAAAAAAAAAGAAAGAAAAAACAGAAAAGTTTCATGAAAATGTTACATATTATATCGGGAAGGCTAAAAGGTCAGTGTCATATTGGTTCTTATGCTGGTGTGGAGTCACTATGTTGTAAGTGATAGGAACTGTGATCTGAGACCAAGCAAGCCTCACTCCCCTTCTTGAGATCAGCATTGCTTAAGTCTCAGGGAGAAATGCATCTTCGAAGTGAACTTTGGCCAAGGCTTTGCCAATCACCATCGTCATGTTTGCTGGTGTGATGTTTGATCTAGGCCATCTGAGTTATGTCTTCTTCCAGTGTCTTTCCTATTCATCCCAAATTGTAAGCCAAGTAGTTTCAGAAAGCACATTGCATCATTTCCTCTTTGCCTTCTGTTAACATCTGACAGGTTTGCATAGGGAGACCAGATGTGATATAGTGGAGAGACTGGAGAATTTGAAATCAGATTAACCCAGTTTTGAATTCCAGCTCTGCCACTATATAATCTTGTGTAAGTTACTAAACGTTTGAGAGCTTCAGCTTTCTCATCTGTAAAACAGGAATTGGATGCTGGTTTTGACAAGGTTGTCACAAACGCAAAATGAGATTAAAAATACAAAATTTAAAAATACAAAATGCTAACTAAGATAACACCTGGCACATGGTAAGCACTCAAAAATGATGACTGCTATCATGGTTACTATTAGGCCCACAATAAAAACATAGTAAATCAAAATCGTATGCCCTCAACAATGATAACCATGAACAGAACTTCTAGAATGGTAGCAGCAAACTTCCACATCTACTACCCTAAAAAAGACAACCATTTTTGTCCATTTCTAAAATGACTTTTTTACCTCCTATAATATCCTTTTATTCACACAGGCTGCTTTTCTAAGAGTCCAGTTTGGAGAGTGAGTCTTAGAAATGTATGTTGCTATATTCTAGAGCAGCGCTATCTAATAGAATTTTCTGTGTTGATGAAAATATTTTATACCTGCACTGTCCAGTATGGCAGACTCAATCCATATTGAGCACTTACGCAAATGAGGAACTAAACTTTTTATTTTAATTAACTTAAATTTAAATAGCCACAGGTAGCTAGTGTAGCTCCAGACAAAATCTTATTAGTGATTTGGTAAAATCATCCTTAACATCTGTAAGTTAATAGACGTGTCAGCTGGCAGATACTAAATTTCCAGTAAGTCCATTCTTTTTACCCTTACAGAACTTGACAGAAACTATTCCTTCTCTCCCAAGTTATACATTATTGTGTTTCATTTGTCAGTATCAAATTTTTATTTTCTAAATATAGTCTATGAATTCATCCATTGGTTTCTGAGTGATAAATTCATACTGTCAAATTTTGTCAGCTTCAGGGTGCCTGGGTGGCTCAGTCGTTAAGCGTCTGCCTTCAGCTCAGGTCATGATCCCAGGGTCCTGAGATCGAGCCCCGCATCGGGCTCCCTGCTCTGCGGGAAGCCTGCTTCTCCCTCTCCCATTCCCCCTGCTTGTGTTCCCTCTCTCACTGTGTCTCTCTCTGTCAAATAAATAAAATCTAAAAAAAAAATTTTTTTTGTCAGCTTCAAAACCACAAGTTCTTCTCACTTTGCAGGAACTTTGGGTTCTGGTCTTCTTACTGTTCTGTTTTGTTGTTTTTTCTCTTTTCTCCCCATTCTCTCCCTCACAGATACAACTAAGTTATCCTATATTAAAAATTATTAAATGATTTTTAAGTCACATAATATTTAGTAGCAGGGATAAATCATGACCATTGGATTAAAATCATTTATGTATGCTACTTTATTTTTCCAGGTAAAGTTATCCTCTAGGATTAAGATGACATATAATTTTTCAGATGGGTTTTATGTTCATTTCTTTGGAAATTTTTCTTAGGAAATCAAGAGAAATGTGTATAGAGCTCCTCTTAATGAAACTCTATTTGATTCTACTTAATTTATGTAAAAAGTGTTTCTTATTTATCAGAAATACACAATGCTTTTCAAATTGCAAGACTGTGAAAACAATATTATAGGTTGCAACCAAAAGTTTTTTTAAAGAAATGTATAGAATAAGAAGCAATAGGACATATCTGAGCACTTCACACAAAGTAAGGACTAATACTGTTTTATGAAATGCTAGTTACATTTAAATGTGTACACGTGAGAGCGTGCATGTTTCTGAATTGTGATGTAAAATGGATTTCTTACCATGGTCTGGTTTGAAAAGAAAAGAAAATGAAAAAGATTGAAAGCCAATGTTTAACTTATGGTATGGTGTGGAGGCAGTAATATCAGAAGATCTGGGCCAAGGCTTAGATTTACTTCTTTGGACAATCATTCAATGTCTTGGACCCTCAGTTTCTTTTTTGTATAAACAGGGATACCTGCCCTGTGTGCTTCATGCAGTTGTTTTAAAGGTCAAATGAAATTCTAAGGAAATAGACAGTTGTCACACACCATATTCCCTTAGAGTGGTTTGTCAATCATTTTCTACTGAAAACACTCATGGCTTATGATAGCAATCACTTATGCTCATTTTATGAATCTTCAGGTCAACTGAGATTTGGCTGAACTAGGCTTCATTTGACTAGGGGGCTCTGCTTTGGGTTATGGGTGGTAGGTTGTCTGGGCTGTGGTTTGGGTTGGGTTCTGCTCCACAGGTATTTATTCTTTGTCCAAGCAAAAGGGGTAGCAGCTGTCAAGGGCATGCTTTTCTAGCGGAGAATCACCAGAATACAAAAGCAAAGCCAAACCACATAAACATATTTATGACTTCTGCTTACATTATAGCCACAAAAATTCATTGGCCAAGTGAAATCACATGGCCAAGTCCAAAGTCATTAGGAAGAGACAGTGTATCCCATTCCTAATGGAAGGGAGATAGAAGTGAAGATTTTCTGAACAATAATGTAAACTATCCCATTACCCAAACACCATTTTTTGTTCACTACTTCATTCAGAATGTGAAATGACAGCCAAGTATCAACATGTATTTGAAGAAAGCCTCTAACATAAGGGATTGTCTAAAAATAGACAAACAGAAAAAAAGGAAATTGGGGCAATATATAATAGAGTAGAGGAGAACACTTAAAATGCTATAATATACTAATAAATAAGATATTATATCCATAAGATAAAAATAGCATGCTATGTAAAACAGTGAAAAGAAGAAATATCTCCTGGGAATGAAAATTGTGGCAGAAATCTTTTCTTAATTTCAGTAGAAGTTTTGGAAGATGAAGTCAAGAGAATCTCCCAGAAGTTAGAATCAAAAGATAACGAGATAGAAAATAGAAGAAAGTTAGATAAGAAATCCAATGGAGACAAAAACCAATGTCCAGGAGTTCCAAAAGAGGAAATATTAAAATGTATGACATCAAAATATTTTAAAATAATAATACAAGAAAAATTCCCCAAACTGAAGAAAACAAGCCTCCAGATTGAAAAGGGCCCACTGAAAACCCAGCACAAAGCATGAAAAAAGGCCCATTCCAAGGTCTAACATTGTAAAATTTCAAAATGCCAGGGAAAAAAGAAATGATTATTAAAGCTTTCAGAAACAAAAAAGGCAAATCACAAGACCAAGTATTAGGAATCAGAATGGCATAGGGCTTTTCAATTGTAATATTACAATCTTTAAGACAGTGGAGTAGCCCCTTAAAAATCCTGAGTAAAAATTAATTTCAACATAGATTTTTATACCTAGCCAAACTGTCGAGTGTATACATAGAAAAATGGCATTTTCAGGCATACAGATACTTTTAAAAATGTATTATTCATATATTCTTTCTTATGAAAGTTACCCGGAGAACATACTTTAACTAAAAAAGGGAGTAAACTGAAAAACAGGATGACTTACCAGCCAGAAAACAGGAAACTGTAATAGGATCAATGTCTAAGGCTTGACCCAAGACAGAAATCAATGTGTCCAGACATAGGCACCAAGAAGGATATATCTAGGGAGAAAATTTAAAAGGAACTGATCATTTGTCTGATGTGTTTTATTATTTGAAAAAAAATTTTTTTGATGTGTATTTGATAGATCTGTTTGAACATTGGGGAAGAAATGTCAGTTACGTAAAAAAATAATCTGTTAAAAAGTAGGCAATTCCAGAAATAATAAAATCTTGTATAAAAAATTGGATCAAAATAATACTTGTTTCAGGAGTGAACAATAATTCTGTAATTATAATGTAAATGAACTACTGACTAATGATTTAACCAGAATTGTTAGATGGGAGGATGAGATAGGTTCTGTTGAGTGACCTAAATTTTTACTTTTTTACTATAGAAAGTCAGTAGCTAATGTCTAATATTGTAAAATCAAGAAATAGCATTATAAGTATGGCATATAAAATATGAAGATAAATATCAAAAAAGTGGATAGTGTGGGCCATTGAGGATAGGGCTTGGAGATGGGTGCGGGGTAGAGCATGGGCACTGCCCTTCTTTGTTATGAAATGTTGAGTACTATTTGACTTAAATTAGGTGAATTACCCTGATACAAAAAACTAATAAATAATAACAAAATTACATATGTCCATGATTAAGAAAAAAAAAAAACTTCCTATGGTATAGAAGACTGTAAATGAACAGTAAAAAGTCTGTCTTTCTCCATATCCCATCCTTGCTATGATTCTCCTGAGAAAGCCACTTTTAACAGTTTCTCCTTTTAGTGCTTACATTCATGACTTGAAGTATATCTTTTGGTAAAATGTAACGCTATCTGGACTTATGTTTGCCTAGTTAGCCAAAAGATGGCTGCATCAAACTGCATCGTAGACACTGCAGGTTAATAGAGTACTTAGGGAGTCATGTACCACGGGCCTCTGACTATTGTTGGTCCTTCATCCCAGAACCACTATATACAGCCAAGGAAGCAGTGCTGACCTAGTTGGGTGAGGCAAAGGGTTATCCTGCCAGTGGGAGCATGGCATTTCTGGCAAGAGATTCCTCTTCTAACTGTTGGAGTTGGTGCCATGGCAGATTTTCCTGACTCAGGGAGTAAGTGTTGAGCCCTGGTCCAGCTGGTTAGACTATTTGTTGATTTTGATGATCTGCACCAATAAGCTCTTTTTCTGGCACAGACAATCAGAAGCAGGCAGTAATTTTCCATCTTCCTAAGAAAAATGTTTTTTGCATTTTGCAACTATAATAAAGTTTTATTCAGTTTTCATCAAAATTCTGGGGGAAAATTTATTGAATTAAGTTAAGAACTTTTCAGTCCTCAGTGTTAGCCGTATATCCTTCAGCAGGTCAATTTTTCTACTTACTGCTTTGCTGTTCTTGAAAGATCAATAGAGAAAACAATCAGCAATAATAGCACTAGCTGTGTTTTATTCAACTCTTACTATGTGCTGGACACTCTGATAAGTACTCAGCATCTCATTTAATCTTCCTGATAGCTTTGGGAGCTTGCTACAGCCACCTTCCTGTGTTAGACTGAAGAATCTAACAGTCGAGTGACTTGTCCAAGGTTACAGGGCTGGAAAGTGCCAGAGCTGTGTCTGAAACCCTGATTTGTGTTGACTCTGGGGCCCATGTGTGTTTTGTTTTGCTTTGTTTTTCAAGTTTTTATTTAAATTCCAGCTAGTTAACATATATGGTAAAATTGGTTTCAGGTGTAGAATTTAGTGATTCAGCACTTACGTGTAATACCCAGTGCTCATCATCATAAGTGGGGCCCATGTTTTTCTTTCTGTGTTTGATTGGCTTTCAGTGCAACCTCTGACTTTTTGTTACATGAGAACAAGAAAGCAGCTGATTTATACTCAAAACCTAATTACCAGTGGAAGTGTGCATGTCTTGTTATTGTCACATAGTGCTTATAAAAATTGTCACCTCTTTTCTCTTTAAAAAATTTGCGATTTTTATACATTTTCTATCATTTTTTTGTATCCTCTCAATTCAAAATTCTGGAGTTGTCTTCAATGTCTCCTTTTATTTCCTTGTATTCACCAACTTTATGTTCATTTGAAGTGTCTCTATTCTCACGTCTGGAATATTGCAACTCTCTTCGTGGTCTCCCTTCCTCCAGTCTCTGCCACCTTAAACTGCTCATAAACAGGGCTCCGGTTGTTTTAAAGAAGAACTTCTCTCATATTGAATTGTTTAAACCATTAATATCTCTCCGTTATCTATAAGCAAAATACAGCTTTATTCATCTGGAAGTCAAGACCTTTCACAATGCAGTCCCATCTGTCATTCGATGAGTTAATGTGCCCTTACCTCTTTCCACTTTTCTTGCCCATGCTAATATATCCCTAATCTGACCTATCGAAGCAGAGATTTTCTCTAATACTCACTTGTTTCTTATGTGCTTTGTGGTTTGATAGTTGTGTGTGTGTGTGTGTGTACGTCTCATTTACCTACCTGAATTGTTAACTCCTGAGCGTAGGGGTGGAGGCTCTCTGAGCCCATCATAATACTCAGGGCGGTTTCTTGCATATAGCATTGTGTACAAAATTAATGAGTGAATTTTTGAAGTTTTAAAATCAACATATATTTCCAATTCTATACACATTTGCTTTTGTTAATTTCATGTTAGGCGAATAAAACTTAATAGACTTTGATGTTTTTCATATCTTGAATTGTATTAAATTATGGGATGAGAAATAAACTGGTATAACTTTATCAGTTTGAAATGTTTTACGGAAAGAGATCAGTTGCATTTAGTATTCTGACCTGAAAGATATAGAAAATCTACTCTGAATAAAAGTGATAGACTCGTTATTATATAGGTTTTTGAAGCTAAAAATATTTGAGAACTTGTTATAAGTTGTTTTATTAAATTGTGGATAATATATGATTTGATGGGCATAAACAATATTTATAATGTAATAAATGTAAAAAAAAACCCGAATCATTTAGTTTATCTTGCCTGATGTATTAAATGTAGTTAGAGAGTGCTCAGCATATTGAGTAATGACGTGAGGAAATTTGAAATGTTCTTAAATACTAAGTTTAAAACACTTCACTTAGACATGATTTTGTTTTCCAAAAGGAGATTGCGTTTTTGTGAATTAAAATTGCTTCTTGCTTTATGTTGAATCTGAAAATGTTTCTACCTTTTGCTTTCCCTTTTATTTGCTTTTCTGGTTTTAACAGTCTGAATATTTATCTCTTTTATTTTTTTTAAAAATTATAGATGTTCCATGATAAATATTTCTACTTTAGTGTATACATTATTTAAAACTGTGTTCCATATAAGGTATTTTTGCTTTGAAATATTTGAGTTGCAGTAAGAGAAGGATAATTTCATCCTGACCAAAGAATAAACTATCATAAATTTTCATATATTTTAGATGTTCATATTTATTAATCTTAGAGTGCTTTTGTTACCTTTTTTAGTGACATTTTAGTGTAATATTATTTTAGCTGAGAAATCTCATGTACTCTAAAGGCTTAAAGGTTCTCATGCCATATTTTTTCCTAAAATATCTTTTTCCCAAATAATGTTGAGCAGCAATAATGATGTCTTCTTTTATACCTCACATTTTTTAAAAGATGTATTATTTTACCCTTTAATCTGGCTTTCAAAACATCCAAATGAAACCATAAATATACCTTTCAGAATATTCACATATTTGATGTAAATTACTACATGGATCTGATCTAATCTCACAAATGAAAATGTTATATATTTAAAGTAGTGACATTTTTAAGTTCATATTCTTTAAAGGGACTGAGCCTTAAGAATGAGAGTGCCGATTATCCATTTTGACTCCTCTCATTTAATCATTTCATTTCTGAAATTAGACTTCATCTTACGATCCAAAAAAAACCTCACTAGTGTGCATTTTTGGCTGTGTTCATTCCCTTTGTCATCAAATGGAAGCTAGCCTAAATTTTCTAATAATTTCTCATCACATTAAAATTCACGGCAAACATAAAAATGAGAGCATTTTGAACTCAAGTGCATATAGCTTATATGGATGCTTTTCCCCCTCTCCCCTCCACCTAAGGAAATAGAGAAATTGAAATTAGAAGTGAGGGAAAGCAAGCAGCACTTGGAACAGGAACAGCAGAAGGCAGCCCGGGCCAGAGAGGAGTGCCTGAAACTGACAGAGCTGCTGAGCGAATCCGAGCACCAACTGCACCTCACCAGGTACTCCCTAATCCCATTACGCGCCAGAGCCCCAGTGCCATCCCACTGATTTTTGCCACCGGCTTCCAAACAGTTGTTAGAGTTAGTCTTAGTCACTCAATTCACACACAGCTTTCAGGCATATTAAGAAAAGTGGAGATGTGGTAAGCAAAACACCCAGACATGTGAATGATAAGTGTGGCAGGGAATTACTGATAGATTACAAAACCTTTCATCTACAATGCTCAAATATTTAGGTGGTTCTCTACCAATAGGAGCAACATGACATATTTCTCCTACCACCACCACTACCTCTCCTGTTAATTCTGTGTCTAATAAAAATGTTGAACTGAAAGATCTGAGGAGTATATTTAGGAAAAGAATCAGATACTGTCAGTGGTGAATGAGACAAAGTAAAAGCATCCTCAGATGCAAACTGAGACAGAACAGAGAGAAAATAAGGAACCTGAGTCCTAAGGAGGTATAGAAGTGAGTGATGAAATTGATTGACACTGTTCACATTCAAACCATTATTATAACCATGTTCTTGTGGTTTCGAATTACACGGTTTCTGTCACAAGATAATGCGATGTGATTATCAGTGTCCTACAACTTTAGGGAACATGTAGCTCAGCTCTAGGTGACAAGGAGACATTTTAGGTAGCAAGCACTGTATAATTTGCTGTGTGGAAAAGACACACATACATACACACACACATACACATACACGCACGCATATACACAAATGCACATACACAGAGAAAATTCAAATAGAGGTTGCAGATATTTCATGTTACCATATAAGTGGTTTTTCTCACTTCAGGTTTTAGTACATTTTCATGTTTCAGATCAAGCGTTTGGGTTTGTTCAGTTCTTAAGAGTTTTTTGGTTTTTATGGAGAACTTTCTCTAAATACACATGTAAGTTTATGAGCCTTGGTTTGGTTCATAAATTAGAAAAATGCTGATCTTCTAATCATAGTAATATGTTGAATTTAAACTATGAAAGGGGACTGATCCCTTTTACATTAAATATGACAATGTAATTCTGAGCACGGTATGATAACAGATGGAGAAAAGCACCACTTGAACAGCCTGCATTTGAAGAAAAAAATATTCTAGAGGTTGGTGAACCTCCCAAAGTTTTGGGTTAGTGTTAAGATGCCTCTAGTTCTGTTAAAATCAAACTTTGTTGAAAACATTTTGTTATGATAATATTCCAAATGGTTTGCCAACTTCCCTTTTTAAACCGTGAAAGAGAAAATGAGAAGAAAGAAAAAGGGAAAAAGCCAGAAAGAAAAGAAATCCTTTATACACGTGTGATATCTGGAAAAATCCCAAGAGATAAAACACTTTTATGAGAAAAAATTGCTTAATACTGTAGAAGAATAATGGTTCTTTTAATGCTCATTCAAGGTATTGTCTTGTAGAACCGAGAACATAATGTTAACACAGTTCCAATGGATTATTTAATCTCAGAAGTTTCGAAATTTAGCTTTATCATGATAGTTAATAGTTTTTCTTCTGTCAGGCTTCTGTTGGGAAACAATCATTTGTGTGCTAAGCACTACTAAACCACAAAAATAGGACAGCTTTCAAAGTCTCAGTGTGTCTGAGCTTCGGTAAATAAATATTAATGCTGGTTTTGTCCCCTTTGCCATTCTGTCTTATTCAGAGAGTTAATTTCTGAAGTCAGGGTCCTACAGGGAGTTTTCCTGTGCAGTATCAATTTGTACTGTCTGACAAGACCAGTTTCTTGCAAATAGAGCGTATTTGAGGTACAGCAACTGCTGAAAATGGACCAGTGGTAACTAATTCCTTTGTTCTTGAGAAAAACGGGTTTGCTTGGTTCCATAGAAAGCTTTTTCTGTTGAGCTTTATTTACAGCAAGTCTACAAAAATTGAAAACTAGTTTTAGGGAAAATAAAAATTACCCATTTTCTAAGTGCAGTACTCTTTTGTAAGCATTTTACATTTAGTCTCTGTTCCTGTTCTATAAAATCCACATTCATAAATTTAAAGATGACAATTAAAAATGCAGAGAACTGTGTGTAGCTCTCTTTTGCACTGAAAATGTGTCTTGGTTGTTGGGCTAAATATTTCTGATATACTTCTTTGTTTTTTTTTAGAGTTTGCTTTTCCTCGACAGTCTTTATTGATTCAGTATACTCAAGTGTGTGGCTGAGAAACATTATGTCTTTCTTTCCCTGTGTAGACCAGCCGAAATAAATAAATCCCACACAGGTAGCTTAGTGTTAACGTAAATATTTCGAATGACATAGTCTGCACAAAGTTTAAAATTGAATATGAAAACCATGTTATAAGTAATGATGAAGTAAGGATGCAGATCTCCCAGGGCAAAGAAAATTTAAAAACTGGAGTATTGATTGTAGATCAGTCTGAAAGAAAAATAAGCTATCGTTTGTCTGTTATTTCCCTTTATTGTCTAATTAGACTTAAAAATGGAAAATGGAAAATTAGACTTAAAAAATGGAAAAATGCCTGGCTGGCTCAGTTGGTGGAGCATGTGATTCTTGATCTTGGAGTTGTGAGTTTGAGCCCCACGTGTGGGCATAGAGATAACTTTAAAAAAATGGAAAATAGAAATACAACATTTATTGAAAGGCCCAACTGGTAAGAATAACATTCACCCACTCAACAAATATTTATTGAGCACCTACTATCTTTCAAGTACATTGCTTGGTCTTGGGTAAGGAGAAAACCATCAGATTCAGTTCTTCCCCATAGGGCTGTGCTCCTGAGCCAGCTCCATGTGTGCAGTTATAATCAAGTGTGAGAGTACTGCAGTGATAGTAATAAAGTTACCACAGGAGCACAGAGGAAGGAGAATTGGCGTACTGTGCATTGGAGACAAAGATGATGGGGAAAGCTTTCTGGAGGAGGAGATGTTTGGTAGCTATTTGGATTAATGAGCTCTTGAATAGCAATTCTCAGTGTGGAAGAAGGTGGAGTGGGTACCCTGGGTGGATGGAGCAATATCTACAGAGACACAAAGATGGGACGGAACATAAACTCTACAATCAGGTTAGGTGTTTGGCAGGGGATAAGCCTGGAAAAGGCAAACAGGAATCAGAGGAAGGGCCTTGTGGTCCATATTCTGGAGTTTTGGCCATTCTGAGAGTCATGGTTTACTCTTGATATATTTTAAGCAAGGCTGTCAACATGATCACATCTTTGGGTCAGTATTCTGACTCAACAGCATGGAGAGTAAACTTGGAGAGCTGATGTAGGAAACAGGAAGACCAGTTAGGGCAGAGTCAGCAACTACAGCCAATAAATATCCTGTTGTCTCTTTTTGTCCATGAGCTAAAAATGGTTTTTATATTTTTTAAATAGCTGGGGAAAAAAACAAACAAAAAAAAAAACTTTGTGACACATAAAAATTATATACCTATAAATAAAGTTTTATTGGACACAGACATGATTATCCTTTATGCATTATGTATTGGGGCTATCATGGCAGAATTGAGTATGGTCCTCAAAGCCTTCAAGTATTTATCACCTGGCCCTTAACAGAAACAATTTACCAACCCCTCAGTTAGGACGCTGTGTAATTCAAGTAAGAAGTCAAGAGAGCTTGAACTTTAAGGGGTTCAAATATGTATTTAAAGAAGGTAAGCGAAGGGTAATTGAAGACAGATTGCCTGAGGAAAAGATGATTGACAGGGCCCCTGATTAGAATATAAGCCCCAGTCCAAGGGGTGGTAATGAAGTCCTGGACTATGGCTTTGCCTGTAAAATGGAAGGGAAATTTTAAGAGGCATTTAGGATAGCAAAAGAGAGAGGCCAGAATTAAAGGTGACTCCAATGTTTCTAGCCTACGTTAACTGGATGAGCCATTAATTCCAGTAGGAGACTTAAAAGGAGTAAGAGAGGGAAATAATATACCGTGTTTTGGGGCTTGGGTGGAGATGTGCAGTGTAGGTCCAGTTTGAGGAAAAAGGTCAAGACCTGAGGCTCTTCATTGGATGCTTTTACATAAAGCTACTAGTTGTAGCCAAGGAAATGAGTGAAAGCATGAGAGGGCCATGCTCTTAGAGTAGGGGGGTGGAGAGCCACCAGCCAGGGAGACCAAAGGAGTCGTCAGTGCCTAAGAAAAGAATATGGAATGATGTAACAAAGCTTTTCTTAGGGGAGTCCCCAGGCTTCCAGGTATTGAGGAAGCCGAGTTTTAGCATCTTCTCCTGGGCATTCGCCATCTTTGCAATTTTGACACATTACTTAATTCTTTGAACCTGCTTGCTTACCTATAAATGAGGCTACAACCTGGTTTCTAAGTTTCCTTCTAGCTCTGATATCAATGATCCTAATGGTGATTGAAGACATCCCATGATGAAGTGCCCATTTCCTGATATTAGGCATCTAATTTCCCGGGAGTATTCTTTGTTTAAGATGTTTTCTTAGGGTGCCTCTGGGTGGCTCAGTTGGTTGAGCATCTGACTCTTGATTTTGGCTCAGGTCATGATGTCAGGGTCCTGAGATTGTGCTCCGTGCCGGGTCCTGCGCTCAGCAGGGCGTCTGCTTGAGATTCTCTCTCCTCCCTCTACCCCTCCCCCACCCTCCTCTCTCTAAAATATATAAATAAATCTTAAAAAAAAAATGTTTTCTTAGTTTGAACTTCAGAGAGATTTTGTGGAGACGTCCTTCAGACCTACCATTTGCATTCACCCTAACTTAGTCTCTGCTGACCATTCACAAGGGTCATGGACCCTTCCAGCCTTTTTCACCAGGTATTGCCAATTGAATATTCCTAAGCCCTGCCTTGACTCTGTCACCTGCTCCTGAAACCTTCCCTGGCATTGCACTATTACAAAAGATCCAGTCCACTCGCAGGTAACCTTTCGGGACGGGGTCCCAGCCTTCTAGTTTTATCATCATTCTCACCAGCTCACATCACAAGCCAAATTGCACTTTGGGGCTTTTCTCTCCTTTGTTATTCTCTACATCTAGAATACCCCTTTGACCTTCTCTAGCCATATTATAATCTTACCTCCTTTTCCAGGTCTCTCTGAACTTCTGATTTTTGTCCACCGTAGCCTTCCCGGATGGCCCCGCCACCCCAGGGGAGCATGTCTCCCTCTGAATCCTCCTTCCCACTCGGAGCTGAAGGCTCTACATCCTGAGTGAATTCCTCAAAACAGGGACAGTGAAAATATGAGAAAAAGGAGTTAGTACTCTGAAGGGTTTTTGTACTTGCTTTTCTTCCCTTCTGGAATGTGTTATTCTTCAAATGAGGGATGAGAGGTCTTATTAATGTTCTATTTCTCAGAGTATCTGGCTCAGCCCTTTGCAAAAGAATTGGAGCTCAATAAGTCATTACAGAGATGGCCAATGTATTGCAAGTTTATGATTGTTCTTTCAAAGCGCAGTATTTTTTTTGAAAGATTTTATTTATTTATTTGAGAGAGAGAGAGAGAGAGAGCATGAGCAGGGGACAGGGAGAGGGAGAAGCAGGCTCCCCTCTGAGCAGAGAGCCCAACTCGGGACTCGATCCCAGAACTCTGGGATCATGATCTGAGCCGAAGGCAGACACTTAACCAACTGAGCCACCCAGGTGCCCTCAAAGCCAAATATTAATAAATATATATATATGTATATATATACACACACATATGTATACATATATTTTTTTCAAATATATCAGGGTAAAAAGTGTAAGATGGAGATAAGACAGAAATAGCTTTTTTTCATTTTTAACTTTGCACATACATATTTAAGTATAAGAGAATCAAATGATAGTCATTCTAACAATTCAAGTAGGGTTGGTAAAATATACCATGCTCTCACTTAAATATGCTCCCTTAAAAACCAAACACACACACACACAGAGTTCCAAATTAGAATTCTCTATAATTAAAAGGTGGCCCCTCTGATAGAAACATACAGTCTGGTAGGGCAGGAAAGAAGATACACAAAGAGCTGGTAAGATAAAAGAAAAGATCCAGAAGAGAGATTCCAGATAAAGTATTACAGGGACAGAGAGACAGTAGCCTCTTACTGATCTCAGAGGCATGTGGAAGCAGGAAAACAGGAGGGAAGGTCTTTCTCCGTAGGGGAGACACAGCATTGGCAGGGTGCACCTGTAGACATGAGAGTACATTAAACACACACAACCTGTCTTTGAAATAGCTAGGAGCATCAGTCTCTGAGATTAAGAATATATCCATCTTAAGATCTGCCTGGTACCATGCCGCATGCAGTAGCTCTTTATAAAATAAGGACAGAGGTTGTGGCTAAGGGCCATGGCCATCACTTACCCAACCCCTTCTGTGTTCCAGGACCTGAGCCTGGTGCTTTTCATTTAGTGCCCCCCACCCCTGCCCAGAGCTCTGGAAGGTGCAGACTGTTATCTTCCCCTGTTTTACAGCTGCGGGAACCAAGGTACAGAGAAGTAAAAAGATCCATCTAAGGTCACACAGCTGTCCTGTTATAGAAGGAGGTTTTCAACCCCGGCGGTTTGTCCACCGCGCCTCTGCCATCATCCATCATGCTGGAACTCCGTGTAAATTCCTAGGAAAATGATTAATGCAATTGTTCCCGAAAATACACCTGGAGGAACCAGTACCATAAATTTATAATGAAAATAAGTGTCAGGGCGCCTGGGTGGCTCAGTTGGTTAAGCGACTGCCTTCGGCTCAGGTCATGATCCTGGAGTCCCGGGATCAAGTCCCGTGTCGGGCTCCCTGCTCATCAGGGAGTCTGCCTCTCTCTCTCGTGCTCTCTCTCTCTATCTCATTCTCTCTCTCAAATAAATAAATAAAATCTTAAAAAAAAAAAAAAGAAAAGAAGTGTCAGCTGCCCCCTCCTTCACTGATATAAGTCATGTCAGTGTGTTTTCATCCTGGCTTGGGTTTTTCTTAAGAAACAGTGTTTTGGGATCAGTTGCCTTAGTCACTTAACATATTATCATACAACTGTCATTCTCCTTTGCCTTCTTTGCTTCATTTTTACCCAAGAGGAAGGAGAGGCCTTTCCAAGAAGGTGGAAGTTCCTTCGTATACTTGTTTTTGACAGGTCCAGACATTTTTAAAGAGCTACCGGATTTCAATCCCTCTCACGAGACTACCGCTTACATCCATGTGGGTAGGTTACTTTATGATGCAACCTATTAAAACAACACATTTCAGAGTGTTTATATGATTGTCGTTGACTGTTTATTGAGGCAAACACTCTTCTCCATACCTACTCTGCCTATATTGGAGCCTGTTCTTTTGACTCCTGCGTCTTTTTCTCAGGTCTGATCTGGAGGGGAATTACTGCAGGAAGCCTTCTGCTTACTTTTGAGAGGATTTAGAACTGGAGTGGCTCTCAGTGCAAAACAGAAGGGAGACCGACCTGCCATTAAGCCTGCAGGCTTCAGCTTTACTTCAGCAGCGCTGCCTTTCAAATGTGTATTTTCTCTCTTCCATAAGCGATGTTTTCAGTGATAGGTACTTCAAAGAATTTCTCAGAGCGGGAATCTCAGTGAGCCCCATAAAAGTGGGTACTCTGTTCTTCCCTGCTCTTACGATCCAAACGGGAAGGTCTGCCCTCTGACCTGGAGAGATAATAACTTGAATGGCAGTATTTGTATCTTTTTGAAAGTGAGAAAGGGTGTGCCAGAGGGGTCACCAGCTTATCCTGTTAGGATCGGTGATTTACTTGGGGAGAAGTGATGAAGCCTTTCTTTGCAGAGCATTGCAGAACATTTAGCTTCTGCGTAGTTAACGACTGCAAATGCTTTCTTGAATGGAGTTGTTTGACCTCTCCTGTTACCAGGAGGAGTAACAGAAACCCAGAAAGGGGGAACTGATTAGCCCCATAACCAGACCACATAAAATCCAAATGCAGATGGCCTCAGGCTCTCTTGGAGCGGGGACTCGGGGCCGCCTCAGTATGCTGCCCATTTCTGTCCATCCCAGGGCTTGACTTCTGTCTCAATGTTGGCTCATTCCTTCAAGTTCTCCCACACCATGCAGTCACCTCCTTCAGTCCAAACTGAAGGTAAAGGAGATGCCCTTGATTTCAGACTGTAAGTGTGACTTCCTGGATCCCCCCATTTCTGATCACACAGCCACCCCTTGGATACACATGCTGGAAACCTCAGAGGCAGCACTGGAGTGAGGGAGGGGAGGTGCACTGAGCAAGAGGAAGTGCTCTCATTAGGGGAAAGGGGGTCAGGGACCCTGGGGAAATCAAACAACAGGTGTCCCCTTCTATTGTCTTTTTAAAAATATATAATCCCTGATTTTTCCTTTGAGGAATGAAGTGCAAAGAGGGGAAAGAAGAGTACATCTCTGTTCACGTCGGTTTGTGAGTGGTAGTCTCCATTGTCAACATGTTATAAGGCCAAGGAGGCAGGGTTAGTTCTTCACAGGGTCGCTTTGTGGTTTTATTTAGAGAACTCTCAGAATGCAAAAAGAAAGGTGTATAAAGGATGCATAAATGAGCCCCTGGCACTAGCCAAGCACTGTGTCTGATTCCCAGCAGCAGTGCAACAGGAAATGTGGCCTGGGATGGGCTGTAAATGATGAGTCCACCATAAATACAAAAATTGGGTATTTGGAAGCTTTTATTTTAAATTGCACAATATCCAACCAAGTGCATGATCAGTGGGCTTGCTCTTTCTTTCTCTTTCTCTTTTGCTTTCTTTCCTTCTTTCTTTCTTCTTTCTTTCTTTTCTTGTATCTTTTAAAATTAAAAAATTTTTCTAGTAATTCATTTTTATTGCATTTTACAAACTCATGCTTTGCAAAGAAAATTTTAAGAAAATAAGCTTGTACACAAGAAGGTTGAAGGCCCTGCCTTCTCAGTCCTTACAGCAAGCCTAGGGAAGCTGAGGCATGAAATCAGGCAGCCAGGAAGGAGGGAGGGTGCCAAGCAGAAGAGGCAGGCTTTGAACCTGGTCCATCAGACTCCAGAGCCTGTGCTCCGAAGCTCCTGTTCACAAATAAACGCAAAAACGTATTTCAAAGCTAAGTAGAATTACCCTTTGGATTGCAGAATCTCAGTTCAGAGGCCAGGAAGCAGGTCTCTGGTGTCAGGCTATGTCTAGCAGATTCTCCATGAACATTGCATAACTTTGCCTCTGCTCTTTATTCTTAGGGGCAAATTAAGGACCTGCCCTCATTTTTAGGTGACAACTGGCTGAGGTCAAAAAACCAAACTTCCAATCTCTCTTCATTTGGAAAGGGGACTCTAGCCTTGACACGTAATCTTGCTATTCCTTGGTGAACTTTATTTTTTTTTTCCCCTCCTGAGTTTTATTGAAGAATTTTTAGCCTCAAGTTTCCATTTAAAAGTTAAGCTTATTTTTTTTTCTTGTACTCCTTTCATGAATAAATTAAGCAGAGAACGTGTCAAAAATACTTTTAAATGGATATATGTGCAACCGACATCTTCAAGTCTTGAAATAGATGGCCTTGGTACTGTTTTAAATTGCGTCCTCTTTTCCTTCCCCCACCCCGGTCCCCGAGAGAACAGGCTGTCGGAGAGCCAGGAAGGCAAAGTCGTTTCATTTTGCTCTGGTGGACACCGGGTTGCCTGAGTGCCCTTGGCTCCACCTGTTTGGTGGGATAGGAACCCTGGTCTCCGTGTGGCCTGAGGCGGGAGAGGTTAGAGTCGCAGGCTGCCAGAGAATGTGTCTCTGCGGGTGGGTTCTGCCTAACTTTCCCTGGCTCGCTCCTCTCAGTTCTGTGAAGCCCAAATGTGTGTGCAATGAAAATCGACACCAGGGATGTCTCCTCTCCCCTGCCACACAGGCCCACAGCCTGGAGCATGGCCGTGGTGGCAGCCAACTCATTTTCTGAAGAAGCCCAGAGGAAACCGAGAAAGGATTGCCCACAGCAACAACAATGAACATCAAGTTCAATACAAATAGAAGGAGAAAAAAAGCAAAAACCTAGAACTGTTGTTTTAGTGGCCCTAAGTAAGAATATTTTTCTAAAAGAAAGCTCTGATCGCCAGTATTAATTTAAGGTAAATTAAAAAAAAACTTGATGTTTAATTTCTTCTTAAACACTTCTTCTTAATTGGAAGTGTTGGCTAGACCGATTATTGGGCATGAATCACTTGTTATTTAATGTTTCCCTGATACCCACAAGTAGATTATACAGTGACTCATTGATGTTAAATGTTGGAATCAAAGCTTATTTTTAGATTCCTGAGAAAGGAGGAGGTTTGGAGAATATCCAGTTTCCTCAGTGCCCTCCTCGGGGCCATGTCTCATGGGGCACCAGGGCCCAATGCAAGTAAACACATTTTTATTAAGCTACTGCTCTATTAGATTGGCTTAGCAGACAGTACAGTTCCCTGAATTCAAGAATTCAGAGTGGGCACCAAATGGATCAGGGAACATTTGGAAACAGCCTGTGATGCTGATGTCCAGCTGAGGGGAAAGACTGCTCCACCTTGGCTCTGTGTGACCTCCACGCAGCAGGCACTGGTCACCTGAGGGAGGGCTGAGCATCTCCTGCCCTGGCCAAGGTGGGGGAGGGGCGAGAACCAGGAGGAGTATGAAGGGATCCCTTTATCCAAAGAATCCCCCCCCGTGTTGAGAGCGTAATTATTCTAAATGTATCTATACCAACAAAAGAAGCATATAAAATAGCGTAAGAAGTCACTATTGGAATATAAGCCAGGGGTGGAAGTGAGGGGGTGTTGGAGATGAGGCATTAAAAGTGGGTTTCAGCAGGTTCAAGGTTTGCTGGTTTTCCAGTAGCTGATTTGAAGTGTGGTTCGCCAGGCTGGGCATAGCTTGATTTTGACACCAGTCCTGGTTCTGTTTCTGAGGACTTTCTGTCACCTTGGGAAAAGTCTCCTACCGCACTTTACTTCCTACAGATCTTAACTGTAATTTTGTGAGGATGTATGTGAGTATGAAAATCACTGCAATTCATTCAGGGTTCTTTGAATCTGAGGTGTTACTCATCTGTTCAGGGATGATGCTACTAATATGAATTTGTATAAAATAAATTCACTAGCAATCACCGTGCTTTGCTCAAGCTAGAAAACTTTAGGGCAATTGAGGCAAGATCAAGTTACTTTTTGGCAAGTCCGCGGTGGTGACAAATCAGGGACATGAAGAGAGGGTATCGTTAAATATATGACTTCCCATTTTCTAACTCTCACACGGCCCTCTTTATCTTTGGAGGAAAACCACCTTGCCCCTCCTGATATTAGCTGTTTGTCACATGAGAAATAATGGAAGCAGCTCTGCGACCTGGGGGCTCACAAGCTCTGCCTTGTTGCATGGATAGCAGTTCCGGATTCTTCCCCTTTTTCTGAAATCAGGCGTCTACTCAGGATCAGGCACTATTGAATGAGTCAACAATGTTCGGGTGGAGGAAAGATGATAATTGTATTAAGGAATTAGATAAAATTCATCCACGATGAAAACAGAGCCCGTGTCAGAACTGTGAGGGGAGTCCAAATTCAGATCCTGCGCTCGGGTTGATTTGCACAAAGGCTTATCTGTTAAAGAGTAGAAGAAAGGATGACAGCATGAGACAACTCATGGAACTAATAAACTTTTGAGATGCTGTTTCATATGTTTGCTTTTCATTAAATTCAGGAATGGTTGCGACTATGTTGTTGTGATTCAGTCAACATTTATTCCTATCTGTTTTTCATATACAAAGGCGTAGGGATGCCAGAAAATAAACTGTTAACGGAGAATTAACTTCTTTGGCATGCTTTCATACTTGTCTTCCAAATTAAAGAAAATGAAATGGGCAGAAACAGAGTGTAGATTACCTCCTTTTTGTCAAAAATGGTGGGAATTTGAAAATTAATAATAAAAAAGGGAACAGATGCAGTAACATGCCAGAGGGAGATTAATGTGGAGAGTAAAATCTGTGAGCAACAAAACTGAAGCAAACCGAATCAGTGGGAGGTGGTTGTACAATCAAAATCAGGATAAAAGAGAAATTACAAACAACCCTGCACTTGTCAAAGTAGTAGTAATGAAATTCTAAGTCTGCCAGCAGTGAGAACCTGTGTTAGCACTTTGGGGTAAGGCTGGTAGCTGGGTGCCAGGTAGGAGGGCAGTGTGAGGTTGCTGGGCAGGAGCCATCTTGTGTTGAACAGATGGCACCGAAAGCTGGCAGGGGAGGGGCTCCTTAGCAGAACTAATCAGACAGGAACAGATAGGGCAGCTGGGGAGACTGACCACAGACAGGGAGTCTGCGGGGTAGCTGAGTGCCATGATGTTTGCAGTGGTATGCCCATTGGTCTGAGATAAGACCTTGCAATGTCTTTCCCATCTACAGAAGAACGGAAACTTTTGTTCCAAAAGGAAAATTGAGTTGAATTGTAGCACAGTTGGGGGTGGGGGTGGGCATCGGGGTAGAGACTGAGGAAGGAAGAATGGTCCATCTCGAAATGTGTGGAGTGAATTTTCAGTCCTGGCTTCCGTGGAACTTTGATTTTTGCTGTTGAGGTGGGGGTGGGGGGTTCCTGCCGTTCCTAATGTGTACCGTGCGGCACATGGAATGATCACTTTATATATTTTATGCATCAGAGAGCTTCTGGTATCAAGGCTGGAGTTAAAATTAGAAGAGGCTTTTTGATATGATTTCTACCACATATGTCTTTAACAAATGAAAACCCAAACCCACAGACGATCCACGCATTTACACTCAATAATTTCTCAGAACCTAATTGGAGCCACATTGATCCAGAGCCACTTGACCTTCTTTTCTCTCCCGTGAAACTGCGATGGATCATCAAAAAGCTAAGCATAATCCAGAGCCCCAAACCTTAAGACAAAAATAAGATTAAGTCATTCTGAAAGAAATGAAAGAGAAAATGATTTGTTAAATTTAATAACTCATGAGGGAATCATGTATTTTAAATATAGAGTTGGGACATTCATGCTAAAACTATTACTTTAACAAAGAAATCCAGATCTCCTACATCTGTTTTTGAACTAGTATATTTCACTCTCTCTCTCTTTTTTTTTTTTTTGCAGAAGCTTTGTAGCTTGGCTCAATTTATTCATTTTGGAGGGGGAGGGGAAACATTACCAGGATTTGAAATAGGTGGTATAACATAGCCATATGCTATTTATGCAGCAGTTTCTGCAATAAATCTAATTTGGTGCTGTCAAAAAATTAGACTTATTTGATATAGCAGCACATTAGTAAATGATTGTGGCAGATTTAAAGTTGCCATTTAGTCTCTCCTTACTCTTAACAGAATCTCGCAAATTTGTCTTCTCCCCCTTGCTCAACTCTGCAAAGGTCTCAGTTCTTTGTCCTGCAGGCCTGCAAATATTTTCACATCTGAAAGAAAGTCTTGCCTTAAGGTAATCGAGGAAGGGGGCGGAAGAAGGAGTACCCTCTGTGGCTAAAAGGCTACGTGGATCGATAGGCAGAAAAATCCATACACCAGAGAAAAGTCATTGTATTCTCATCCTTTTCAGTTCTTAGAAAAGCAACACCGTTAGTCTCATTTAGAAGGTAGACAAATTAAGGAAGGTCAGTTCTCTATTAAGGAGCTGAAATATTTTTACCTTCCAGCCTACATCCATATGCTGCTTCGGGAAAACTGGTATGAACGAATGTAAGTGACATCAGCTCCTCGTCCTCACCTAGCAGGGCCCTTAGAAACGGCTTCACTGTTCTCTAGTAAACCTGGCGACATTGCTTCAATGCCACTTTATTTTTGCTGCGAAATTTGTCTTTCAGGTGCTGGTATCAAAGTACCTAAAACTTTTTCCTAGTCTTTCTGTTTCAAAGATAAAACAAGCATCTTACACCTAAGGCAGATAACTGTTAACAGGATTCTCTGAATTCCTTAAATCAGTCCCTTTGAAAGAGCCATCGTGATGCTATTTCCCCTTTTCTTTTTCTTGCGTACTTGAGAGAAAAAGTGGATGTGTGTGCACACTCATGCATCCGTGTGTGAGTGTAAGTGCTGTTCAACTGAGTGGCTTTTCATTTGTTTATGTTCTTGTCAAATACATTTTCTAAAACAAGCCTACTAGTGGGTTTCTGAAACGAAACGCAATTTGCCAAGAATGCAGCATTCCTTCACGGTGATTTAAGCAGCCCCTGTGAAACTAGCATTTTGCTAATACTTCTTTCTTTTATATAGCAAATCAGACCACGGATGTGATCAGATTACCAGTACCCTTTCCATGCTATTCAGAAGCAGGCATCCAGGTAACCAAACTACCATCAGGCACAGAATACACTAAAGGAAAAAAAAAATACCCAGAAAAATATTAAACAAACTTGCTGGGTAAATTAGATATTAGCTCTGAAAGGTTCTCCACATAAAAAGAAATTATTTGGAAATCATGTTTTGGGAAGTTGGGAGAGGAAGCACCTCTTAGAATTCATATTTGGTGTTCAAAAGCCACACCTTCAATTACATTGTATATATTACATAAGAATGATTTATAGGACATAGGGAATTTTGGAGATGAGGAATAGAATTGAAATTCGAGCTTAAAAAGAATGTCTCTGCACTTGGATTTGAAGCTGTCTTTGTCGGTTTTGTTTTTGCTTTTATATTTAGCATCATAATTTTCTTTAATACATCTGAAGAATTGTTCTGAAAAAGTCCTTTTTTGGGTAAATTATAAATATTTAATCAATCAAACCCTTAAGATTCAAATTTTAGATCACATGTTTTTAGGCTGCTTTTATTAATAAAACCTGCCTGTAACTTTATGTCCATGAAAAAAGCTTTAATTATTGCCTTTTCTACAAAGGAGTTAGAAAATTTTTCCTGGCTTGACTAATTGTGCTTAATAAAACCATATGCAATAGGACGAAATCTTGGGGTAATTCTTCCAAATCTAAAAGCAGCATTATGAATGAAGTAGCACTTCGGTTTACATTTGGCTTCACATTTATTTGTAACAGTGCTTTGGTTAAAAATCCGTGTCATCTCTTTTCTCCTAAAAAAGTGATCTCCCTTTTTCTTATAAGAAAACTGAATCGAGTCATTGGTTTGTCTTTTTCCTAGAGAATACAGTTGTCTAAAATGCTGGGAAATAATTCAGCATTTCATGTCCGATTTATGAAGGGAGGGTAAATACTTGATAGCAGTGGATGACACAGAATAAATTTACTTGAGAGTATAATTTTCACCTAATTTTTATGAGTTAATTTTTTTCACAGAACTGGCCTATTGGTACCACTTCTATTTCTTTAGCTAGATGATGGTGTGCTTGTTGGGCAACATATATTTGAATATTATTGAAGCAGAACTGTTTATTTTTTAAATGATGAAATTTAAAATATACTCAATTTGTGTATTATGGGTTCAGTCTTTCAAAGCAGTAATGGAGCTGTGTGTTAATATATAGCTTATAATTGAAATGGTACATATTTGTACATTTTAAGCATTTCAGTGTAAAATTTCTTAATTGGAATACTCTTTCCCTTGGCTAATTCATTAGTGAAAATATTTATTCCTCAAGTTAATGCTGTACAGTACGAAGCAATTTTTACATAGTGTAAACTTGTTTATGATATTTTGATTTCACTTTAAAACTTTTATTTTGCTTCTTATACATATAGTTCATACTTGATATAATAAGAAGTGCAGACACACATGAAGGAAATACATATCAGCTGTCTGGCTTTTACAAATGATCATTAAAATACCATGTCTTACTACTTTGACTCCAAATTATTGTCTTCCCGAACCCAAAAGTAATTTTCACAAGTACATTACACAACAGAACTTCATCTTCTGCTGGGTAGCAGGAGAGGATTTAAATCCATGCCGACAGTTCATTTGACAATGACCTTGAGGGGCTTTGCTTCTTGAAGAAGAAAGCAGAAGCTTGCGGTAAACAAAGTTCACTTCTGACAGATGGATTGAATGACAGAAAGGTTGCGAGTGCCAGAATAGCCCTGGCAGAGGAGGAAATGTTCAGTGGAATCCAACAGGAGAGGAGGTGTGAACAGGTGCAGGGTTGCTGACGGAAGGGGAACCAGATGGAAGGAGCCAGAGCCAGTTTATTTAAAGGAAAAGGCAGAAAACATTGAAAGGCTGTGCGATCAGTGGCTAAAAGTGTTCATAGAGGAAGGTAAAAATTCACAAAGCAAAACTGCACAGTGGGGTAGCTAACACTTAGCATAATGGTAGTAATTTGTGAGTTTAGTTTGGAAGTTGCAATTGAAATACATTCATCTTGGCTCTTGACACCATCAAGTATAGATATTTGAAAGTTGTTTATTTTTTTAAGTTTCTAAGCTTTTTTTATCCATCCATTAATTTAATTTTTTTCCAGCCAGAAGCTCCGTTGTGATAATACTAAAATTGTGTCGTCAGCTAGGAAAAGAAAAAAAAAATTTAAAGTGAAGGTTAACATTCCATTCAAATTTATCTTGTGATGCCTCAGTTTTGTTCACATATGGGAGGCAAATGCACGCACTGTTGGGTGACATCTGTAATATCTAAGAAATTTGCAGTGTTGAAATAGATGCTGTTGGTTGCTTTTGTTGTTGTGAGTCTCTGTTCATTTCGTGAAGTCCAGTTTGATTGTTCCAGGAAGATTAATGCTCTCTAAAATATATACTTGCCTGCCTGATCTTCAGGTTAATTTCTGTTGCTGAGGGTGCCCTGATTTTCTCTGACTTTCCGTGACCTGCCTTCAGGCGGACACCTGCAAACTCAAGAGGCATTTACAATAGGAACAGTATACAGTGGGGCAAGGAAGGGAGGACTTTCTTGTTTTCTTAGACCTACTAAAATTAAACTTTCTGCAAACCAAAGACATCCTTGCTAATCATCTGCCTGGTCACATCACCCATGCCATTTATGTGGGCCCTCGTTTACCACTGCTGTCCTTGAAATTTTCCGACGTTACATTACTGATAAAGAGCTGCCAATTGAGGAGGAGCTGCTATGAAGCAATCCCCAAGAGAAATAATGAAAAGGCACAATTATTTTGAGATGTTAAAGACCTAGTAATTTATCCACAAGAGTTTCTGCACACTGTTCACAAAGATTAAATACCCAGGGTGTACCCAGTGAGCGCTGCATTCACGTTACCCATCTCAGAGCAGCCTGGATCAGATAGCTTACATTGGATTAGGGCGGGTGTTCGGAACATACTGATTTTAGAGATCACGTCTGTGATCCATGGCTTCCTTTTGTCAGTGAAAAGAGAGAACTGCAATTTGATTAGCAGTTATAGAAGACGTTTATTCACGCCTGTGTTGTTCATGGAGAGCTGTGTGCTCTTGGTCATTTCTTTTTAAGAAATGTACACAACTGTATATTTGGAGGAAAACGAGTAAATGATTTCTTCTAACAAAAGGAAATTGATCATCTGTATTTACAACCAGCTTCAAAATGTGCCTCTTTCCCCCACTTGTTAAGACGCTTTCATTTAATAGATATTCTTATTAACCTAAAATTTTACATAAAGTTGATTGAGCATACTTGCTTTAATTGTAATGTACTGAGTTTGCCATCTCTTCCATCATGGTTCCTGAATACCTTTATGAAATCCCTTTTATAGCAATATAGAGCCTTTTTATAATAATATAGAAAACTAGTGTGGTGCTGCTGTGTAAAATAATACCACAAAATTCACCTGAATTGTGGGATACAAACTGAAAGGTTGGAAAAGGGAACTAACAATTAGTCATCATTTGCTACATCACAAATTAAACTGCAGGCTCTTTATAGGTGGAACTCATAGCTTTCCAGAAACATGTAAACTTAGCTGTACTCAGCATCATGTCTTATGTCATAGGGGTTTTGTCATTTTTTTTGAATGAAGGGATAACGGTTGATTGCTATTAAATAGGCATTCATTCAACATTAGCTATACCAGGCGCTGTATAAAATGGATGTAATAACTTACCTATGTGTGTGTGCATAAAATCTGGAAAACAGCATTTGTATTTATAAATATTCCTTAGCGCAGATCATTGGGAGTGAACGAATTAGTGAAACAAGCCTAGTCCAACCCTCATTATCGTATGTGAGGACTGTGGTGAGGGACGCTAAGTGACTTGCCCAAGGTCAGCAGTTCTGCAGTGGAAGCTAAGAGTACAATCTCCATCTCCTCACTCTTAGTCTAGCACTGTTCCTGTTATTCCACATTATACACCCCTGGTATTCAGTGATAACATGACTTGTCGGAAGAAACCTGTTAAAATCTTTCTGTAGGAGTCTTGCACAACCTGTTGCTGAAAGGAAAAACAATTTTCTTTTTGGACTTTTCCATGCAGTTACTAGTTCTTGAAACAAACAAAAGAGCTGTAACTTACAAACAATGACCACTTCTTGGAACACTCCTCCTGGGGGTAATGGTCAAGATTGCTCCCAGGACACATTGTCTACTCCGTGATGAGCACGTTACTCATATTAACTCACTTAGTCTCCATGTGACCCTTTCAGGTAGATTCTTCCATGAGTCCATTTTACAGATATGAAAACTGAGGTGTGTGGAGATTGCTACCTTGACCAAGGTCACAGCACTAGCAATGAGGTGGAGTTGAGATTCAAGCCTCAGCAATTAGGCTCCAGAATAGGTTTATTTATTACACTTACTATGTTGCCTCTGATGGTGGGTGTCATGAGAAAATCGATTCTATAATCAGTTCCTTTTGGAAAGTTGAATTAAGTAGGGTTCTTGCCAGTCGGGCTTCTCAGAGCCTTGGAAATGCTAACTAGTGCGCATTGTGACTCTCTTGGAAAGGGATTTAGTTTTCAGCATTTTCCAAATTTATACGACTTATGGAATCTCTTCTACCAAATCTCCACATCTCTCCCAGGAATCAGGTTTTTAGGAATACACTTTGGGAAAAATTAATCTAAATTCATTTGTGGTAGGATAATTGCGAATTGTCATGTGGGAAGTTTTTGTTTTCTTATCGGCACCGCTGGCACTTCTCTCCCCAGCCCTTCCATTCATGCTGAGAGCAGGTGTGTGAGTACCTTTCAATTTAGGTTGAGTCTGTCCTCTAAAGCGTGAGGGAACATCTCTGACCATTCCTTGAATGGTCAGCTGGGCTAGAGTTAATGTTAAAATGGGTTCTTCCAGCTCTACCGTTCTAACTTGGACTTTATATGGTAATAGTTCTTGAACAACAACTTGGCAGATAACTGGATGCCAGTCAGTTGATCAGATTTAGGTACCTCTCTCAAAGCTTGACTCTCAAAATAAGATTTCATAGAGTAAAATACCATGGATGCTTTGGAATATAAATCCTTTCAGAAAACCTTCTGCCAGGAGGTACTGGCACAGAGTCAGAGTCTGGGCCCCTAAATCAGACTCTGCAATAGACCTTACTCCCCTTCAGCTCTTGCTGTCCCAGTATTCCTAAGTATATCCCTTCCAGTGTCCTGAGGAAATGGAGCAACTCATGGAGAGTAAGCTCTAGAAGTCGAGAGGTTGAGCACTCCTAATGTGTTAATTTTTCTGTAAATACACTTGGAGGGCCTATAATTTATCATTATTTCCAGCAGCTCCTATTGGTAAGATTTTCTGTAAATAATGATGTGGCAGTGATAATGACGGCTGGAAGAGTGACTCTCGCGAGAGCTTTCTGTGTGCGGTCCTGGCTCCCCACCCACCCCTCCCCTTGCTGGGTTTTAAATTCTGTTTCTTCCAACAAACAAACTGCAGCAATTTTTGTAGAGGGTTGAAACCATTCATTGGTTTATCTGAATTCCACAAAGTACAGATTATGTTTTGCAGTAAGTGAGAATTACAAAGGCAACAGATTAGCTCACCAGGCGGTGGGATAGTTTATTAAACTGGCTGACACGCTGATTCACTAATATGACTACGTGGTCCTCGATCAGCTTTGAAAGTGCTAGTTTTTTACTAGAAACAAGTAATGAGTGATACAAGGTTGATTACTGGAGATTCAAAAGTCTGTGGGGGAAAAGAAAAGAAATCTGTGGGGGAAAATCTCTTAGGGAATCTGTTATTGCCATTTAATAATTACAGAGAGACTATTAAGATTTTCCAACTATACACACATTTACTTATTAGGAGTCTTAACGCATGTTCATAACTGGATATTTTTCTATAATTTGCCAGCTTGGCTGTTTGGAATAATTTTTAATATGCTTTATAATTTAATTTTAATTATGCATATATATTTTGGGAGGTGCTTCAAACCAGATCTGATTTTTTTTTTAAAAAGATTTTATTGCTTACATTTGTGTAATATGGTAACTGCTTCAGCATTAGCTATTCTTCGTTTTCTATCAGAATTCTCCTTTATTTCTCCTTTCAAGCAATGGTGACTGGACGACTTAAATGAGAAATTTGTCAAGGTAAAAAAAAAAAATGTTATTTTAATAGCTTTTGCTTTTTATAAAAATTTATGAGATTTGATATCTTCATGAGGCATTTAAAGTTAGCAGGTTTTGGCAACATGGTTATTTTGATTTGTGGCCCATCGGGATTAAAAATGATTCTTTGCTCTGGGGAAATAGACAAAGGAATTATGCTCAAACCCACACTGTCCAGTGGAAATACAAGGAGAGCCACAACATGCAAGCTGCATATTTAATGAAAAATTTCCAAATAGCCATATTTTAAAAGGTGAAAAGAAACAGGTGCAATTAATTCTAATAGTTTTGTTAACCCAAATATAGAAAATGGTATCATTTCAACATGTAATCAAGATAAGTTAATGAGATTTTTTTTTTTTGCTTTTTTTTTCTAATTCTCCCCAGCCCAGTGCGTTATTATTTACACCTACAGTGTCTCTCACTTCAGCCTAGCCACGCATCAGGTAGTGGCAACCATGTGTGGCCAGTGGCTGTTGTATAAACCGTGGCAGCCCTAGGCTCTTGGGTTCACTTTCCCTGGCTTCTCCTCAACGCCCAGTCTAGATGCAGTTGGTTTCTCCTGAGCATAAACCCTGAATTCTATTTCTACAAGAACTGGAATCATTCTATAAAAACAAGAAAATCATGTCAGCTTTTTCTGTAATTTTGGAGCCAGTAGCCAGGCCTGTCTTTGATTAGTCCTTTTCTCAAGAACTGCCACTTTGAGCAGGAGGGGGAGGAGGAGGGAGGAAGCTGCCATTTACTGGTCATTCTTTGAAGAGCAGCCGAACTCCTCGCTGTCCCAGCCGCCCCTGAGAGTAAGTTCTCCCTATCTTACGGTCCCGGCTTTGCCTTTACACCTTACAGCTGTTGCAAATAAATTCGACAATGAAATAATGCCAGGCCATTAGCTGAATTTAGATGTTTGTCAAATGGTGGTCTGGGCCGGATGTTGCTGGTTGCTTTAAATAGATTGTCTCACGTATCCAGATAACATCGTTTCACTAAATGAGAAAATGACCTTAGACAGCTCCCATCCAACGGCACATGGCAAGGGCCTCTCGGGGCCAGGGCCTAAGTCAGTCTGTGTGTGTCCAAAGTTCCAACTCCCACCCACGGTAGAATACCACTCCTCCCATGTGGCTTTTATCAGGAAATTGAGGACATTTTTTATTCTTTCTTTGGGCTTGTGAGTCTTTGAGATAATTGTATGGATCGTTACACTTTGAATAGTCATCTTCTAGGAGATAATAATGAGAATAATAGTGGTACCGACTAATATTTTTGAACACAGGATATGCCCATGCTGTACTAAGTATATTTTACATACAATGTCCTGGTATTCCGAAGGAGAGACACATCATTAGCCCCATTTCACATTTGAGAAAACAGAGTCATAGGGTAAGTGAGTTGCTTGGGGTGCACAGCTAGTAAGGGAACAAAGCCGGCGGACACCAAGGTCTGAGCTCTTAACCTCTGGCTCGTGTGTGCAAATGCGTGACCCAGCTGTGCTGGCAGGGGGGCTTACATGCAGAGGCCTCAAGGCCAAGAGCACAATGTTGCTTTTAGAGGCCCTTTAGGATTTTAGTTGCTTATATTCCTTTCCTCAGGGCATGAATTCCCCTGTTTTGGGTACACTCAGAACAGGTTACCCTGTAGAAATGAGTTTGAATATAGATTTAGAATAAAGGGAGAAGCAGGTCTTTGGGAACAGAAAGAACAGCCGTGCAGCCATAGGAATGGGGAGTAGGAAACCCAACACACATTTATGTTACTGTGGAAAAGGAACCTTTCAGAAGGTAGGTAAGAATTGTTGTAAGCACATGTTCCGAGCCAAATAGAAATCAGGTTAAACAAATCATAAAATGACTGCAAGGGAAAATGTTTTCATGAGGAAAATGACCCCAGGCCCGTGGCAAGAGCAGGCTTCTCTAATTTGGAAGAGTGAGGATAACACTGGGATGGGAATCCGAACACTTGGGCCCTGGTCAGTTTTCTCTTCTGTAAAATGTAATTGTGCTTTTCAGCTCCAATATCCTGTGCAAAATTATGGAAAGTTTACAGAGATCTCAATCAAGTTTTAAAAATGAACGAACTATATTTTTGTTATCAAGCCAAGGTTAGTCAGTAGAACACAATCCTAATTTGTAGGTACAAACATACTGAGTGTTTGACCAAAAACACACCACTTCAGCAACAGTGAAAACTCTCCTGTCTTTATTACGGTATTTCCCCACTTGCTCAGACTCAGACTTCTGGTAAATTCAGCCATTTGACCCATAGCTATAAACTAAGATATAAATTAAAAAGTACTTTTAAGAAACAAAATAAAAAGCATGGCAGCAACTCATACCCAAAACAACCAATGCAAAAAATTAGAAGAAGCAGATCATACTTCCATTTGCTTTCTGGATCTTTAGAACAGCATCTGAGACTCCATGCAGCAGCTGTTATGAAGCACCTTCTGTTTCCAGTCACTCACTGGTGGTGGGCACCTGGAGGTACAAGGGTGAGCAGTGAGCCCCAAGAGCTTCCTAGAAGGCAACAGTAGCAGCAAGAGGGCCTTCCTCATTTGACATTATGACCTTGACTATCAAGTGGAGTCGATTATATTCGGTATAGTTTGCTCAAGGAAGCAGAACCATAATTAATATATATTTTAGACATATTTCTACTGTAAATGGTCAGATTTCTTGGGGCCCGATGCCTGGAAAAGTTCTCTCATGTGGAACTTCTCATCTCCCAACATCCCAGGTAATTGAAGCATGACTCTATAGCGCTTGAGAAATAAGATGTGATAAAGTGTATTTGATAATTGTAATTCTTGCTATTACAGCCTGTTTCTTAATAAATTTAGTAGCCACAAAGCAACCAACACATTCCCCATTTAATAATGGATCTGAGAAATAATTTCAAGAACAATTTAATAATAAAATAGAAACGTATTTCAATCAGTGGTATCACAACTTGACAATGATGCATATCCATTGAGAGGTTACAGAAATGCCATTATAACATGTATGTTGATCCTACTGATGTCTGATCTGAAGTTACTCATCAGAAGGATGAATTTTGGGGACTATGTAGATAAACTGACATTTTTCAGAGAGGAAAGGCAGGAATGGACTAAAGTGATCAGTTTATATAGAAGGGTCAGAGATGGAAAATATGGATATTTTGACAATAGGAAGATACAAAGGCAAAATCATGATCTAGTTTATTTCATGCTGTAGCATATTTGTTCTTATTCCTTGGTCTGGTGAACTGGGCCCATGGTGTCGCAAAATAGAATAGACTTACAGTTACTTATGCATCAGAGACCTCTGAGCTCTCGAAATGTTTTAAGGGTGAAAATTGCTGAAATGTGCATTTGGAGGTTGTTCAGTGTCAGTATCTACCTATGGTAGCTACCACATCTAGGAAACAATTTCAGAAATTGCTCTTGCTATTGCTGTAGTAATAAGTGCTCTCCCTGCTTCTAATGTTGTCCCTTCCCCATCTGTTCCCCACACTGCAGCCAGAGTGATCTTTCTGAAGCATGAGTGTGATCACAACACTCCCCTGCTTAAAACCCTACGTTGGCTCCCTATTTCCCTCAGGATGAAGTCCTTAAAAATAGCTTCGTATTCTGGCTCCTGCCTACATCTTCAGTCTCTTCTTTCTCCCATCTCCCTCTACCAGCAGCTCGCTTCTACCCTGCAACATGTATATGCCACCCTTCGGTCGTGCCAAGGCTGTTTGAAATGTTCCAAAGGCACCTGGGTTATCTCTCCTCCCTGAATCTTTGCACGCACTGTCCACTTCACTTGTCACAAGACTCTTCTCATTCTTTGGATGGCTAATTACAACTCTTTTTCAGCCTCTAATTTTTTAAGCTTCCTAAAATCCTCCCTGACTGTACCTCGCCACTCTCCAACTCCTGTCCCATCTTCCCATAGGATAGCAGGACGTTAGCCCTATTTTCATATTTTTTCCCCATTCTGTTTCAGTTGTTCTTTCTTGTCTGTTTTCTTCACCAGGAATTTTGAAGGCATGGTCACGGTCTGTGTCTTGAACTCTGATGCATCCCCACACTTTCATGCTTGGCACAAAGTAGGTGTTTAAGTATTTGTTGAATGGATGAGCAGTAGGAGTCTCACGAAGCCACTCATGTGAGGCAATGCCATGGAATGGAAGTACACTGGACTTGAAGTGAGAAGACAGGTGTCGGTTCTAGATCTGCCACTTATGACTAGCTGTGCACCGTGGAGCAAATCTCTTAATTCTCTGGGCTTGAGGTGTCTCTCGTGTCAAGCAGGGCTAACTGTTCCATCTCCCTGCCTTCCAGAATTGTTAGGAAGAGTAGAGAGGTCAATGTATTTGCGTGTTCTTTGCAAAACAGAAAGCACAGATGTGGGGAGGACACTGAGTTGGTGAGAGTCCGTGGTTTTGTCTGAAGTAAATGTGAGTTGCTCACACGATGTAGCAGAAGCGGGCGGTATCTTGTCAAGCACGGCCTCCTTTGCTTGATGGTTAGAGCTTTCAAGATATTTTGGAGATACTGTAAGAGAACACTTTGGGAGAGCAAATTATTTTTAGGGCTGTTTTTGTTAATTATTTCCTTTCTTTTGTGTTTATTCCCTTGAAAGACGTTGATCTCTTTTCTGTTTCTGCTTCCTTTCCTAGAAGTGACTCATGTTCTAATCTGATAACTCATCTTTCAACTGTACTTAAAATTCTGACACACTTTGCAGTGAAGAAAATAGAAATAATTTACTCTAGGAAATATGTATGATGCCATTAGGGTTTTTTTGCGTACTTGAGGAAGTAGGGGTTACTGAAAGCTACTCCTCTTGTATTTTTTTATCCCAGTTTGTTCTATCCTAGTATTTCTACGTTTGCTCAACTATGAGAACGTAGCCCCTGTTAGCAGTAAACAAGTACAGGATTTTGTGTTCTTGTCAAACATGGAAGATATCATGTTGCCTAGTAATTTTACTATTGTTTTTACTTTGTTATTGTTGTCCATAACAATATAAAACTAAACTGTTGGCCAAAATATCTGATCCTGTTCTCTTCCAATCAGTAGACAGGAGGATCCTTAAACCTGTGTGGAGACTTAGTACTTTCCATCTCTTAACATTCATTCATTCATTCATTCATTAGTTCATCAAATATTTGTTGGCCACACAACTATGTCCCAGGCACCATTCCAGGCTCTTGGGATAAATTGGTGAGCAAAACCAAGGTCTCTAGTTTTTAGGTACTTACATTCCAGATAAGATGTGCTTGTCTTATCTTCTCTAGGACTCTGTGACCAGCTTGAGGCCAGAGACATAGTTGTGTGGCTTTCGATGTTTTTGTAAAAGTCAATGTATTTCTTTAAGAAAGATACAACTAATTGATAATGTCACTGTAGGAAGAAGTGATCCAATAACATATGGGACAAATGGAAAAGGAGAAGGAGAACTATCTTGGAATTCAGCTGTCAAGATGGATAATATAGGTTTTAAAAGACACACACTTAGGGATAATTGAATTATTTCAATGATGTTGTTATGCTTTTAACCTTTTCTCATTTCTCTTCATCCCTGATAAACGAAGAGATTGAAGCATAGGGATTCATGCTGTTGGACTTTAGAGTCAGGTGGGCCTGGATTTCCTGGCTATGCCCCTTAATAACTAGGAGATTTTGAACAAGTAATATGACCTTTCTAGGCCTCAGTTTCCTCAATTATAAAGTAAGGATAGTAAGAGACTCTACCTCAGAGGGTTGGTATGAGAATTAAATAAAAGAATAAATGTGAAGAGCTTAACTTATGGTAAACATTAATAAATAATAGCTTATTAAAATTATTAATCCTTCAAGGTAGGATTTTTTCTGCCCTATTTGAAGAACCCCAAGATTAAAAGAATTAAGTTACTTGTCCATGGCCACACAAGTAATAAGAAAGTGAATGCCATACTTGGACACTGTAGCTGTGTGAGTTTTCTAGCATATTCTATTGCCTCTCGAGATGTAATTTTCCCAGAACACAAAGGAAATCAATTGAAAATGGTGTATGCATTTGTGTAAAAAAGAATAAATAAGTAAAAATAAAAATTTAAAGAACCACAAAGCAAATAAAACTGTAAGCAAATAAAACTGTAAGCAAATATTTAATTCTAGTTCACAGAAGATACGCCTTCTGTAGTAGATCAGCAATTTTGAAAGTACTTTCTGTGTATACTGTGTAAGTTTGAACAAATGAGTAAATATGTTGAAGATAATGGGAGCCAAGTTTCTCACTGTTGAGGAGAGGAAAGTTATAGTGATGGAAAGAGGGGAGACTAGGTTCTATCTATGTTGTTGGATCAGAATTGGAAAGGTCAGTCTGAATGTACATGTATTATTAATATAAACATACATGGGAAAATACTTATAATTATATATTTATACGTTTATATGTATATTCCTATCCTTGTTCTGTCTACTAAGGTGACCTAGAAGCAGACTTCTCAGTAGCAATGTGCACCACCTGATGATCTTGGTTTCTAGATACTATTCTCCATTGAAAGGCAGAAGAGTTCCTTGGAGAAATGCTGACTGCAAGACTGGTACAAGGATAGTACCAGATGAGCCTGGAACATCTTGGTGGGGATAGAAAGCCAGAAAGTTCATAGGAATAATGGAGAGATATAATATAGGAAACAGCTTGAAGGGGTTCACACTGGCCAAATCTAGGAACAAAAAAAATAAATAATGGCCATAATCGATTATAGCCCACTGAGTAAGATAAGAATCCATGACTCCATGCTGATATCAGTGAATTAATAATGGGAGAGAAAGGAAAGCCCTTTCTTACAGCACATTAACCAAGTGATCAAAGATAATATCGCCAATGTTGGAAACAGAGACATCATGTGTCTTAACTCACAATGACACCCACACCTCCCTGCTTTTTTTCTCTATAATTCCATCAGGAATGGCTCTCGGCTAGTAAGCATGTTATAAAGGGTCTCATAACTTTGTCATACCAATATTCTACTGTCACAAAGCTCTCTGTATTGTACTTTAGAAGGGAAACACCATTTAACCAAAAGGGTTGTATGTTTAATACCACAGCTTCAGCCCTCGATGAACAGGTGACTAGAAACATGGCAGACAGAATTGGTGCCTCAAATCACCACCACTGCAGACCCCATGCTCGGGTTAGACTTGAAGCTTTCATCATTTCCATCTCAGACTCATCGATGAACTTTAGGACCATCAGAAACTTTTACTCCTTCAATGTTGCTATAAAATTTAGAATGTCCTTAAAAAAATCTAATAAATCATTTTTCCTCTGTGACATGAATATTTTTAAAATAGCAGGATTTAAAATAAATGATATAGAAAAGTTGAGGATCAAAAACATAAAGTGAATTCTTCAGTCCCTTTCTTTAATGGGATGGTAAATATCATTGCAGACATTTTTAGAGAATATAACCAACCAGAACTGTAATTCGAAAAAAGGAGTGACAACACCTCTATGTGTACTTGGTCCATGTTTGAGGACTATCCAGTACTTCCTTTAACTCTTAATTATCATCAAGAAAACATGGACATGTCCCCATGTGGCCACCGGTGATTGTGAATAACTTGGAGAAGAAGGTAGATGTTCCTATTCTAGTGCAGTTTCTCCCTTTTAAAATCAGCTCTGGGCGCCTGGGTGGCTCAGTTGGTTAAGCGACTGCCTTCGGCTCAGGTCATGATCCTGGAGTCCCGGGATCGAGTCCCGCATCGGGCTCCCTGCTCGGCAGAGAGCCTGCTTCTCCCTCTGACCCTCCCCCCTCTCATGTGCTCTCTCTCTCTCTCTCATTCTCTCTGTCTCAAATAAATAAATAAAATCTTTTTAAAAAAATAAATAAATAAATAAATAAAATAAAATCAGCTCTATGGAGGTAAATTTAAATATAATAAAAATCACCAATTTTAGATGTGCAATGAAAAATATTTTGACAAATATATACAGAGGTGGAACCATTATAATCCTGATAGAGAACACTTCTGTCAACCCCAAATGTCCCTCATGCCCCTTTGTTCCCTCACACACACACCCTGTTCTTAGGTCCTGGTGGCACTCACGTGTCACTCTAGTGTTTACTTTTCTAGAACGTCATGTAAATGAAATCATACAATATGTTTGTGGCGTCTGGTTTCTTTAACTAAGCATACTGCTTTTGAGGCTCATCCGTGTGTTTTACGTACAGTAGCTTGTTCCTTTTTATTCTTACTATTCCTAGTATCCCTGTAAGGCAATACCATAGTTTCTTTATCCATTTAGCAGTTAATGGACATTTAGATTGTTTTCAGTTTTTTTTTTCTTTAAGATTTTATTTATTTATTTGACAGAGAGAGAGAGGGAGAGCACAAGCAGGGGGAGGGTGAGGGAGAGGAAGAAGCAGACTCCCCGCTGAGCAGGGAGCCTGACGTGGGGCTCAATCCCAGGACCCTGGGATCATGACCTGAGCCGAAGACAGACACTTAACCAACTGAGCCACCCAGGCGCCCCTTGACTGTTTCCAGTTTTTAGCAATTATGACTAAATCTTTCAGCCTCATTTTAATCACAACCAAGAAATTCTTCTTTACTGCCATTGCTTTTATTCCACTTTATAAAATATGGCTAACTAAAAGTTTGATTAAATGAAATCATCAGTGTTCTGAGTGAGAACTGAAAGAAACCCAGTTGGGGAAGACTAGCTCAGCCACCCTTCGTGACACTCTCACACCCAGCTAGGACGGACCTCTCATTTTTCTTTGCTTTGGTAGTTTTCCCAAATTTGGTAGATTTCTTATGGTGTATTCCACCTTCTACTTCCTATTTTAGCCATTTTGAAGTCCCTGTTGGGAGCAAAGACTATGCCACATTTATCTCTATTTGACTCAGTGCCTAGCAGAGTGTCTTTTACATAACAGAGTTATGATAAATATTATATGAATTGATTTGGATTCTTCTCTAATCCCTCCCCTTGGACACATAAGTGGTTTTTATTAATTCTTTCAATCCATGACTGCATTACCTCTGGAGTGCCATAAAATAGGTTTCCCTAAATCAGAATATTTCAAGTCCCACCTCTGCCTTCACATCACTTACAATGTAACCTTCAAGCCTATTTCTTTATTCGGCTGTAATGTGAGAGGATTTGATTAAACAGATTTGAGATTCCCTTTCAGTTCTAACATTCTAAGGTTTTATAAAAAGCCTACTAAGTCAGAAAGAACCTGCAAAGGGAGAAGGCAACACGGGAGGAAAGGGGGCTGGAGGGAGGAAATAGGAAAGTAAAGATATGCTGTGTTTTTATGCAATGAAAAAAAATGTTAACTAGACTTGTGGTGATCATTTCGTACTACGTACAGATACTGAACCATTATGTTGTACACCTGAAACTAATATGTTATATGTCAATTATACCTCGATTAAAAATTATAAAATAACACGTAGTTTCTTAAATAAAGTAAAAATTGGAGAAGGATTCAAGAAACAAAACTTGGTGTTTAAGTCAACATTTGTTGGTAGAGCATTGATTTTTTTTTTAGATTTTATTTATTTGAGAGAGAGAGCTTGTGCACAAGTGGGAGGGAGGAGCAGAAGGAGAGGGAGAAGCAGGCTCCCTGGTGAGCAGGGACCCCAGTGAGGGGCTTGATCCCAGGACCCCGGGATCGTGACCTGAGCCAAAGGCAGACACTTAACTGACTGAGCCCCCAGGTGTCTCAGTAGTGCATTCTTTTAAATTGGCTTATTTTTTAAGGAGAACTACAATAACAGTAGTTATTTTTTCTATAGTAAATTTAGAATATCCGTTATTAGGCAGCTTCTCGTGCTAAAAATTGATGTTGAGCCTGGCAACCCCTTTATGTAGGAGAACCATACCCCGGGTTGGCAAAGGGTAGCCCCAGTCATGGCTGTTGTCCTGGTATGATTATCAGTAGCACTCCTTTTCACTCTCAAATGGATATTGGTTTTGAGCAGTGTGTTGTAAGGCTACCCAGTTATTAGTGATCTCAGAGCCTCACATCTCCGTGCCTGTAACCAGGGACCTGACATCGGGGTGGTTCCTCAGTGGAAGAGTCCACAGTCTCTTTTTAGGCTGATTCCTTCAGCAGCACAGTTTCTAGCTAGTGAAGCCCCTGGAGCTTCTCTCTTCCAGGCACTCTTCCTTTTGAAATGTCTGAAAAGTTTTTGCCTCCTCAAACTAGCTTTGAGCAGATTCTCCAGCCTCACTAAAGACTGCATCCTCCCTTCCCCCATGGCGAGGGTCTAAGAACATCTATTCATTAAGCATTCACTGCCTCCTTCTTATGTGCCAATCCTGAGCTGGGCTCCGGATTTAGAGAGACAAAGATGACAAGAAGCAGTAAGTCAAGTGTGATAAATGCCATCTTAGTACGACGTATCCATTTACAACCTATATTAAGGTCACCGAGGAAAGAATACTTAATTTAGGAGAGAATGGAAGGAGAGGGGAGAATTTTGAGCAGACCTTAAAGGAGTAGTATACACTGAGCAGAGGGAGAGGGGTGGGGGTGAGTGTGGGGGGCTGTGGAACAGGATGCAGGGTGGGGGCCATCCCAGGAAAACAAAGAGACATATGCAGTGATCCATGGGCAGAAGATGCATGGTGTGACTGGGGAGGCAAAAAGTGGCCTAGTGTATCTATTTGTTGCAATATACCAGTTTGGAACTTAGTGTGAGGGAAGACCTTGGAGCAGGTCCAAGGGGGTGTTGTTATTAGAAGCACCAGAAGGGACCTTATTTCACATTTAGCGTGGACTCCTGATGATTCCATTTGAGTGAGGTATGGGTATAGTTTCCTCCTGAAATTTTACACTACAACATTACCACATGCATTGACCAATTTCAATACAGACTTTCCTTATGTTGCTTTATAATTAGAAGCCAATGAATCGAAGCTCCACAGCGGTATGTAGACTACTAGGGATAGCTTTATGGAATTGTTTATTTTTGGTTTGGCAAAGGCAAGGCAGTAAATATCTCAATTAGTAAACTAAAACAGCACGGATGAGAAATGCCCACAAGGAGATCAGGAGTTAGACATAACTCAGTTAATTAGAGGAAACCCTCAGTCCACTTACCCGTATTCAGAGTATGCAGAACCAACCTGACGTGTGTGTGTGGTATTCAGTATCGCTGCCTCGGCTTCCAATTGTTTAGGCAGTTTCTTTCTTTAGGAGCCACTGTAATGGGATATTGACCCAGTGGGATGACCCATCTCGCTGGGTCAATATCCCATCACCACGGGGTGGGACGTTGTCTTGGACGATGGAGTATTCTCATTGTGCAACTTCTCTCAGCATGACGCAAAAGAGGTCTTATTCTGATGTGCTGGGGGAAGTTTTTCATTTTCATATTCATATTTATATTCCCATCATGTGGCCTAATGTGCGGAAATGTTTAACGAAAACATGCAGAATCATTTCCTTGCTCCTAGATTGGATCTCCTACATTCTATCTGAGATTCCATTTTAAGTTGGGGAGGAAAAGCAGAGGTGGTCTACAAAGCTGAGTTTCAAGAATTTAAGTTTTGGTGTATTGAATCATGCCATTTGTAGGACCGCAAGATTTGTAGGAAATATTGACCATTCAAAAGATAAAACAGGAAATGGTGGCCCAGAACGTTGACAATCTTACCGGAAAGGAGGTTTGTGTTTTCAGGTTATAAAATATTAATATTCGGCTGTCACGATTTTTTGATTTTTAAAGTTGTATACTTTAGTCCGTTTCGATATATGGCATGTATTAAACACAGCATGAAAGGCCCCTTGGCTCTTCCCCCCAAGGGGGCCCGGGTGGGGGGGGGGGAGGGGGGGGGGGAGAGGGGGGCCAGGAAGGTGGAGGGGTAGGGGAGGAGGGGGTCTGACAGATTGCTGTCCACTTCTGCTTCACAATTTACTAGGTATCAGCTCTCTGTGGTCTGTAGGGGAAATGGTGGGGCTTGGTGCATCTGTAGATTACATTTCTGTCTGTCTCCTCTCTGCTTTGTAGACTGGAAAAAGATAGCATTCAGCAGAGCTTTAGCAATGAAGCAAAGGCCCAAGCCCTTCAGGCCCAGCAAAGAGAACAGGAGCTGACACAGAAGATACAGCAAATGGAGGCCCAGCATGACAAAACTGGTAGGTGGTAGGGAAAGATTAGAGCCTGGGCCCTGGCTCACAAGCCAGGCCCACGCCTTACTGTGAAATGACATCAGGAACACCTGTAACCTTTGGCTGGCCGAAGGGAGCAGATGCTAACTACACCGGAGATTCCGAATTACATATTAGTTAGCGTTTAAAAGAGAAAATGGAAAGTATTGCCCACTGTCTGTTGATTTCAGAGTACTGCTCTCACATCTGTTGCACCATCTGGATTATGAGTTTATTTACCTGTGTTCAAGAAACGTAAAGCTGAGAGAGACCACAACAAAGTAGAAAAACAAAGGGCTTGTTTTTGGCTGGGTTTTCAGGCACACATGTTATATAAAAAAATAGCATCAGAAGCTCTGCGGGAAATGCTCTGAGCTTACAGTTAGAGTCTCCTGAATAGCACTGAACAGTTCCCACAGTACACACATTATAGCTACTCTAAAAGCCTAATGAGTTTGCTTCAGCATCCAAACTGGAGAAAAGCTTTAGCCATTAATCGGTTCTTAATTCACTGTCGCAGCTGGATGTAATTCAGTGGCTCCAAATTGATATGTTCCTTTATTTAATCTTTGCAGCTTCGAACATTTTTAGCATTTGTATGATTTCGCCACCTCCCCCAGCCCAATCTAGAGTGATGTTTAATCCTTTGCATTCTTCAAGTTCTCAAACTGCTGTGAAAATTCCCTAATACAAGGCACTGGCCACAGCTGTCAGCGTGGCTAAAAACTGCCACCTCTCATCACATCGGTGCTGTTTTGCAGACAGAGTTGGCCAGTAACTCTTTACCTTTAATTTGAAAGTAAAATGCACTTTTGTTCAAAGCAGGCAGTTTGATGCTGAACTCAGCCGGAGCATTCTGCAGCTCCTTTCACTTGTGAGTTGTGTGTTCACAGACAGTGTTAGTCAAAACAAGACCATGTCAGTCATTATAATTCCACACCACATACTCTGAGCTGATTGGACTATTAAAACAAAAGTTTAATTGATCCTGTCTCTTCCAGAAAAGTGTTGCTTAATTTTTGGTGCCTTGATTTATTTTGTTTTGTATGCTATGTGCTTTTTGCCAGTCAGTGGCTAAAATCGGGAAGAAATAGAGGGACTTATTAAGCCTGACACTTAAAGATAATTTTCACATGATCTTGTGTACACTCTATTTGATGACAGGGTAAAAAATGATTGTTCATCCTATAGGTGAAAAATGGAAACGTAAAATTCATTAAATCATCTATTTGCTTATGAAGAGGCAAATGTCATATTGACCCACATGATACCCTCCGGCATTTTTCCAGACTCAGTAGATGTTTTTCCACTAAAAATAAAAGGAGGAAATTCCAGGAAAAATTAGTGTTTGCCCCTCCTGCTTGCAGGATCCTAGTGATCAAGGAGTCTTGGGCAGAATCTCTGAGTGCTACGTGAGGGGATTTAATGGCTAAGACCTTCTTAAGAACACTTCCTTTTATTTTGCACAAAAATACCACACTCCCTTCAATTCCTTTGACCAGATCTTTAGTGAAACTCATACTGTTGACAATGAAATCCAGATTCTAGGGAAAATTATGTACTTTACCTTCATAATGAAAGAAGTGTATACAAGGGGCAGGGATAGTGAGATCTGTGGGCAAATACGAAACATAAAGCATGAATTACAGTATAGAAGAAAGTTCCTCCGTTATTTTAGTTGTGAATTATCTAGTTGTGATCATTCTTGACACTGTTTATAGTGAAATTGTCAAAATAAAAATGTAATATCTTGCATATTACAAAGATATAAGCATCCATGGCTCCCCTTGAGATAATCTGACAGTTTATCAACACATTAAACCATTACCCCAAGCGTGTATGATCAAAACTGTTTCTGGGGTGTAATTATTAGAAAAATTAATGCCTCCCAAGATTTAGTATCTTGCCAGGTGAGTGGTCCTTTGACTTTGGACACTGAAATTGACCTGGTGGCTTATAGGAAATGGGAGTGGTTTTAACACTTTTACCGGTCTACATATGGAAGCCCTGCAGAGTTACAACCATAAACATCTTATATTGGTGGGGGGTTTATTGTTATTTCTAGAAAATGAACAGTATTCATTGCTGACCTCCCAGAATACATTTTTGACAAAGTTAAAGGAAGAGTGCTGTGCATTAGCCAAGAAACTGGAGCAAATCTCTAAAAAAAGCAGGTAGGTAATATTATATGATACTTTCAGAGCACTGTTTGTGTGAATACTGTCGTTTTTTCTTAAAAAACGGTGTTTCCACTATTTGAGGCTAATGTCAAAATTAGATATGTGTTGACCTATTTCCTGTAAAAATATTTCCTCTGTATGGACAATTTCTTAATATGTACAGTTTCTAAATTGTCCATACAAACCCCTTGGTATTTTTTTTCATGATTATGTATACGTACTATTATTTGACCTTCTTAACGTTCAGAACCGACAGTTATGAAACTTCAGAACACAAAGGTCAAGATGGCAAGTATTTTAATAAAGTATTCAGATAAATCAAGCAGTTTTAAAGTCTTCCATCGATAGAGTTAACATTTTAATCTGTTATCACAGTTCTCCACGAACACCCAGAAACTATCTTTAAGTCAAATGATAATAGATGAAATGTGTATCTATAAAAATGACAGTAGGTGATACTTGAAAATAAATAAACCCAAACCATCCTTTTGTTCTCCTAAAATTAATTTATTAGAACAGCTATCATTCGGGCGCCTGGGTGGCTCAGTTGATTAAGCGACTGCCTCCGGCTCAGGTCATGATCCTGGAGTCCCGCATCGGGCTCCCTGCTCAGCAGGGAGTCTGCTTCTCCCTCTGACCCTCCCCCATCTCGTGCTCTCTCTCCCATTCTCTCTCTCAGATGAATAAATAAAATCTTTAAAAAAAAAAAAAAAAAAGAACAGCTATCATTCATTTTGTAGGTACACTGCTCTTTTATAAAATACACTGATTGGGATCTTCGTGAATTATTTTCTGCACATTTTCTAATCAGATTATTTCCATGAATGAATGATTTATCCTCTAAATGCTAAGACGCCTGAGTTCTCATCTCAGCTCTGAGAGTAACTGTCTAATCTCAGACAAATTTACTTGACTTGCTTGAACTGTGCTTTCCTCTTATAAATGAATGGTATTGGACAGAATCACTTTGAATTAAACTATAAAAGGCATCATTCACATAAACTAACTAGATATCAGATGTCCCATTAAAATACAACCCGATGGAAAAATACCCTGTAGATCTCGTCTGTATTTTTCTGAAGTTCACTTAGATTTACACAGAGCAAGCAGTGGGGCTCAGCAAACTTCTGACTTAGGTATCTCGTTCAGAAAGAATTTCCTAGAGAATCAGAGCGTATCTGATCACCCTGAGCTCTATCTTGTGTTCCTGCATCAATGAGGTGGCTTAGCTATTGGAACCCCTATCCCTGAATCCTTTGGGGAATCAGGGCTGATGAATCCAGTTCTTTCTGCTCACAGGAAGACAGAGGCTCCTATAAAGCTCCCAGAATGTGCTCTGACATGTGCACCTTCTTAGCAAATACTAATTAAAGACCTAGTTTGAGTAGAGGAAAGCTCAGGGTGCCAAAATACCAGATATTTCCAAGAAGTTTGACAAGGAAACCCAAATGATTTTGTTGCAGGAGAGACCCTCATAATATATCAACAGTAGCTACTGCTAACTAGAAATATTTGATTTGCCTCACATAAACCCAGAACTAAGTAATTTGTTAGAAACAAACAAAAAAACTGGATCATATAATTTAAGAAAAAATTACATTGATCTGGGACTTAAAAGATTAAGATTGCTTCGTGATTGATTATTGATTATCTTGCTGAGGAGACATAATTCTGGAAATTGCGGCATATAAAAGAGAAGGAGGTACAATATGCTTGGTATATATTATTTAATTCTTACAACTTGAGACAGGAATTATAATCTTCTTTTACATGTGGGGAAACCAATACTCAAGAGTGTTTAAATAGCTGGGAAGTGGGAGAGCTAGAGTTCTACTGTACATATTTCTAGTTCCAAGGCCTATGATCTTTCTTGTACATCTACTACCAAAGAAAATCAGGCCAAAGCAGCTATGATGAGAAAGTTTGGGAAAGAAAAAAATATTCTTTAAATTCCCATGGAGAAGTAGACATGCTTGTCATGTGAGGGTAAGCCTGGGAGCCTGGGTCAACCTGTGCCCTGTGTCCTGGGCCCTCTTTCTTCTGCTCTGGATCTATCCATGTACCTGTACTGATCTAGGGAAACTAAGCCTCAGCCCCTCTCCACCTCCCCTTGCTTCGGGTTCCTCCAGTTTCTGACCACTGCTTTGTCGACTGAGCGTGCTCCTGTCTGATACATACCTGGCATGCAGTACATACTTACTGACTAAATGAATGGAACAAGTATGGTTTTATACCTCGTATCCTGACCTGACTCTGGTCCCAACCTGTTCCCATGTTGATGACAGGCAGGGTGCAGTGAAAACCACTTTGGAATTCAGAAAGAACTAGGTTCGAATCTCGCTGTGCCACTTGGGTACATTGCCTAATCCCTCCAAACCTCAGCTTCTCCATCTATAAAATATGTATATTTTTGAAATGTATTTTATTTATTTACTTATTTAGAGAGAAAACGTGAAGGGGCGGCAGGAGGGGCCAAGAGAGAGGGAGAATCTCAAGCAGGCTCCACACTCAGCACAGAGCCCGACCCTGAGATCATAAGCTGAGCTGAAACAAGAGTCCAGTGCTTAACCGACTGTACCACCCAGGGGCCCCTCAAACATTTCTAAAACCATGTTGCAGGATTGTTGTGGGGATGAGAAACACCGAGAGATATACGATGCACATATATACTTACACACGTATGTAAAGGGCCTCGCATGGTGCTTGACACACGGAAGTAGAACCATAGCTCATGGCGTTGTTTTCAGGGTCTTGACCGGGGCAATTTGGATTTGACTTCGATCTAGGTATTATTGTCTTTTCCAGGGAGGGTCTGAGTGCTATTCTGACAGACATAAAGTCTATACCACAAGAAAAACCTTTGTAAAGGCAAACAAAGCAGGATCGGGAAACTATGGGGCTGGTTGTGTTTCGAGTCCTGCTCTGAGATGGCCTGTTCCGTAAATCTGAAGAATTAAAATAGTCATCTACTGTAACTTTGCAAGTTTGTCCAAAACCAAGGCCTGGCAATCGTAAACACTCAAAAAATTGTTACGTATTATGGTTAAAACTTTTAAGAGCCCCCAAAGTTTACAAAATATTCATTTTGTGTGTCTCACAAAAACGTGGTAGATACGATAAACTGTGATTTTAAGGTTGGTTGGTTGTTGACTCTTAATTTCTTGTCCACGGAGTCTCTTTTCCCTCTGGCTCCCTCTATGACGAGGATGACATTTTCAAAATTCGTACAAAATGTATCATTTGATTTTGACATTAACCGTTTGCTTTGAATTCACCTATATAACTTGAAGGCCTCCGAGTATTTCTTTTTAAATAAAGATTATAAATTTATGAAGCCCTATAGAAGCCTTCGGGAGTTCTGCACACCCTGTACTAAACTTTGGGGATAAATGATTTTTCCTGTGCTTTGAGGTGAGGAAAATCTTGGAGTTTTTTGAGCTTTCTAAAGTGTTGTCGTTGTGGAAGTTCAGTCTCCACAATAATGAAACCACATGGTAATTTTGAGGCAGCTTGTCCTCAGAGTGCTACGGGTAAAATTTTTCTTAAAAGTGGGTATTATATTTATTTTGTATTGCTCAACAATCGAGAACAATGTTTGTGGTTCCCCTTTTCTTACTCAGGACATTTTCTCGAAGAGTTCCACATTATTTATAATCCCATACTAACCAAATGGCTTCACACCATTTATAATAAGCTTTATTTTTTACTCAGAGATCTAGCCATTTGACCAGAGCCCATGCCGTCCCTAGGAGCGCTGACAGTCCGGGCTCACCGTGCAGGAGGCCCTGACTCGTTACCCCAGCCTCAGGCTAGGCTGCCCTGTGCAAGTGTTTAGAAATGGTTCCTCTGAGTGTGCCTATTGCATGTGTTTTCTCCCCAAGTAACGTGCGTGGTATTACGGCAGCTCCTTGAGCTCCTGTTGTCTGCAAGCCCTCCCCAGTGATCAGCGCGATACTTTCTGCACGGCGCATTCCACACTGCTTGGGTGGTGTCTGTAACTCCAGGGTTTGTGAATGGCACATCCCATTTTCAGACGAAAAATGAACTGCCAATTCTGTGCATTTGATATAGCTGGTTTCTGACCACGAGACGGGAGAATTAATTCCATTTTGCTTTTAATTGGCACCAGGCAAGCAAGCCGGCTGATTGTAGTTGAGGCTCTCATAAACTTTAGCTTCCCTTTCGTCTTTATTCCCCGGGACCCTGGGAGCTTATTACAAGTCCTAGGGTTGTTTTTGAGGGTGGTAAGTGGAGCTCTTGAAATATCTTTGGTGCAACTGTGATTTCTCTTTATCTAAGTGAGGGAAGTGTTCCCTCTCCGCAGGTGCTTGGATGAATCAGCAGTAAAATCTTTGCAGTGCAGTTTGCAGGGCTCGGACCGTGGCCTGGAAAGAGCTTAGAAGTGTTGGGCACCGGGAGGAGGGAGCCTCTACCAGCTGCAGGGGGGCGATCAAGCCCGGGTTGGGTTGCAGCCCCTCGGCACTCGCATGTTGGAGAGACAGGCTAGCAGCGAGCACAGAGCCCCGGCCTACGTGGTGGTTTTGGTTTTGCGTCTCTTCTTTCTTTCCCCATCACTGTCACTTTCTGGGTTGCTAGGCTTGTGGATTGATGTCTAACACTGCCCATTGTGTATTTGTGATTTGCGTTTTGTAATTAAGAGGAACAATGGGAGTCCATTGGGTCTCGTTATATATAATGGTTGGTTTAATTTGTTTCACTTCTATCTTGTTAATTATAAATTGATCATTAAGATTTGAATTCTAATCTGTCACCAGGGTTGTGGGTATTGAGGCTAGAGCAATGATCCTGGTTTTAATCACTGATGATGAGAAACAAATTTTATAATTTTGGTACATATTGCAGTTCATATATTTTAACACTGTATTTTATGGTGTTATAAATATTGTTAAATGACTTTTAGTGTAGTTTTACTGTGTGGACTATAATGTATAAATTATATTACTGTTTTGGCAACAGTCAGTATCCAACTGTGTGAGTTTAATTGAAGTAAAGAACACACACCCGTGGAAAAAAACTATTTTTTTCCCTCGCATGTTTAGACGATGTTAGGTTGGGATGCTACAAAAATTATATTCTACAAGGAGAGACTCATACTGGCCTCTGCTAATTGTCACCAAAAGTCAAGTGAGAATCTAAAAGAATAAAAAATTAAGGCGTCAGGTTTTCCTTTAAAAAAGCAATTATCATTGTAATCCTAATTGTAGTAGTAAAATATTATACTTCATGCAAATGCCATTACACAATATAACTGGTAAATAAAAATGCAGGGGAAAGTTCATGCTTCTGTGAAGCCAGAAATTACCTAAATTTTCTATAAAAATGGATTAGAGTCAATTATTCTTTTATATGACACTGGGATAATCGTGCCACAAAAGTAATGTGGAACCAACACAGAGACTTGTGCTCAAGTGTACTCTCTAAACTTTGCAAACCACTAGTTCTTTCAGTATATCGTGGGCCCTGGACAGACAAATGATGATGTCCATGGACATTTGCCAAATTTTTATCAAACACTGCAAGTTGGAAGGCAAATTACCATTATAAACAAAGGGAAATAAAAACCCCAAAATATGCAAAACAGAAATAAATATCATAGCAATAAAATACCTGATAGTAATGTACACTTTACAAAATAACATTTATCTTTTTGTGGTCGTGTAAGACATCCCCAATATAGGGCATTTGGCTATAACTACAAAGAAAAATTAAGAAAAAATTTTCCTATGACACTACCATCCTGCGAAGTATTGTTCGTCTGCGATGCATCTCCTGGCAGTGAGTTTGCGTGTGGATGTAAGTGTGTATGTGCACACACATTCGCCTGCTGGGTGAGTGGCACTGTATATACAGTCTGTATCCTGCTTTCACTTACTGCTGCTGGTGAACATTTGTCTACATCACTACTCTGGAAACCATTTTAATTGAATCATTCATATGCATAATAATTCATTAGACATTTAAGATGTTTCCAGTTTTTCACTGTTATGAATAATACAATAATAATTTTGTCCATTATTCTGAATTTTTGATGATTCCCTTAGTCGAGATGCCTAATAAAAGGGGATTGCGGGTCCAAAGACTCTGACCTGTCTTTTTTCTGTTTGAATAATAATGAACCTTTTTAAGGCTATTGATGTGGATGACTTTGCTCAAGTACTACGCTAGATTCTCAGTATACGTGTACCCACATCAGTATGTGACACAAAGAGTTGAAATTTACAAAAGAAAAAGTGAGAGGCAGTATGGCATAGTGGGTGGGACAACCCCTTTAGAGTTGGGCAGGCCAGTGTTTGCATCTGGGCTGGGCTAATCACCCTTTGGGTGACCTCAGGCAAGTCATTAAACCTCCTTTACCTCACAGAGAAAAGGAAATAAACACTTACCTTGAAGATTTAATTTCGATCATTAATATAAAGGATGGATTCTGCTATCTGGCAGAAAGTAGGCATGCGGCACTAAATATTCAACCAGAATCTGGTTTTGTTGTGCATTTTTTTGAATAATAGTAGAAATTGAATATTTTATAAATGTCAATTGACCATTTCTATTTCTTCCTCTGTGAATATTTTTCATATTCCTCGCATGTTTTAGTTTAGATTTTGATGGAGAGTGGGATAGCACTTTATTAAATGATGTTTCTCCTCTTCATTTGTCTCATTTTTCCTGTGTGTTCCCAGTTCTTTTTTTAATTTTGAAGATTTTGTTCCCAGTGCCTTTTGTTTTTCATGAATTTTTTTCAAAATCAAAGTGACTTTCAAAATTTTTTTTCCAGGTTTATTGAGAAAATATTGATATGCATCACCATCTAAGTTTAAGAAGTACAGCATGATGGTGTGATTTACATGTATTATGACATGATGACCACAGTAGATTCAACTTCAGTGACTTTGTTTTTTTGTCTTAAATATGTGTCTATTGTAAAACTTCAAAAAATATGGAAAAGGAAAATATATTTTAAAAAATTCCTAATTCTGACACCTAGAGATAATCCATATTATTATGTAATATACACATCAAAGTATTTTTAAGGGAGGAGGGGAAAGTATTTTTTAATTATAAAATGGTATCACTCTATATATGCTGCTTTTTAAATATTTTCCTTTCTTACCAATATATCATATTTTTAGGTCAATAAATAATGCCACCAATAGATAGCCCTCACTGTCAGAATAGCCTCTTTATATTCCTTTGTATAAGTAATGTAACCAGTCTTCTGTTGACACATTTCTCGATTCGGTTTCCCGATATTGGGTTGCAGAGCAAGGTTGCTTCTAGAAAGAATGCTGCTGTGAACATTACAACTTTTGTGTGTAAAGGTTTCATATTCTTATATTATAAAAATCTATGTTTCCTTTGTGATTGTTCTTTTAAAAAAGTGACTTTTTTTCTGGGGAAGTACCTGAGAACAGATAAATGTTCTTCTGCGTGTTTTCCTAATCTGGTTTAAGGGTAATTGTTGTCTTTTGGGAATTTATTTTAGTGCATAGTGCATGTTGTGATAGGAGATACTAATCTTGGAAGACCACTCAATTAACAATTTCTTATAACTGCCTTAAATTCTTGTATATTGTATGTGATTTTGAAAGGAGAAACATAAATCATTACTAACTGATTTAGACTATTTCAAATATAGGTAAATTCTTATTAGGAGAAGCAAATGTAGACTGAGTGCTTGATCTGAGCTTAAAAATGAGATAATCCCTGCCCTCATGTATAATCTAGTAAAAAAGATGAGGCATCGAGCCACAGTTCAGAGGAATAAATTATAAGCTAATATATGGAGAAAAGCTGGGGGTAGTTTCAAAAAATGTGCCGACATATTGAGAACTGCAAAGTATTAATCAGGGCAAGCTTCCTTTGAGGTGACACTGGAACCAAGATGAAAACAAAATGAGGAATGAGGGGAACGGAAAGTGAGAAATTGCTTCATACAGTGACACCATCACTTGGGATGAGTTCCTTGGGATGAGTTCTCTGAGCAAATCCACATCTCTCCTTGACCAGGAAGAAAACTTTCACCTAATGGAGGAATCCTTTCTTTGGAGGGACATAATTCTGCATCAAGTGTCTTACTTAACCTTCAAGAAACAAACCAGTCGTTAACTGCTCACATTTTCATATGCAAGAGCCTTAAACTTTCGGTACCTGTGAGGAGCATAAGGAGGTGGTGGCCACAGGATCCATGCTGAATGAAAAGCGAGGACAGGGATATGGTTTTTCTCGGAGAGGTCTCTTTCTGATCTTTGGATTTCAAGACTTGAGGTGATCCTCCAAGATACTAAAGAGGTAGCATATTTCCCAAGCGACACGAATCATCATCACCAAAGTAACTACCAGTGATCTCACATGAGATGTGTGAAGGCAGAAAGAAGATTGGGTAAATAGTACCTGAGGTGGCAAAGTGGGAGAAGATGAATCTTATGTGTCTCCAGAGGGGACTCCCGCATGGGAAGCAAGCTCGTCTGCTCTCGGGATGCCAGAAAAACTTGGAAGGCAGAAGTGAAGCATAGGACCAAAACCAAAAATGACAGTTCTACCCCCTACCCCACGGAGCCAGTGACTGTCCCTCCTCCACCCAGCGGATTAGGGGCTTCCTCTCTGAAGACATTGAACCAGCAGGCTCTGGTTAAAATAAGGGCACTGAGCATAGCAGCGAAATTAATAGGAAGAAGTCTGCATTCTGAAAGGTGAGATCCCCACCTCTCTACTTCCCACCAGCTCCTAAACTTAGCACTGCTAGTTAGGGTCAGACCCAACAAGCAAGGAGCTGAAGAATTCTTCTCCTGAGAAGCAGAATGGCCACAGAAGGAAGAATGATAGACACAGGTATTAGAAATCTCCCACTGGAAAAGATGGCTTGACGTTCCGTCACTCTACACCAAAGCCCTCACCGGGGGACAATAAATGTACACCAGTGCGCATGTGATCATGATAAGCTACTGAGCCAGCAAGGACCAATATGTAGGTAGTCACATGATGTAAATATGGCTATTGCTTTAACTACACGCTGGAATACTAGTAATTACATTGATAAGCTGGAGATGAGGTGGGAGGGTGGGTAGAGGAACGCCATTTTTCATTATTTTTTTTTTTAAAGATTTTATTTATTTATTTGAGAGAGAGAGAATGAGAGAGAGCACATGAGAGGGGGGAGGGTCAGAGGGAGAAGCAGACTCCCTGCCGAGCAGGGAGCCCGACGCGGGACTCGATCCAGGGACTCCAGGATCATGACCTGAGCCGAAGGCAGCCGCTTAACCAACTGAGCCACCCAGGCGCCCGCCATTTTTCATTATTATGCCTTTTGGAACTATATGATTTTAATCATGTGCCATTACATTAGCTATGTTAATTAAAAGAAACAATGCTCTGTCGTAGAGATTAGGCCTGGGGTTGCTCCTTTAACAGCATGGTGGCCGGCCTGCAATAGGCACTCAGTAAATATTGGGTATAAATAGGAATCATTATCATTTTTGTGTTGGTCCTGGAAGAAGCCATCTCTTTCAGAGTAAGTCACTCTTCCTTTCCCTGTCTGCCACTTGAGTCCCTGCAATGCATATATTCCTCCACTAGACATTTTGCAATTTCTGAAATATTCCGTTTTACATAAAATAACTTTTGTTTACACTGTTATTTTTAAGTATGGTGTTTAAGACAATGCTAAGGTTATACGGTAAAAACGTGCTCCGGTAATAAGAACCTTTAACATCTGTCATTTCTGTGTTTTCGCCTCTCTAGGTCTGAAATAGCTCAGCTCAGTCAAGAGAAAAGGTATATGTATGACAAACTGGAAAAGTTAGAGAGGAGAAATGAGGAATTGGAGGAGCAGTGTGTCCAACACGGAAGACTACATGAGATAATGAAGCAGAGGTAATACAGCTTCAGTAATCAACTGACATACCATATATTGAAAGTGCTTGGTTCAAAATCAGAGTGGGAATTGGTGTGGAATAAATAGAATTCATGGCCACCATGGCACGCGAGGGATGTGCTCAAAATCTAATACTCTTGAGTATTTATGCTTTCTCCGCTTAGGTTGTCCTTATATTACACAGAGGGGAGAGTATATCTCCTTTTTACTATTCTGTAGACACAGAGTTAGATTTAATAGCATTGTAGGAAAACCATCTACCTTGAAGGTGTAAGTTGGTGATGTAATATGGAGGACTGTCATAGAAATTAGGTTTCGAGTGGTTTTTGTAAGATAAAACATACAAGAGGCTAAGAAGGTTAAATATCTTTTTAAAATATATTTATTTATTTACGTGAGAGAGAGAGAGAGCACGTGCGCTAGAGTGGGGGGGGGAGAGAGAATCTCCAAGCAGACTCCCCACTGAGCACAGAGCCCTACGCTGGGCTGGATCCCACAACCCATGAGATTATGACCTGAACCAAAACCAAGAGTCAGATGCTTAACCAACTGAGCCACCCAGGTGCCCGAAGGTTAAATATCTTCATCAGATATGCACTGATGGTATTGCTGGAGACAGAATTTAACTCCAAACCTTTTGGTTCTTCCTAGTGGTGTCACTGGGAGCAAGTTATGTGACCTCCCTGAGCATCAGTTTCTTTATCTATATATTGGGACTAATAATGGCCACTTTGCAGTTTGATATAAAGATCAAATATACGTCAAGCACTTGGCTCCTACTAGCCACCTACTAAATGGCACCAATGATATTTGCTCCCTTTTTCTAGACGAAGAAACGCAAGCTCAGAGAGACTAATGGATTTGCTCAGAGGGACAGGTTGAGGAGGTGGTAGAGTTCCAACTTGAATCTTGATCTTTTGACTCCAAATTCCTTTCCTTTTTAAGTTCACTTCTTTTGTAACAAACCCAGCCCCTTCTCATTTCCTATAAATGTGTCACTTAAAATTTCTGTATAATGATGGATTCCCAGGGAAAAAGAACCGTCAGTATTTACAACATACGATGAATGGATTGCTGTAGGTTTGGACTCCACGTGATGATCACGTGTACAACACCGCAGGGAGCTTGAAGGGGTTCTCTTGGCTCCCAGCCCCCCATTCCTATCCAGCTCCCCAGACACCCCACACCTTCTCCGTTTCAAAAGCAATTGTTGACACAACTGAGAGGAAAATGAAATGCTTATAGACTCCTTTTATTTTGTTTTTTAAATTTAAAGTCAACATAGAGTCCTTGGGGAGGGCATAAATACTTTATATTTTAATCACTTGCTCTATTGAAGGGAAGAAGGCCATCGGAAAATGGCACTGCTTTTCAGCCGCCAAAATATTAAAATATGGGTGTATTGGGGAGGTAATTAATCATTCATTTATTTACTCATTAAAATATTTACTTAGGGGGCGCCTGGGTGGCTCAGTCAGTTAAGCGTCTGCCTTCGGCTCAGGTCATGATCCCACGGTCCTGGGATCGAGCCCCTCATCGGGCTCCCTGCTCCGCGGGAAGCCTGCTTGTCCCTCTGCCACTCCCCCTGCTTGTGCTCCCTCTCTCACTGTGTCTCTCTCTGTCAAATAAATAAATAAAATCTTTAAAAAAAATTAAAAAATAAAATAAAATATTTACTTAGACTCAGACACTGTTCTAGGCCAGACTAAAATATCTTAGGTTTTGTGGGCCACATGTGGTTTCTGTCACAAGGTCTTCTTTGTTTTGTTTTTGTATTTCACAGTCTTTTAAGAAAACAAAACCATTCATGGCTTAGAGGGCCAACAAAACAAGCCGAGAATTTGGCCTGGTTTGGGCTGCAATTTGTCCCATACTGGGCAACCAAGTCATTTTGCTAATATTTTTTTTTCTTAAATTTGTATTAGAGTCCACAAAATGCCCTCAGCCATGTTATCTTACCTTGAAACAAACGGGAAAGTAGCTGTTACTATCGTCCATTTCCAGATGAATAACTGAAGGTCTCAGAAAGCTACAGTTGCCCACTGAAGGCCAGGCAGCAAATTAATCATTCATTCATTCAGCAGATATTTATTGATTACTGTGTTCTCCACCACACGCTGGGAATAAAATAGCAAAGTAAACATAGTCCCCAGTGTCATGAAATTTACAGTCTTATAGGGAAGGTGGATATAGATGAAATAATGTTGTAAATATCTAATTAATTACAGTAACAATTGGTTCTATAAAGAGACATATACTTTGTGGTAAAAGCGCCTTTAATAAGGGGACTTACCTGCTCAGGAAAAGTTTCATTGAGAAAAATGATACTCAAAGTGAATCCGCAAGCATCAGGATAGGGATGGCTAGCTTCCTAGAGCGGGAGGTGGCCGACTGTGCCCCAGCCCACAACCCGCCGTACGAGGCTCAGGAGGGCAGTGGTGCTCGTTTGTCCACATACCGCTCGGGGCTCGTCCTGCGTGCCGGAGCTCAGCGCTGGAGTCAGAGACTCTGACCCACTGGCCCGTGGAGCCTGAAATACTTAATGTCTGGCTTTCTCCTAAAAAAGTTCACCAGCTCCTGTTCTGGAGAAAAGAAGACTGTAAAACTGAAGAAAGGACTTTTGAGGAAGGAAAGAAACTTGTGTGTTTAACATAAAGAATAAGGGAAAGAATGACACATGATGAGGTTGGAGAGGTAGATGAGGGCCAGACCTTTAAGTTTTTCTTACAGACCTTTTACTCAAGAATTTTTATTTTTTTAAAGAATGAGGTGATCAAATAGCCATTTTAAAATAGCATTCCAGGGGTGCCTGGGTGGCACAGTGTCTGATTCTTGGTTTTGGCTCAGGTCGTGATCTCATGGTCGTGGGATTGAGCCCCGTGTCGGGCTCCACATTCAGCACAGGGTCTGCTAGAGATTCTTTCTCCTTCTCCCTCTGCCCCTCCCGCTCATGCTCTCTCTCTCAAATAAATAAATAAATCTTTAAAAAAAAATTGCATTCCAGTTCCAGAGTAGACCATGTGTTAGAGCAGAGCCACAGTGTTTGCACAAGACCCATTGGGAGCTCCTGGAGTAGTCAGTCGGGTGATGATGATGCTTGAACCCGAAGTGATGATAATGATGATAGAGAGAAGTAAACAGATTGGGGAAATATGTAGGAGGCGAAATCAATAGGACTTAGTAATTGATTGACTCTGTTGGGTAGGGGGGCATGTCAAGGATAATACCCATATTTCTGACTCGAGCAATGGGGACATAGTGGCGCCACTTAGAGAGCTAGAGGATGCACAAAGAAGGTTTGTGGGTGAGATGGCTTGGGTTTGGGATAAGACCAAGTATTCAATTTGGCCCTGTTGAATTTAATGTGCCAATGCTTTGTACAAATGGAAATGTCAAATAAGCAGGGGGACATAGGGCCTCCGCCTAGGAGACAGGTCTGGGCTGGAGATAGAAATCTATCTATAGAGCCTGTAGAGGATATTTGAAACCTTGTGAGTAAATGAGGTAAATAACCAGAGGAAAAGTACAATAAGAAGGAAAAACGTCTTCAACATTTAAAGAACATTAACATTTTTTAAAGGATGTATTTATTTATTTGAGAGAGAGAGTGTGTTTATGAGCAGCAAAGGGAAAGGGAGAGAGAGTCTGAAGCAGACTCCCCACTGAGTGAGGAGCCTGACACGGGGCTCGATCTCATGACCCTGAGATCACAACTTGAGCCAAAACCAAGATTCGGACGCCTAACCGACTGAACCACCCAGGTGCCCCAAGAACACCAACCTTTTTAAAGGAAAGGTAGAGGTTGGCAAAAGACACTAAGACAAGGAACCCAGGAAACAAGCGGAAACCAGAAGAGTATGCTGTTGTGCGTGCTTCAGCAAAGAGGAAGGGGCCAACCAGATGCTGCTGAGTGATTAAGTGACCGAAAGTATCCACTGAACTTAGTGACAGAGACAGAACTGGTTGCGTTAACAAAAATATTGTTAGTAGAAGAGTATGGCAACCATGTTAGGGCATATTGAAAAGTTAGCATGAGTAGAAAAATTGACATAGCACATTTAAAGTACTTTTTCATGAGATTCAGCAGCCAAGGAAAGCAGAAAGCATTTAGCGAGCAGGAGAGACAGACCAAGCAACCGGTCGGGGGGGAATGTATTAGGAGGGGTAGACATGAATGTATTAAATTCTGATTGTCCAGATCGTTAAACTGTGGAGTCAGGAAAGGCCCATTTTCCAGCTGGTGATTTGGAATCTCTGGTGTCCACAAAGGCAGTCCAGGGGATTCCTGTTCAAGATAGCAATGGCATGTTTTCTGGTAATGTTTTAAGACAGGTATGGATTCATATATTTTGTCATCGAAAATAGAACGATGTGAGAAGTCTGCGGTGTTTGCAGAGGGAACAAGCCTTAGCGCCCTCACGTGCTGTCGTGGGGTCAAGTATTGGGTCACCAGCCCCCAGGAATCCACATCGCTTTGTCAGTTATGCAGTCTTACATAGTTTTGTTTTCTTTTTGTGGCAATGTATGGCTTAAATTACACACATAAAAACCATTGATGAAGACATGCAGCTGCTAATTGATATGTAATGAGTGAATAATGAGTTTAAAATTGGCAATTCTTCTATAAACTACCTCAGAATGATCTTTACCAAATCTATGAAGTTGTATTTTCTAATAGAAAGTTTATTCCTTGAAAACCAGTGTTATGAATAAGAAATAGGAGCACCTGGCTGGCTCAGTCAATAGAGCATGTGACTCTTGATCTTGGGGTCATGAGTTCAAGCCCCACGTTGGGCCTAGAGCTTATTTAGGAAAAATAAAAGGGAAATAAAGTATTGATTTTTATCTAATTTAGGCATTCCATTTTGGGGAGAATTAAGACTATTCACTGTTTTCAGAGAAGTCCCTGAAAATAGAAGCCGGAAATCTTAACCTTTTTTCATCATTTAAAAACAAAATAAGACAAAATATTGGCAGAGAGAATACAACAATATTTAAAAAGAATTACACACTACAACCAAGTACAATTTATTCCAGGTATGTAAGACTGGTTCAACATTTAAAAATCAATTAATTAATGTAACCCATCACATCAATAGGCTAAGCAAGAAAAATCACACGATCATATCAATAGATGCAGAAAAAGCATTTGACAAAATCCAACACCTATTCATGGTAAAAACTCTTAGTAAACCAGAAGCAAAGGAGAAATTCATCAACTTGATACAGAACATCTACAAAAACCTAGTGCTAGTATCATACTTGATGGTGAGAAGTTCAAAGCTTTCCCAAAAAGATCAGATATAAGGCAAGGATATTCCCTCTCACCACTCCTTTTCAACATCATACTGGAAGTTCTAGCTAATGCAATAAGACCAAAAAGGAAATAAAGGGTCTAAAGATTGGGAAGGATGATATGAAATTGTCTTTGTTCATAGATGACATGATCGTCTACGTAGAAAAAACTGCTGGAACCAATAAGCAGTTACAGCAAGGTTGCAGGATACAAGGTTAATATATGAAAATTAATCACTTTCCTACATACTAGCAATGAACAACTGGAATTTGAAATTAAAAACATACCACCATTTACATTAGCACCCCAGAAATTAAATGCTTAAGTATAACTCTAACAAAATATGTACAAGATTTATATGAGGAAAACTACAAAACTCTGATGAATGAAGCCAAAGAATTAATAAATGGAGAGATATTCCTTGTTCATAGATAAGAAGACTGAATATTATCAAGATGTCAGTTCTTCCCAGCTTGACCTATAGATTTAATGTAATCCCAACTAAAATCCCAGTAAGTTATTTTGTGGACAGTGATGAACTGCTTCTGAAGTTTATATGGAGAGGCAAAAGACCCAGAATAGCCAACACAGTTTCAATATAATGAAGGAGGAGAACAAAGTTGGAGGATTGGTCCTACCTGATTTCCAACTTACTATGAAGCTGTAGTAATCCAGACAGTGTGGTATTTGAGTAAGAATCGACAAAGGGATCAGTGGGATGGAACAGAGAACACAGAAATAAGCCCAAATTAATATAGTCAAATGATCTTTGATGAAAGAGCAAAGGCAATACAATGGAGCAAAGATAGTCTTTTCAACAAATGGTTCTGGAATAACTGGACATCTACATGCAAAAAAAAAAAAAAAAAAAAAAAACTAGGCACAGACCTTATAGTTGACACAAAAATTAACTCAAAATGGACCACAAACCAAAATATAAAATATGAAACTTTCAAACTCCTAGAAGATAACCTAGATGACCTTGAGAATGGTGATGACTTTTTAGACACAACACAAAAGGCAAGATCCAGGAAGGAAGTAATTGATAAGATAGACTTTATCGAAGTGTAAAATTTCTGCTTTGAGAAAGGCAATGTCGGGGCACCTGGGTGGCTCAGTCATTAAGCCTCTGCCTTCAGCTCAGGTCATGATCCCAGGGTCCTGGAATCGAGCTCTGCATCGGGCTCCCTGCTCGGCGGGAAGCCTGCTTCTCCCTCTCCCACTCCCCCTGCTTGTGTCCCCTTTCTTGCTGTCTCGCTCTGTCAAATAAATAAAATCTTAAAAAAAAAAAAAAAAAGAAAGGCAATGTCAAGAGAATGAGAAGAAAGCCACAGACTGGAAGATAATATTACATAGATGATAAAGGACTATTGTCCAAAATACTCAAAGAACTCTTAATGCTCAACAATAAGAAAAGAAACAACCCAATTAAAAAATGGGTCAAAGGGGCGCCTGGGTGTCTCATTCATTAAGAGTCTGCCTTTGGGGGCGCCTGGGTGGCTCAGTTGGTTGGGCGACTGCCTTAGGCTCAGGTCATGATCCTGGAGTCCCTGGATTGAGTCCCGCATCGGGCTCCCTGCTCGGCGGGGAGTCTGCTTCTCCCTCTGACCCTCCCCCCTCTCATGTGCTCTCTCTCATTCTCTCTCTCTCAAATAAATAAATAAAATCTTTAAAAAAAAAAAAAAAAAAGAGTCTGCCTTTGGCTCAGGTCATGATCCCAGAGTCCTGGGATCAAGCCCCGCATCTGGCTCCCTGCTCAGCGGGAAGTCTACCTCTCCCTCTCCCACTCCCCCTGCTTGTGTTCCCTCTCTCACTGTGTCTCTCTGTCAAATAAATAAAATCTTAAAAAAAAAAAAATGGTTCAAAGACCTTAACAGACACCTGTTAAGAAGAGATACAGATGACAAATGAGCATATGAAAAATGCTCCACATCATATGTCATCAGGGAAATGCAAACTAAAACTACAATGAGATACCACTACACACCTGTTAGAGTGGTCAAAATCCAGAACACTGACACCATCAAGTGCCAGCAAGGATGTGGAGCAACAGGAACTCTCATTCACTGCTGGTGGGAATGCAAAATGGTACAGTCACTTTGGAAGACAGTTTGGCAGTTTCTTAGAAAACTAAATGTGTGATCCAGCAATCATGCTCCTTGATATTTACCCAAAGGAGTTGAAAACTTATATCCACCCAAGAACCTGTATAGAGATATCTATAGTGACTTTATCCATAATTGCCAAAACTTGGAAATAACCAGATACCCTTCAGAATGGATAAACTATGATACCACCAGACAGTGGAATAGTATCTAGCGTTAAAGAGAAATGAGCTATCAGGCCTTGAAAAGACATGGAGGAACCTTAAATGTTTATTACGAAGTGAAAGAAGCCAGTCTGAAAAGGCTACAAACTATGATTCCAAGTATATGACATTTTGGAAAAGACAAAACAATGGAGGCAGTAAAAAGGTCAGTGGTTGCCAAGGGTACAGGGGGAGGAGAACAGAGGATTTCTAGGGCAGTGAAAATACTCTATATGATACCATAATAGTGTCTACGAGTCATTATACATTTGTCTAAACCCATAAAATGAACAACACCAAGAATGAAACCTAACGTAACTATGGACTTGTGGTGATTGTGATGTGTCCCTATAGGTTCATCACTTGTAACAGATGTACCACTCTAGAGGAGGATGCTGATGATGGGGGGTGGTCTGTGCATGTGTGAGGACAGGAGGTATATGAGAAGTTTCTGTGCCTTCCCCTCAGTTTTGCTGGGAGTCTTAAATTGCTCTAAAAAAAATCAATTAAAGAAATGAAGCAATAAGTTGAATTTTACATTTGAAAAAACCCAATTCCAAAAAATATCACGAAGCTATTTTTATGTTTTTTATTCTTACGCATCAATTTAATTTCAAATCTACATTACAGAGCACATTTTGTTCCTAAACCATATTATGTTATTGGCCAATTGTGCCTTTTTTCCTATATAATTAATTCATTAAGGATTTAATTTATGTAAGTGAAATTGCTGGCATTATTGGTTACATAGGAAAATTACTTTTATTTAGCTTTTTATTTTGAAATAATTTGACTTATAGACAGGTTACAAAAATAATTGAGAGTTCCCATATGCCCTTCACCCAGCCACGCTTCTGTGAGCGAGCATCTTACGTAACCACGATACAGTGATCTGACTTAGGAAATTAGCATCGATGCAATACTAGGAACTCATCTCTAGACCTCACTAGGATTTCACTAGTTTTCCCCTAATATTCTAGTTCTGGTTCAAGATTCTATGTTGCATTTAGTTCTCATTTCTCTTTAGTTGTCTTTAGACACTTAAGAATTTCTCTCGGGGAGAAACCTGACCTGTGACAGTTCCTCACTTTTGATGAGAACTGCTCTGTTGTTTGTAGAGTGGCTCAGTGTCGGTTTGTCTGAGGCATCCTCACTGTTAGGCTGAGGTTGCGCGTTTGGGGCCGGAATCCCACAGTGTTGTGTCCCTCTCTTGCACCGTGTTGACACACTGTGTCCTGTCACTGGTGGTGTTGATTTTGATCACTTGGTCAAGGTGGTGTCTGCTGGATCTCTGCTCAAATGAAGTTATTAAGTGCCTCGTGGGGAGATAGTTGGAGACCATGCAAATACCCTGTTTCTCATCATATGTTTTTTAAAACATTTATTAATTGGGGCGCCTGGGTGGCTTCCTGCTCGGCGGGAAGCCTGCTTCTCTCTCTGCCCCTCCCCCTGCTTGTACTCTCTCTCTCTCTCTCAAATAAATAAATAATTTTTAAAAAATTTATTTATTTCAGAGGGGGGTGGAGAGGGAGAGAATCTCAAGCAGACTCGTGCTGAGCTCAGAGCCTGGCGTGGGTCTCAATCTCACAACCCTGAGATCACAACCTGAGCCGAAGCCATAATTCAGATGCCCAACCGACTGAGCCACCCAGGTACCCCCCTCATCATATATATATTTTTTAATTTATTTATTTGACAGAGAGAGCACAAGTAGGTAGAGTGGCAGGCAGAGGGAAAGGGAGAAGCAGGCTCTCCGCCGAGCAGGGAGCCCGATGCGGGGCTCGATCCCAGGACCCTGGGATCACGACCCGAGCCGAAGGCAGCCACTAACCGACTGAGCCACCCAGGCGCCCCTCATCATATTTTTTAATAGACTTTATCTTTTAGAATAGTTTTAGGTTCAGGAAAATTGCTTTAAAAATAAACTTTATATTAAAAAATTTAAAGATATACCTCAAATAAAATTTGTTACTTTAAAAATCCCTCTTAATCATATTGTGTAAAAACTATGAAATAATTTAACTGATCCCTAAGGGGATTCATAAAGGTATGTATTTCTGTGAAAGGCTTTGAGAATCAGATGAATTTGGAGATGCTGAGGTAGACAGAGCAGGGGAGAGACCAAGCTTGAGCCAGGAGGAATCCTGGACTAGAAGAGGGTCACCTCCTGCAGCTCAGCAGTGCCTTGAGAGGAGGACATGAGCTGATCAATGCAGCTTTTTGAATAGAGCGCTGGTAAAGTGAGCTGAGGCCAGAATTGGTTTGTTCTCTGTTTATCGGGCGTCCATTTGGTGCCAGTCACAGTACTAGCCCAGGGGGTACAAGGATGAAAAGGGTCTACCCCTCTGCCTCTCTTCCCTGGTTGCAGGCGCCCTCTCTGTTTGGTCTGATGGGGCTCCCGAACAGCTGTGACGTCACCCACCATCTCCTGGTAGGTCCCTCCTGCCACTCTTATACCTCCAGAAACCCCACAGGCAAGAAGGAGGGGTGCCCTGGGGGACTCGCCTCCATTGGCAGCCTGGGCAAGAGATGGTTGCCCTGGAGGGTGTGTTTCATCTCTTGTTCTCTCTGATTTGTGTAAACCAGAAGTCTGTTGATGTTAGATTTGGGTGCATAGTCATAAAACTTTCCCTGTCCCTGAGGAAATGTTTTGAGTGGATCTTTCCTCATTTAGAAGAGTATTCAAAGTATAAACCAAAGTGCTCTGGGTCGTGATTTACAGAGAATCAGTAAATCAGTAATTTACTGAGAATGCTAACGCAGCATTCCACTGGCTTCCACCCCTCACCAGTCTCCCCTGATCCTGCGTGAGCTCCAGCGGTTTGATTTCCCATGATTTGGGGGGCGAAGGACATTTATTATTTAGTTATTACTGCATCATCAGTGTCATGCTGAGGTCATCTGGGTTTTTAATGCTGCTATTCTTGCTTTTAATTATAAAATGCTCTTAATTTAGCTTCATGGTAATTAATTTCATTTTTCTTACGTTGTTTTGTTAACCTCTGAGGAGTGCAATATTGTATACTTGTTTCAGGATTGTATCAGTTTCTCAATAACTATGTTGCAAGTCCTATGTGAATTGTAATTCACGAGTGAATCATTTGCATCTCTTTTGCTAAACCAAATGTGTATATGATCCCCACCTCCCATCTCCCCTGGCCCTACTTTAGAGAGGCACTCCTTTGGTGATGTGCTGCTTGTGAATTTGGTGTTTTGTTGTGGTTGTTGTTGTTGAGAGAGAGAGTGTGGACACGTACCCATGTGTGGGAAGGTCCAAGGGAGGGACAAGGGGAGAGGGAGAGAGAGAATCTTAAGCAGGCTCCACACCTGCCCAGTACAGAGCTGAACGTGGGGCTCCATCTCACAACCTTGAGATCATGACCTGATCTGAAATCCAGAGTCTGAGGCTCAACCAACTGAGCCACCCAGGTGCCCTGGGAATCTGTATTTTTGGGTAACTGACAACATACTAATAAAAGTAAATTAACATAATTGCTATGTTATTTTAGATTTATGTGCCATTATTTTGTAATATAAAATTATAGAAGATGATAAGTAATCCATATGTTGCTAGGAACCAAGCTCATTGCAACTTGTTTATTTTGAAATGCATCTTGGTTATCTCTAGCTTTCATGTTACTGGACCGTGGAAGTGTGGGGATTAGGTAGGCTGCCTCCCCTAAGGGCTCTAAGGACAAACCATCTGAGAGTATTGTGTAGAGGAAAGGAGGAAGCTACGAAAATCAGGAACAGCTTAGAAAGTTTGACCCTTTTCCCCCAAATTATACCAAAATTATAAGCCAATTGGGGTTAACAATCAATCTCTTTAAAATCCAATTATTCCGTGTATTATTGACAGGTCCCTAAGAGGACTAGAAGCTAGGTTCAAGTATATTTTAATGGGAAGACCTGAAATCAGATTTCTTTCCTCCCAACAACAGAGGAGGTTCTAACTGCGGGAATTAGAATTTTGATCTGGAGTGGATAATAAGCTATGAAAGCAGCCTGTCCAGACACTATAGTTGGAACAAGGCAAACACTACCATAACTGATCTCTGAGAGTAGATTAAATGGAAAGATACCCAATGAAAGAGAGTGAGGAAAATGCCAAAGACATTTTAATATATAATTCACACTTCTTTCTAAAATAGTCCCGATGTCCAAGAAAAGGAATAAGACTCCCTTTCACTTATTCATCAAATATTTATTGAGTGTTGATTACGTAGCATGTGCTGGACAAGCAGACAGACATCCCTGCCCTATGCTTTAAGCTGCCTTCTGGTTCTAGTTCTCTGCTAGTAAGACCTAGAACTTTAGTAAAGAGACCATGTATAGTCGTTAGGAGCATGCACCCTAGAACCAGGCTCTCTAGGTGTTCCTAGTTTACCACTTCTTAGCCATGTAGTCATAAGCAAATTCCTTAAATCTTACATTTCTCTATCTGAAAAATGCAACCTTAGAGCGATGTGATAATTGCCTAAAATAATCCATGAAAACTCTTTAAAACAGTGCCTGGCACAAACTTAGTGCTCAACAAAAGTTTCACACTATTATTCACTCAGTATCCTTCATTCAATGTATTTATCAGCCCATTAACACACGCCAGGCTCTGTTCCAGATTCTGAGGGTGCAACGGGAACTTCAGAGGCTCACATTCTAGAAGCTGGTTTATTTACATCATGGGTTAAATGGGATCTCGTGAGCTAGTCTGTGAAACAAAACACCGTGTTTACATAAGGTTATTTCTGTGGGAACACCCCTTCTGAATTTTCTACAGCTCATTTATGGAACAACATTTTGGACCGAACTTGGGAAAGGCCTAAGGTAATTTAAGTGTCTGCGAGTATGTGAATATGTGTGTGTTTATGTGTATATGTCCTCTGTTCAGTGGTGAAAGTTTTTAATACAAGCCCCAAATCAGATTTCAAGAGGGATACATTTACCTACTTGGTTAAAAACGTCATATTTTCAGCATAGTTGGGAGTGAGGAGCACAAAGACAAACAAACAAAAGCTAACAGATTTTAACTTCTATTCCTGGGAGGGAAGTTGTTATAAAAAAAAAAAAAATTTTAAAGAAAAAACTCTAAGAACATAAAGTAGTAGGAAATGGCTGATGCTTTTTTGGAGACAAATAGTTTAGCAAACCAACTATTACCAGCCAGTCTTAATATTCTTATAATGTTTATTATTTTTTATTTTTCCACAGTTAAGTCTGGATAATAAAAAATATTCAATTAAAAATAAGTACTAAACATATGTTCAAATTGTGCCAAGAACCACTAGAGGTGATGAGCATTGAACACTCCTTGGACAGAGCTTTTGCTAAAAAGGGCAGGCAAATTTCTGTTCTTACATTAGAGGGCAGAAAGTATATTTCCATGCTTAAAATCCCTAAACATTTCTTCCATAAATCCAACGTAAACCACTGTGAGTGAGTTCACTCTTTAAAGCCAAATTTCTCTCTCTGGTTTTATTGTTTAGGTAGATTAAGAACTTCTGATTAACATTTCATTATCTTAACCCTTATGATTTAAAATTTAATTTAGCGCTTTTAAGTTAAATAGGATTTTTCATTTCTGCAGTCATGTTTGTTGCTCTGCCATAAACTACAATTTTAAAACATTGCGTGTTAAATGTGAAAACCTATACTAGATTGCCTGGCTTGAGCTCTGTATGGTATCTTCTAGCTTATTAATATATCCTCATATTTATTAACATTTATTATGCATTGAGCATACAAAAGTAAAAAGCCATGATCTCTACCCTTAAGGAGCTTCCAGGCCGACAAGGGAAGCACGTGGTGATCACAGTCGATAATCTTCTCTGGTGCGGTTCACCGAGGATGCTCTGGGAGCACATCAGACTGACACCTTATCCAGGTTTAGAGGGACAGGGTACCATTCCTTAGAGAAATAACTCCTGACTGAATCCTGGCAAGAAGTAGAAGTGATCTTCACAGAGAGAAAGAAGTACATGTTTAAAGGTCCCAGGGGTCAAGGAGAACACGGTCTCTTCAAGAACGACACCATGGCTTTAAAATGGGAGATTGATGAGTAGATGAGGCCGTAGCAGGGTCAGATCTTCCCGCTCACTTCCTGTCTCTCCTTCCGGGCGCCCACTTGCACGCTGGTCTGACCATCTGAGGTTGTCCCTCAGCTCTTCGGTGCACTGTTCCAGGTGCTCCCCGACAACTCCTTTCTCTCTTCTTTGTAGTTCACTTTGCATCCTTTCTATTGGCCAGTCTTCAAATTTAATGATTTCCCCCCTCTGTTGAGTTCATTCTGCCAGTGGGCCCATCAAATGTATTCTGTGTGCTTGTTTGTTTGACTGTCATCGTGGCTTATGATGGGGATGGGGACGGGACCCCCTGCTGCTTCCTCAGGGTCAGATGCAGTTGCATGCTGGAGCTGATTTATTACATTTTTAGAAACGTATGGGGCATTGAACATCATGTTGGTAGTTTTAAATTGACCACGACAGAAGTATTCACATCAGAGAAATTGGCAGACCTCATGAAACAGGACCTCTTTGCCACAAGAGAACTGCATTTCAAACATTTGCCATCACACCACTGATGGATTTTACTCAGTAAAAATGTATCTATTCCTCGGGCCATGTGCACAAAGTTTCCACCCATCTTCCAGGGGAAGGTAGCTTTTGCTTTTCACCTTCCCCCAGGACATTTATCTGGTTATCTTGCAACCTCAGCTCTGATTGGCTCAAGAAAAAGTATGGTTTTGTTGATCATCTAACTTCTTTCTCCTTGTTAAGGTAAGAGTTATGTTCATTTGTGGCTCCCTACATCCTAAGGGGAAGTAGAACCCTCAGCAATTAGGGCTGGAAGAGTCTTTCTCTTGAATCATGTAAAACATAAGTCTGGAGTTTATTCTGAGCACTGTGAGAGGGGGGTCTTTGAAGGCTTTCCAGCAGGGAGACACAGTTCTGTGATGTTAACCTTTTAAACATGGTGATGTCTACCTCCTACTTGCTCAGCCAGAGTGGCCCCCTGATCGCTTTCTGCTCGGCATTTCCCATCTTTCATGTGGTAGCTTGTCTCTAGGTCCTGAGCTCATTGATTCCTTTCACTAGTCATTTCTTTGCATTATCAGACTATTTCCATTTCTATAACTTATTCCTCTGGTGTGTATCTTTCTCTGTCCGTTTTTAAATATGTTAATTACCCAAGTGGGTGATATCTGTGAAGATTTGGCCAATCCCTTCATTTCCATTGTTTTAGAACCTGAGCAAGAATTAAGGGAGAAAGTTTGTTTGGCTTCAGTCCCAGGGCAGTGAAAGTGAAGGAAAGGAAGGTGAGGCACGGAAGAATGGAGAACAGTATAGGACAGTGTGTTATCCTACTGCTGACTGGTCATGATAAGCCACAGAGACACAACCACAGAGATGTTTCTGGATAAGCCTGTTACAAAGAAACTGCCTCCACATGGCCCACTGGAGGGAGAAAAAGAGAAGGGATTTTATCTGGCCAGGTTCCAGAATTTTCCCCATGGGAGAGAATTCACCTGACTCTTAGACTTAATTAACCAGTCCTCTCAGCAGCCACTTCAGAAGCTGGATCCTGAATTCTAGGGTTGGGCGTGGCATTTGACTCCAAGTGGCAGGAGGAGCCCATCACTTGAGGTGTGGGCAGTGTGACTCGGGTGGCAGACTGATTTCTATCTTTCACTTTCTCCATTAATTTGTAAGCTTATTGCCAAAAGGCGTCATGTTTTCTGTGGAAACAACAAATTATAATAAGGAAAGAACACTAACTAAGGAGCAAAAGCTCACAGTTGATGTCACCTGCCAACATAGGATTTTGGACAAGCCAAATAAACTCTTTCAGGCTCAACTTCCTTATCCATGGAATGGGGATTAAAGACCATGCAGAATAGTTATGAGGATCAAATCAGATCTTAGGTATAAAAATTGGCGGGGGTGAGGGGAAATGCACTATATAAATATAGTATAGCATTATTCTTCAATTGATCGTCTTACCGTCATGGCGTCATGGAATCACAGTGTTTGTTAGGGAGCTGGGCCTTGGTGATCTCTGACGCAAGACTGCAGTTTTATAATTAAAGAATCTGCAGCAGAGAGGCCATATGGAATGTGACTATTAGATCAATACTATTAAGATAGTATTCTTGTCTTCTGTTTTTTAGAGGGGCAAACAGGCTCTAAGAGGTTATGTGACTTACCATGGTCACCATTTGCACTCAGCTGGTACATGGCGGCAGGGCCAGTCTGGGAATGCAGGGCCATCTGATGCCAGAGCCCACACCTTCACTGGGTACACCGCAGTGTCTCCCCAAGTGGCCCAGCCAGCCGGCATCCGAGCTGGGCCTGGACTCCAGGACCCCCCGAGTCCCGAGCTCCAAAGCTCGCCGGCACATTTTCCCATTCCAAACCCGGGAGTGGTAGTGTGGCATCTAAGAGTCAAATCCTCTGCTAAGGGGGCACTTTGGGCTAATGTGCCTGAGAGACCTCCCACCCACTCCCCACCTGTTACAGCCAGACTAAATGAGCTTTGAAAAGATTTTTTAATTACCAATACAGCATATGGTGCTTAGTGGTTAAGAACATGCAGTTTCTGGAGCCTTCTGCCCGGGTTCTAATCCCAGCCCCAATGCTGAACAGGCTGTCACTCCTCTCCCGGGCAAGTCACTCCTCTCTCAGTGACTCAGCCTCCTCATCCACAACAGGAGGGAAGAAAGGTTCCCACCTCCTCGGGTTGTTGGGAGACCAAAAGGAGCTTCGAGTCCACTGCTGCGATATATGTTTTCATTAAATAAAATAACTCATTCCTGGGTCTTATTTTGCAATTCAAATGAAATAGTGTATCATCATTCAATGAAAAATAAATCAAAGGAAAAGAAAAACACAAAATAGCAGGTCTCCCTTTGAAACTAAATAGGATCTGCTGGTAGGATGGCCAGACCTCATTTCTTTTTGGGAAATACTCCTCTTTAGGCTGCTTCTGTGGGGTTTTGTTCGGGGGCAGACCTTTTTTGCTGACTTGGGAAGGGCAGTTCAGTTTGGGGGTTGGAGAGCCCGCCAGGCAGTCCCAGAAAAGTGGGGGCTCTCAGCCTGGCAGGTGGGACTCGTGCAGCCAAGCCTTGTGCCTGGCCCTTCGGGCATGACGCTTCTGTGCTCCGGACGTGGCACAAAAGACTGAAATCTAGAGTCAGTCAAACATATGAATGGACCCCTTTGTGGAATTCCATGTTGTTTTCAGCATTTCTTTGGTAATTTTGAGCACAATAACTTCTGAGGTGATTCCACCACGAACAAGGCCTTTAGACCTTTTAAAATGTTTTCCTCTGTTTAGTTGAACTTGTACATTGGCGGAATGGAGGGGAAGCAGTTTGATGCATTGTTCTCGCCACGGATAACATGCGGACTGCTGGCCATGGCAGTTTAACAGATTAAAGAGAAGGGTTTGGGGATGATATCCTGATGATACACCGTGATATTTTCTGGGCTTTCGTTGTCTAGAAACTAATTCGTTTAAAAAATTGCTGCTGTCCTTGAAATATTTGTGTGTTTGTGTGAACATGAACAAAGCTATTTTCTCCTTATCATCCATGAAAACCATGCAAGAGTTTAAAGAGGAGGTATTTTAAAGATTTATTTATTTACTTACTTGAGAGCGAGAGCACGAGCTGGGGGGAGGGGGAGTGGGAGAGGGAGAAGCAGTCTTCTCGCTGAGCAGGGAGCCTGATGCGGGGCTCGATCCCAGTACCCCGGGATCACAACCTGAGCCAGAGGCAGGTGCTTCACTGACTGAGCCCCCCACGTGACCCAAAAGAGCAGGTATTTTAAAGGCATTTTGTAGAAATATAGAAAAGCAGCCTTAAAGTGACTTTGGAGTCACTCTTTCCCACTAAATGCAAATTTGAATGTTTAGATGCCAGACAAAGGAGAAAGCAGACATCCGTCTAGCTGGTGCATTGCTGACTCCAGCAGCTGAGTGAGGCTCAGCCAGGCCTCTGCAAGTGCGGGACTCAGAGAAGATGCCAAACCCAAGGCTGCTTTTCAGCCAGCCGGGACTACTTACCTGCCACTTCCCCTCCTTTGCCTGGTTCTCCCCTCACCTTTACATTATTTCCCCTCTCTCCTGTGATGGTTCTCTTGCTTTGCTTTGGCTCTTTATTTCTAGATGCCCACTTGTGGCCAGATTTCATACTCCTACAGTGAAATGATGTGCCTTGGGTGTGGCATTTTATTAAAATTCATCCTGCTGGCGTGTACTATCCAAAATCTGAGGCTTAGTAATTATGAATCATGGAATTTTTTTTAAAGCAGGCTCCCTGCCCACCGTGGAGCCCAAGGTGGGGCTTGAACTCACAGCCCTGAGATCAAGACCCAAGCTGAGATCAAGAGTCAGGCACTTAACTGACGGAGCCACCCAGGCGCCCCTGAAAAATGGAATTTTAGTCAAACATCTAGTTGCCCAGAAACTCTATGTTCATAAAAAAAAGAAAAGTTACAGGACATGTAAACAGTGAACTATCTTAATGAGGTTGCTTTTTACAAGCCAGATCAGCTTTTAAGGAGAAGTCAGTCAGAACTGTAGTTGGCCATAATTTATTGCTCTTTCTGGACTCAGTTATGAAAAGAAAGGCCTTATATTCTGCTTGATTCTTGAGCATCATAGACATTCATTCAGGAAAGTTTAATGACTAGGAGAAGAAATTTGTATTCACTGGCCCAAATCATAATCTCTGCTCTGCACATAACATCTATATGTATGTCTAGATTAATACTGCCGGTTTTCCATTGCAAAAAGAGGCTCTTTCGAGAGTGAAATGATTAAAACGTTGTATTTTCAGTGCCCAAAATATCTCAGATAGCAGTTAAAGTAAATTCCTGATGGTTTATAGCTGAGGTATAAATCTGGCTGTGTAGTTCATGCTACTCTGACCAGAGGTGATTTTTACACCTTCATCAGCCGTGCTTCTAGGGGCTGAGGCTTTGAGAAAAAGATCGTAGGAGACTGGCAGTTTCAGGCAGATGTGGATCTATACCTCAGGCACCACTGGTTGTAATTTAACTGGAGCAAAATTGCAACCACCTGGGTAGCCAAACGGCTGAGGTCTGCTCTTGCCCATGATCGTTAAGTGTGGAGGAGACTTGCTTGACTTCATAGACGCTGGATTTATAAAAAAAAAAAAAAAAAAAAAGGGGAGATGTGTCAGGCAGGAACTATGGTGGCATGCTTCTGGGACCTGCCTGCAGCCAACTTCCCGGGGTGACTACACTCAGACCCTCAAGTGTGTCTCAGTGTCTGGGGGACACAGGGCTACTGGGTTTTATGTCAGTTCCACCTTCAGGGAAAAGCCCTGCTTTTCACAGATAACCTAATCTGTAGAAAGAAGGAACAGTAAGGAAAAAAAAAAGTATAGCCACAAGAGTCCTTTTTACTAATAGGTGGAGCTTACCAGTTTTTCAGAGTGAGAAACCAAATTATAGGCTCACTGTCACAGACTCTTTCAACATTGAAAGTTAATGGCTGATTTCTTGTGCGTGGAGAAAAGCTCCCAAACTCTTCCGGACCACTTTAGGATCGATTCTGGAACCCACCATCTTTCCTGGTTTATCTAATTGTTCGGCTCCCTACCTCCACAGTTAGAGCTATTAGAGTTTTTGCGGATTTGCCTGGCACATCTCCAGCAAAATAGTCCATTAAAATTCAGACCCTTTCCCAATAATTGAGACAATCAATTTACATTAAACAAGGCACAATTATACTTTCATGTACAATTTAAATTCTATAGAAAATAATGAGTGTGCAATAAAGAGGGACACTTATTTTGATGCAAAGGGATGTTTTTCTGGTCTGCATAAACAAATCTTTCATATTTTCAAAATAGTCCCCTCATTATCTTTGGTGTAGGAGAACCCTATTGTGTGTTATTTTGACGTAGGGACAAGTGTGTGGCCATGGCTGCCTGTTTAATCAGCAATGTGACTCTCTCTCAATGGCATTTAAATTGCGAAGGCTGAGATAGCCTAAGGTAAGTCCTTGCTGTTTGACATGAACTCATGCTTATAAAAAGGGCAAACAAAGAGGATGCAAGTTGAGTGGGTGTGTTATCTTTGTGCCTGCCTTCGTGCAATAGGCACTGGGCATCCGTCTCTGCTGCTGCGCAATAGACCAAGGATCATGTGCTTGAGCCCCAGAAAATCATTCAGAGGGATTGGGGAAGGATGCACGGGGACCGGGTCCGGGGATGCAGTTGCGGGGGCCCTGAGCCTTTGTGCTGAGGGGTTCGTGGGAGAGCCGCAAACCGCAGGGAGTGAGCTCACCAGGCAGCCGGGCTCGGGGAGCGCGCCCAGCCCACTGCAGCTCTCGTGTGTGCAAGCTCTGAGTAAGACAGCTATGGTCGGTCAGGAAGTCTAAAGCACTGGAGAAACAGTATTAGGAAGCGTATAGTACAAATAATGACAAGATGGAAAACAAATCCTGTCAGAGCCCGAGAATATATTTGGCTTCCGCGTGCTGTGTCTGTCTGTTTCTATAAACGGTCCAGAATAGAAACCGGATGTTTAAAATCTCTCTCCCTTTCACATGCTCGCCTCCCCCTCCTGTCTTCCTTCCTCTTCAGTATTAGTAGACTTACTATTTTTATTAGTTTGTATTTATATTCCCATTTTTCAATATTTGCCATTTGTGTGGATAACACATTAATTTTTAATGAAGTATTTTCAGACTCTTGGAATAGCTGAATCATAAAAGAAAACTTGAAATTGATATAGACTCTAAGGCAGCATTTAAACTGAATATTACAATTACTTTTCCTGCTCACAGGTGGCAAATAGTCATTTTAAAAGATGGTGGGTGCGCCACTTAAATCTCTCCTATCTTTGTATAGCAGTCTAGTTTTTGTGTCTAATTTTTGTGGCACCAAGAGTGACTCAGGTACCATTCTAATGAAAATGAAAGAAATATCAAAACAATATTAGTGCTCTCTAATAATTTCATCTTATCTGCAAGCATGGATTTTTGACAAGCCTTGTTGGTGTTTAAGAAAGTCAGTCGTGACTTAACTTGAACCTTGATCGTAATTTCTCACTGTAGCTCTGTTGCAGAACTCTGATTTTAACGAAGGCAGCATTTGTGTCTTTGAGTAGTTAATCTTCTCTAGTCAGGAATTGTTTGTAGTTTTGTACTTGTAAAATTACAATTAATCCTGGAAAATATATGAACAATTTTATATCACATGCTATTCCCAGAACTAAAGCTTTACAGTCCACTTTAGAATTGTAAATTAGTAAGTATAGCTTCGTCCAAAAGTTTATTATAAGAAGCATGGACATTGGAGATGTGGCATCTTAGAGACTTTTTTCCCATTCGCAAGTCATAAGGAAACAAATGATCAATTTTATGTGGGTAACTTAAGTCGTATTTGAATTATTATATAAATATGCACACACACGCATGCACACATATGGTATGCTTATATATCTAGGCTTGTGTTTTTGTATTAGAAGAATATATATCACTTCACATTTTATTCTCTGTGGTAAAAATTCTAAATAATAATATGGGGCGCCTGGGTGGCTCAGTCGTTAAGCGGCTGCCTTCGGCTCAGGTCATGATCCCAGGGTCCTGGGATCGAGTCCCGCATCAGGCTCCTTGCTCAGCGGGAAGCCTGCTTTTCCCTCTCCCACTCCCACTACTTGTGTTCCTGCTCTCGCTGTGTCTCTCTCTGTCAAATAAATAAATAAAATCTTAAAAAAAAATTCTAAATAATATTACTTTTCTCAAGTACATTCTCAAGGACATTCACAGCAAATTTATATATTTTTCCAAATATTTGCATTTTATATTCTAAATAAAGATGACTGAATGTTTTTGGGAACACTGTTTGTCTTCTATGAGCTGAACTGCACAGAATGGCATTTTAAAGAAGCAGAGACACCTGAGAGATCAGTGGGACCCCCTTGTCTTAGCGTCTCCCCGTCACCCTCCAGCCCTCCCCCCCAGCAGATGCTTTCTAGGTAAGGAAATAGGCCCGAAGATGTAAGGCTCAGGAAGTGACTAGAATCTGTGATTTCTGACTGCCTCTCTTGTGTTCTCTACTGAATTCACTCGACAATTTATCTGTTTCCAGAAGGAGGGAGGTGGGCTAGAACTGATAATCCAAGGCAAAATAGTACGTGCAGGTAAACAGATGTTTAGCAAAGCTGGCTGATCCAGAAAGCTTGAGACCAGAAGTTGGATGGTTAATTGAAAGGTCAGGAAATCATAACAAGTGATCCAGATGTTGGGCTGAGACATTTTCTTTGTGTACGGATCACCCGATTTGGAGTGCTACATCATTTTTTCTGGGTGCGCCACTCCAAAGTTGCATCTTTTTTTTTTTTTTAAGATTTTATTTATTTATTTGAGACAGAGAGAATGAGAGAGAGAGAGCACATGAGAGGGGAGAGGGTCAGAGGGAGAAGCAGGCTCCCTGCCGAGCAGGGAGCCCGATGCGGGACTCAATCCAGGGACTCCAGGATCATGACCTGAGCTGAAGGCAGTCGCTTAACCAACTGAGCCACCCAGGCGCCCCAAAGTTGCATCTTTTGACACATCCAATTTTGGTTTCTGTAAACCAGCCGAGGACATAAGACACGTGGGTAGCAGCCTCGCTGCAGAATGTGCTGTTTCAGTGACCTCTCCCGCCAAGTCTCATGATTATCTCACGCACACTTAATTTGACAGACTTTAAAAAAACAAAACAAAACAAAAAAACCCGTTGCTTTGTTGTTTCTTTCTAAATCATTCCACTTAGTTTTCATTGAGTCAGCAAACTGTTTTTTTAGCAATCATATTTCTGAGTTCACCGAAGGTTAAGTCACCCTTGTGCAAGCACTAGAACCAGGTTTGGGAATACTGGTCAGCGACTGAAAGTACTGAGTGTGCCCTGTTCTTCTTTCAGTACCTTCAGTGGAGATCAAAGGAAGGTGTTGGTTCATTAGATGATCAGGCTAAGTGGCCATCACTTCAGAGAGCTTCCGCTCTACTTTGGAGTCAGACAAATGAAAACGTGCAAAATATGAACTCATTTTAGAAGACGACTCTGCAGTGCACTCCCCATGCACAATTTCCCTCTGCACCGGAGAGGGGGCAGCCAACCTGCAGGCAGAGGAAAGGGAGCTTTCTCTGTTCCCTTTTTGCTCTCTTCCCCTGGGTTGAGAAGAGCAGCCTCACACCACCCAGAAGCTGGGCCAGTGGAACATTCTTATACCAAGCGAACTTTAAAGCAGTGGCCACTTCAGCCCAGAGATTCACCGCTCGCGCACAGATTTGCAAGTGACCTGCTACTCAGTTGGGGATGGCGGGGCCTGCAGCCCTGCTTTCTTTAGGGAGCTGATCTCTTGCTTGCATGAAGTCCTAGAAGGGGTGCTTTCTTAGGAGGTCAGGCTGCTGAAAATGCAGATGGTTTCCAAATGGGTCGAGATAGATTCTTGGATTGAGAACATCTGCCTGCTTTTCAAAGGGTACTATGCAATGCGTTAAGTCCCATTCCTAGAATGATAATGAATGAAGAAATCAAAAAGTAATGAACAACTAACCTCTGTCTCAGTCGCAGGAATGTAATCTTTCCACTTCTCTTTGTATCTTTTTTTTTTTTTTTTGTCCAAGCATCCATCCATTTTCCTTTCTTAATTAGGTCATAGTATTCGCCAAGATGATGATTAGAACACACAACTGCTTCACACACACACACAAAATAAGGCAATATAGCTGCCTCTTTACCCCCTTGCTACATCCGTTGTGGCCCAAAGGCGCGGGGCAGCATTTTTCCATATGGATTTCATGAACAATCAGTTCCACAAAATGATCTTTGAAAAAACCAATACAGGATTTACTTTGGGACATAATGCATAAACTCAACCCTGTCTTTGGAGGGGCAAAACATACATTAGTATATGAAAAGCCTTGATACAGCTTAGCAAAGATTGATCCTTTGTAAAGTTTAAGTGGGCTCTCCTTAAAATAATAATATAAAGAAGAACATCGGTAAAAATTGAAAACTTTACAGCTAAGGGTGTAAGGACATGGCACGAAGGGTTCCAAGCCACCCCGTGGAGCTGGGTTTGGAGACAGATCAGATCACCCATCTAGGTGTGGAAGTGACCCTGTGGCACGTCCCAGAGGACCGCGTGGTTTCTCGTGGCTCTGTGATCATCTTTCATCCCTTCACCGTGCTGGTCCAGCCCTGGTCTTTATTGTCACTGTAGTTTGTACCCTACAGCGTTGTGTGATGGCCAGGTCCATGCTCTCTAACTCACAGGCAGGACGAGCTGCTCACGGCTGGGGCACACACAGGCCCTGCCCAACGGCGGGTCTGTTAGCTGCCCATGAGCTCTGAGCTGTGTTTACTCCAGGCACCCGAGACTGTGTCGTGGAATGGATTTCGGGAGAAACAGGTCCGCCTTGACAGGAGGGCTGGGGTGTCTCTGTTATGGCCAGGTGGCTATGGATGAACAAGGAGAGTAAACATCTGCTTTTTGCTCAATTCACAGGCTCTCCAAAGGGATTTTTGGTTTGTTCTTCCTCTTTTTGGGGATCTAGAATCATTGCTGACTATATACAGAAAGAAGATGTGTGTTCATGTCATTATTAATTTGTGAATTTGGTGTTTATACATACGCTCTTGAGGTAATTCCCGAGTGCCGACTGTGGTAGCAGGGACCTGTGGTGGGCTTCGGAATGAACCCCGGGCTTGAGGAACACACAGGCTGGATGCTCTTGCCTATGTTGCCTGAAGTCTGGACAGCCCTTTCCTTCTCAGCCTCGAGACCTCTTGTTTCTCAGGAGTCAGGTCAGCTGTCTTCTCTTCAGGGAATCCTTCCTCAACCCACGGTCTGCATTTCTCAAAGCTTTGTTCAAACCCTTTGATGAAGGGCCCAGGACATCCTAATTATTTATTTGAACATCCGACTTGTTAGACGCTGAGTTCCTTGAGAACAGGACCCATGTCCCGGTCATTTTTGTCTCGAGCATGTAGCCCAGTGCTGGGCACTTAGGTGACACTCACTTCATGAATTTGCAATGGTTTGTATCTTCAAGCTCGCCTTTTTCAATTTGCTAAAACTGTAGAAGGGGAAAAAAATAATGACCCAAAAGCAGAGTTTGATGTGTATGTGCAACTTTTAAAAGAATATTTTATAACCTCTTATCTATATCCTCACATTTGGAAAAAATCTCCAATATATGTGTATCTAATTACTATCATTGTAATGCAAATCTTAATTTTTATTGTGTAATGATGTGTATCCAGTGAGCACATGATAAATATTAGTCACAACCATTAATGCTTTGATTTCACTGAAACTAGAACAGCTCCCTCACTCTATTCAGGCCATTTGACTACTCATTGTGTTATTAGTTGGTCCTTAAGGTTTGTAGGTCATGGTTAACGGAGCTGCTTGTTCGTGTTGTTAGCAGTTACGTAAATGCCTTCGACTTTACAAATTTTATGGCAGTCATTTGGAATGAGTTATATATTTTCCAAGCTTTCAGTTTCCCCAGTGGCCTGATATATTAAAGATTGATTGTTAACTTGCAAATCTGGTGAGAGGTTTTTTTTTTTTTTAAATCAGCCAAATTCAACCTTTTACATAATGCTCATGATTTCTGTATCACAGGCCAAGGAGATGATACAGAATTGAGGAAGGGAACATTTTTCTTATTTTCCATGGCCAGGCAGAACAGCCCTTGGAGGATGATCCTTGGAAAGAGAGCATCATTTCTTGCTCCAACCAAATATACTTAACTTCTGTTATGTCTCCCACTTTAAAATAATCATTTCTGTGACCTGTGTCTGGAAGTGCTCCGGTTTTTCCACATGGCTCTTAAAACATAGGGCCGTTAGCGTTGCATTCGTATTTCTTCTTTTGAATGATGCCACCCTGTTCAGCTGCAGGGTTATCTCCTGCGGGGCCTGGCTGGATCAGAGAGTCCTGGACTCCTCGGGCTTTCTGCCAGAACAGGAAGGCCTGAACGAGTGTGAGTGAGCAGCCCAGGCAGGGCCTCCCTGCCTCCCCCCTCCCCCACGTCGGGGGTCCACACTCCCATCTTGGTTCTAGATCTCCCCCTTTTGAGCGTGGAGAGCAAATGACCCCAAGGAAAGGCTGCAAAATGTGTGTGGGCCTGCTCTCTAGATATCTCACATGAGAACTGCTTTCAGGGTAGGATTTGCAGGGTTAGGTAGGGCGGGGCTAAGCAAAAATCTGAGCTCTCACTGGGACCATCCCTGCCTAATCCTCTGTACTTAGTCACTCCCTCTTGTTGCCAGTGCTTCTGTTTTCCAGCACTTGGAGCACTGCATTCATGGCATTTTATGTCCTTTCCTGTTGTTATATTGTGAACCACGTGTTCCCAATCTCTGAGGTCCCAGTGTATAAAACTCTGTTGAATTAATGAATAATTCTCTAGGAACTGAAGTTGTTTTCATTTAGAAGCTGTTAGCTAATGGTTAGTATTACTATATACTGATTCCATATGTGCCCCCATTTCTTTCCACCAGTCTGTTAGGATTTGAACTCACCTGGCTTTATTTGCAGTTTTTCGATCCTTTAAGCTATAATATGATTTGGTCCATCCAAAGTAACAATAGCAACAACAACAAAAACCAGACAAAGGAAAATGAATACCTGTTACATGATAGGAACCACAGGCCATGGAGAAATTAAACACTCACTGACCTCTGTTGTCTGGAGAACGAGATATAAAGCCCTAACCCTAGCCCCACAGGCCCCATGTGGTAAAGACTTTGGTAGAGATGTGCCTGTATCCACAGAGGGTTACTGAGGAGAGGCACAAACCCAGCCTGGGAGATGTTGGAGGGCTTTCTGGAGGAAGGAACACCAAAACTTAACTTTATTTATTTATTTTAAAATAAATTTATTTATTAGAGAGAGAGCAGAGTGGTGGGGCAGAGGGAGAGAGAGAGAAAGTCCTCAGCAGACTCCACAATGAGCACAGAGCCCCATGTGGGACTTGATCTCATGACCCTGAGATCACGACCTGAGCCGAAACCAAGAGTTGGACACTCAGCAGACTGTACCACTTAGGCGCCCCCAAAACTTAACTTTAGTGGCAAGGCTCATGCCAGGCAGAGAGGAAACCTGGAGAGAGAAGTGATGTCACATGGGAAAGGAACAACAGGGCAGTGTTGGAAGATGGGAAGCAGGAATACACTGGAGATCCGTGCCAGGGACCTACCTGTCTCTGTGTCCTGTAGGTATTGGGGAACCAATGAAGAGTATGAAACAGGGCCCAGTAGCAGATTTGCATTTCCAATAGCTGGTGGCACCCTGAAGGGTGGATTTCAGGGGGCCAGGCAGGGAGACCAAACAGGAAATGATTGGGACCTGCAATAGAGATGAAGGGCAGGGAATGGATTGGAGGAATATTTAGGAGGTAAAGTTGGCTAGCGTTGATAGGATATCAGAAGTGAAGAGAAGAAAGGAATCAAGTAATTTTCCTCCTAGCTATTACTGTTAGTACCTATTTCTTTGGTCTAAATACCAGTGACTTTTTAAATTAGAGAGAGAGAGTGCACACTCAGGTGTGTGTGAGTGTGGGAGGGGCAGAGGGAGAGAGAGAGAATCCTAAGCAGGTTCCACACATAGCGCGGAGCCTGACCCGGGGCTCCATCTCAGGACCCTGAGATCATGACCTGAGCTGAAATCAAGAGTCAGATGCTTAACCAACTGAGCCACCCAGGTGCCCCTCCAGTGACATTTTTATATCTCTGGGAATGAACCTGCAGGATGCCTTATGACTGAAGCCAGTGACTTAAAATGAAAATTGTTGGTCATATTTCTGTTTGGCTTTAATTTTCCCTAAAGCAAGTCTAATTTTTATTTTCAGATTTACATAGATTCTATGACTTTTCAAACTAGATTTGTAGTTTTTACAAGAAGGACTTTAAATCCCAAGAAATGGGTGTCAGAAGAGAGATTAGAGCTGATTTACTGATTCCCAGCATTACCAGTGTACAGCCTTCCTTCCTCTCCCTGCAGTTCATCCACCATACACCTGCCTCTGTCCTTGGTGCTGGTGAAGGCGTCCTCCTTTACAGATACTACAGTAGAGTGTAATAAGTAGAGATACCTCTCTTTGGCCAGTCCTACTAACTGTGACTCGAAGCGGTAGTCTTATTCCTAAGAGAAGAGCATTGAAAATAATCAAATCAAAATATTAAATCAAACAGTCAAAATGTCTAACATTAGAAGACTAGTTACATAAACAGCTTACGTAAATTGCCCACAATGGAATTCTAAAATGCCAATAACGTCGCTTGTTCGTAGAAAAGCGTTTATTAACATGACAGATGTTCAAAATATCTCCATATCTCTAAGGGGAAATAGGATAAAAGTAGTATATCTTATATGATTCCATTTTTGCCAAAAAAATAGATACAGATATATACCCAAAATATCTTCTTCACACTCTAGCTTTTATATCCCACACATGTGGACTCAGTTTTTGCTCTGTGCCAACTCGTATATGGAACTCGGCAGCTCTCTGAGTTCTCCAGAAGACTTCCTATGCACAAAGCACTGCGGATCAGCATGGACGCTGCCGTAGAGGATATGATAAGAAAGAAGATGATGAGCATTTACACCGCATGTCCCTTAGAAGCAATGTAGCAATCTCCGTTGATACATGGTTCTCTCTTTCAAAGTCCCTTCTAGGCTGTATTTCCACTCAGGAACCTTTGTCTTCTCTCCAGCTTCCCCTTTCCTTGTCACTTTCGGAGTCTTTGTCATGTTCTGCAGACACTAATTCCTTACCCTCTATTATGGAGAATAATCCAAGTCTGCTCCAGCTCTTGCCTCAAATGCACGTACATTCAAACTAGCCTGGATCCCGAGTAAAAGGGAAAGTTAACATTACAACCTTGTACACACACACACACACACACACACAGAGCAAAAGGAAGTTTAGTAAAACAGTACTTACCTTTACTGTAGACTGCAATCCGTATTTTTTGTTTTATGACCTGCTAGTGGCTCAAGACCCAGAGTTTGGGAAACTGCCCCAGGAGGCCAGCTAGTGAGCCCAGAACTTTAGCGGTCCCTCTGGGACCTTCTCAGATTATCAAGTTATTTCTTCCATACACCTAGTGGAGAGACTGTTCTCCACCCTGTTACACACCCGTGTAGGAGGTGGAGGAATGTCATAGTTCACATTCGCTGTTTCTAAGCAGTGGAGTTATTGGTGTGTTTTCTTCACGTTTTCCAAGAATTTCTAAGTTTTCTGCACTGAGCACGTGTTACTTTTGTAAAAGGAAATGTAAACAGTAAAAAAAAAATTTTGAAGAAAAGGCTCTGCTCAGGTTCTTCCCTCTTCTCAGAAACCTTTCCTGACCAAGCCCTTCCGTCGGTCTGTCCATTTTGCCCTTTTGATTTCTTGTCCCAGTGCTTATAATTTGCCTTATAATGATCTGTTTTCATCATATTTTCCTCCTGGTTCTCAGGCCCTTCCCCTCCCCTGGTTTCATCACCATCATAGACCTCTTCTCCCTTCCCTCTGCAGTGAGATTTTTTTTTTAAGATTTTATTTATTTCAGAGAGCAAGCATGAGCGTGTGGGGAGGGGCAGAGGGAGAGGGAGAAGCAGACTCTCCACTGAGCAGGGAACCCAATGTGGGGCTCCATCCCAGGACCCCGGGACCATGACCTGAGCCAAAGGCAGACGCCCAACCGACTGAGCCCCCAGGAACCCCTGCAATGACATTCTTAACCTGAAATCCATAGATGGGCTGTGAATCTTCCAAAAATGGATGCAAAATTTAATGTTGATTCATTTCTTTTCTGGGAAGCAGATCCAGTTAGTTTTTGAGTACCTACATTATGGCAGGCAAAGTTCTAGGTCCAATCCTTGGTCAGACTCTCAAAATGTTGAAGAATTCCTGAACCACCATTCTCCATACTTACCCTGTTTCCTTTTCTTGCCCAGAATGTAGGGGCCATGAGGTGAGGACTTGTCTGTCTTGCTCACGACCAGTGTCCTACTGCCTAGAACAGTGCCTGAAACATATGGGGCACTCCAAAAGTCAGACATGTCCAATGATGAAGCATTATGAGGTAGAAAAGACATTTATTTTACTATCCCCATTTTTCAGAGTTGAATAAATGTCCTGATGTTACTTGAGGAAGAAGGAAGGAATCACAGTCATCATGAGACACTGGGAAGTCAGACTGGGCTGTCTGCTCAGTCATGTTGCCTAATTGGGTGTGGAGCGGCATTCGATCCGCACCCGTGTGGGGGTCTATCTCCTTGTCCCTCAGGCTGGACCCTGTGGTTGCCTCAGCCCTTTCTGTCTCTAAATTCTACTTGTGTTGGCAGACTCAGGACCCCAGGCCAAGTCTGCAGGATTAGCTTAGCATGAACACCCGGGCCTCCTGACTCCTAACCCTTGGGTTACAGAATGTACAGCACTCTTTCCCTTTGGCTTCATGTCATATGGTTCATTTTGGTTTTGAAGGTAGTTTGTTCCATAAAAACCAGACAGGGTGTTGTTTAAACAGTGGGCTGATGTCTCAAGGTAACATATCGACCCACCAAGATCTACAAGAGCGTGCATCACAAACCCGCCTCTGTGCCCCGATACGGTGTGAACATCTGATACAGCGTAGATGTTCTGAACCTAAGAAACTCCTCTGAAGAACGATCAGATTATCTCATTTTGCCATCAATTGTATTTTAAGATGTTAAGTGGGTAGAAAAACTGCTGTTTCCAGGGAAGCAGATTCTCCCAACTACTGCAAAATATTTTAAAAATCAGGTCATTCTGTCTCTAATCCCAGTTGTATCCCGTTCCTTTTCTTCAGACTTTTTTTGTGACTAGGACTGTGTGTTTAAAGTTCAGCTTTGTGTGTGGTATTCCTGTGATAATTTCAGTACATAAAATAAGATGTTTACAAAAGCCAACCTGAGACCGATACTATACAGCAGTTTAGCAGCAAATTTCTACTCTGGGTATTTAACAATAATTGGGATCTTTCTATTGGCTTTACATACACTCAGATTAGTAGTAAAATCTAAGCACCAGCCCATTTGGCAAACTCCTGCACTTCAGGCTCACAAATTTGCTTCTGATTGTGCTTTTCATTCGCACCTAGCTCAGATTTTTGCTTGGTGCTTTTTTAAATCCTCTCATTTACATACTGTGGTAAATTTAAAATGAGAACAGATGAATGCTGCTAAACTTTCCTATTTCACTGATGAATATGGTATTTTGCTTCAACTATCTAGCTGTTATATATTCAAATGACCTTTAAAACATGAAATAGATCCTTCTTTTCATATACGCTGTGCAAGATGGATTATTAGTATTGTCTTCCCTTTGAGACGATGAGTCTGAGATGCCGAGGCTGAGCAGAGCACCAGAGAACTGATGGTCACGCGGCGAAAATTCTGTTTCCTATTGACGGGCTTCCACTGTCATCGGGGCAGAGAGACCTCCTTCATGTGGGGTCGTCTTGGGGCCACGCAGGTGATGCATCTGTTCTGAGTGCATTTCTCCCTGCCCTGCAGTCCAGGGCACTACGGTCTATGGCACTGGGCCCCTTTGGGGTGTTAGGATGCATAGTTGAAGTATGAATAAGAAAAGAGGTAGCGTTTTTGGGGGTGGCTAATACAGATTTGGCTCTAGCTAAGCTTAATATGTTCTTACGTCATTTATTACTATTGATAGTCATGAGCTTGTTCTCCAGAGGAACAGTGTGAGGCTTGGGGAGGTGTCAAGGAAAAACCAGAACCCGACAGGAGTTAAGGCGGTAAGAACAATTGTGTTCAGGAAGTCTTGCAAATAGGAGGAGAGAGACCTCAGTCTAGAACTGGCCTCGATGTCAAATATAGCAAGGAAAAGTGGGAGTTTGCAGGCAAGGAGCAGGATGGAGTGGGGGCGGGGGAATCAGTGGATGGAAAATGACAAAAGGCCTTCTGGCTAAACCAACCCAACAGGATTCTTCCTGAAGGCAGGCAGGGTGAGCACATACCACCTGGGGAATGGTGAAAAGAAGAGGAATTCTGATCAGATATCAAGGTTGATCAGATTTCAAGGGCCAGGGGATTCTCTCTCAACTGACAAGATTCTGGGCAATGCAGGACTGACCAGGGCGGACACCGAAGCCCAAGATCAAAGCCGAGTTCCGAAGAGGGTTCAGAGAAACCCTACTAGGTTTGGTCGAGAGTCTTTGTTGGACGTTACATTATGAAATCACTGAGATTTCTAAAATCATGCTCCATCTGGAACCTGGTCTCCTGGGTATGTAGGCCTGTGGCCCCACTGGATGGCAGGCACAGCTGGAGGGTAGAGCTTTCCATTGGTTCCTGCATGTTGCATGGTGAGCGACAAAGCACTTTGCAGCCGATGGGGCCATTTACATGGTCAGGATTTCAATAAACCCACCAGGTGTGCCATTCGTAGTGCAGGTGTCTGGTGGTCAGAAAACTTCCTGGGGAAGGTAGAATAGAATAACTTTGTAACGGCGTTCATTTGAGTTTCAGTAACCAAAATCAATATTAATTTTAAAGTGATATATACTGCTTATAATAAAAATGCCGTGATGCATAAGACAAGAAAAATCTAGGGCACAATTTTAAAGAAAAGTACAACAATTTTAAAAGAAGGGAATCTTTCTATTTCGGAATGAAGGAATAAAAAGTTCTAAAAGTTATAACGGGGACGCCTGGGTGGCTCAGTTGGTTCAGCGTCTGCCTTCAGCTCGGGTCATGATCCCGGAGTTCCAGGATCAAGCCCCGCGTCGGGCTCCCTGCTCAGCGGAGAGTCTGTTTCTCCCTCTCCCTCCGCTCCTCCCCCCACTCATGCGCTCTCGCTCTCTCTCTCATTCTCTCTAGCTCACTCTCTCTCAAATAAATAAATAAAATCTTAAAAAAAAAATCCATAATGAAAAAATTCCTAGGCAATTTGAGGTCTTTTTCTCTCCTAACATGGAATAGTGGGCCAACTGCTAAACATTTAATTGCTTTACTTCAAGCTACCTTGATCACACTCAATTGTGCTAAGAAACTGGAGGCTCTGAAATTTAATAAATGACCCTAAATAAAATGTCTTACTCCAAATTCAGCTTGATAGAAAGCCAAGCTGGTGTCACTTTATCTCGCTTTAGGCGAACCTGATATATTAAATCCAAATTTCCAAAATGGATTAGTTAAGTGGTCATTCTTCACTTAGCAACACAATCGTAGTAAATTTCCCTCGTAATGCTTGTGAAGCACGATTCTGTATATTAGAACCCCCTGTGCCACATTTCAAGGGCAGAGTACATTTGAAAATGTTACCCAACAAACCAGCAATTTCATATCTCTCCCAGGATTTGGTTGCGCACTATCCTGGGCCCTAAGGAAACAAAAAATGGGTCAGAATGGTCTCTGTACCCAAGGCAGGTATATTCAGGGAGCAAGGACCGAGGACCGGTAGAGTCCAGTGATTACTCTCCCTGAGGTGGGGGAGGCAGAGGGAGCTTGGAGCACTGACCCCCTTCTTTGGTCTTCATCCAACTTTTGTGTGTCCTCCAACTCCTTATCCCTGGCATGCACCAGGAGCATACAGAGTTTGTCTTGATGGAAAGTCCTGCTCCTCTGCTTCCTCTCCTTATGTTGATTCACTGAAAGGGAAAGCCTGACATAATTAGGTCTGAGAAGAGTGATCAGGTTCTGTTTTCATCCTTGATCCTGCCCTGGCCGGTGGGGAGATTCCCTTACAGTTCTGTAGCTGGTCTGGGTCATGCAGGTGATCCGAGTTCACTGGGACGTTTCGGTTATTGAAAGCTGAAAGATGTGGGTGCATTTCAGGGCTAGAGTTAGATGACAAATTTGGGCAGAGAGTGGCAAAATAAATAGTATTTTTTTAAAAAATGGATGTCTCGGTGATAATGAAGCCAGTGTGGGAAAATCTGCTTCGGGAAATGATTTCTTAGAAGACATTAGAGTGAGCTGTTAGCTGTATCTGTGATTCTTTTCATGCAAACACGTAAGGAAAACCAGTCTTTTCGCCTTTATTTTTATTCTAATATACCAAGGTCAAAGTGGGTCATTCCCAGCATTAAAAGAGGGGGGTGGGGCCAGGGAAAGTAGTTTACTTTTTGTTTTTGGTGAGAGGGAGGTTCTTTCTTTCTTTTCTTTTTATTTTGAGGGGAGTCTTCCATCTTTATCCCCTCTTTCTCATTGTGCTTTTCCTGGACCTTTTATTATGTTTTTATTTAATTTCCTATTGTGGAATTAGGCTGGGGGGGGGGGCAGAGTTCAGCTTGAAGGTCTTTTGGTGTAGATACTATATTTTTAATAAATGTGAAATACGCTCATCGCACTGTCTTCTAAAGAACGTTTGTTTTTTAAGGGTCTTTGTGCATTCATCTGGGGAAAAAAAAGCAACCAAATCTGCTCTATTCAAATTCCAAATTCTAGGGGAGCAGATTGTCACAGAATATACAGAGATGAACTTCCAAAAATGAAAACGGATGGAGGAATCATAGGTATTCATCTCACATGCTAAAAACATTAGTGCTTGGGAGTAATAAATGGGTGTCCTGCTTTATCACAATTAATTTATCGATTATTTCCTTATTTTTCTTTATGGAAAGAATCCTAAAAATATTCAAGTTCAGCCTGTGTCCCCTGTGTTGATCCTGGAGACACAAAGGAAGTTTCATTCTCCGTGTCCAATCAACTGAAAATGAGCACAAAACTAGAGATAAGTCACGTAAAGGTCCTCATTGTTTCATAGTTGGTTTTGCATCCAAGGCACGGTTCTTTCTTTTTAAATCTAATATAGCAGCCGTGCAGAAGATAGAGAGAGAATCTACCCTTCAAGTAAAATCGCCTTGGGTTTGCCTGGTCTCCATATTTATAACGGCGTCCCCCCATTGACAGGCATCATGTGTTGAGAAATGGTGTTTTAAATGCACTGTATTTATTTCTGAACTTTCTGCTGGTGGCAGTCTTTGTACAAACATGACATTTGTAATGCTGGTGGTTGATGTCAAAGTACAGTGTTTAAGTTTACTGTTGCATTAGTTTTAGAAAGTTTTGTACTTAACATATTGATCAAAGTCACTCAAAATTGATTCTTAAAAGAGAGATCATTTCTGTGTTTGTGCAATTGCAGCCTCATGCATACTTTATGAATTTCGCTTGGCCCTCTCCATCCCCTCGGTTAAGTGGTTATCAGAGGTGGTTATCATCACTTACAACATGAGGAAAGCAAGAGACAGAGGCTCTGTTGACTTGACTGAGCCCGCATTGCCGCTGGACTGGCGTGTGTTTTCTTCTCTTTTTGGCTACAATACCCAACGGATCTCTCTCTGTCAGAAATAACAGCATCAAGTATCCTGGTAGGGATGGAGATCTCTCTGTAGGAAGCTTCAGGATCCATCCTGAAATGAGGTCTCAAGAGGTACAAGACACAGCTTGATTTGATTTTGACTTTTGTGTGGGTCTGACCAAGTCACTAATTTTAGGAGCATACTTCTCATGAAGAAGTCTGGCTATTCAAGATGAAGATCTTAAGATCTTTGCTATAAGAGAAATTCATCCACACCTTCAGCCTCACAGGCCCAGAACCCTGTCTCTATTCTCATTTTGTGCCTTAAGGTTCTTGGTTCCAGACTTGCTGACCTCCAGTTTCCATGGTTTGACAGCCATTACACATTGTGCTAAACCTCTCCCTACCGTGTACGAATTTTCTGGCACACCTTATGATAATGATGATTATTACAGACTACATAATTATACAACATAATAACTATGTAATAATTTATCATTATAATCATCATTATTATAGCAGTAGCTAACCTTAGATAGTACTTTCTATGTACCGGCCATTGTTCTTGTTAACACGTCTAATTCTTGTATCAGTCCTGTGAAGCAAGTACTACTCAAGAAACTGAGGCACAGGGGGGTCACGCAGGCACTACATGATGGAGGCGGAACCCACACCCACGCAGCGTTGCTCCCACGTCTATGAAGAAGGGATGCTGATGTGAAGAACCTTAGGAATATGTTAGCTCCCATGATAGTAATTTTTATATATTTATTTGCTTATTTTTTTGGAGATTTATTTATTTATTTTAGAGAGAGAGTGTGGGGCAGGGGGAGGGGCAGAGGGAGAGAGAGAATCCTAAGCAGACTCGCCCCTGAGCAGGGGGCTCGATCTCACGACCCTGAGAATATGACCTGAGCACAAATGAAGAGTCAGACGCATTCTCTGTGTTCTCTGAGCTGCTGTCCTGCCCCTAAACCACAACTGTGGTCCCACAAGGAGCATCTGGTCAGTTTCTGAATTGAGTCCCAACATGCGTGAGGTCAGCATTGTGTACATATCTTACACCTGAGTACCCCGTGTCTCCGTGTGAAAATCTTACATACTGATCAATGGGATAAAATGTGGTAGAGAGCCTAAAATAGTCACACTCTCAGATATGTTTCTGTGACCTTAAATTCAAGGCAGGTTGATGAATAGTGAGAAGGAAAAGAAAAGTAGCAATAATTCGAAATAAGGGAATGGCAGGAAGGGCAATTCAGTGAAATCCTTTTTCCCCCTAATAAAAAAGTCATTGCTAAGTATTGACGGTTCACTGTGACGTCACATTTGGTGCCCAACAACAGGTCTGCCTGACTACAGAGCCTGCGCGTTCTCTACAGCTTTCTGCCTCTAACAGAGATGATGGTCCTAGTGGACCCAGTGGCCATCAGGGGCTTGTCAAGACGCAGTCAGGTAGGGTCCCGAGAAGTGTTGCCAGGAACAAAAGTCCCTGGAAATGTGGAGGAGCCTTGCAGAAAGGCTACTGGGGGACAATGGGTGTACGTGAAAGAAAAAAAAGTACACGTGCTCGCACAAGCACGAAGAGAAGGTGATGATGATACATGCAGGAAGGCAGTGAGTTTCTCGTCTGTTCAGCAAGTTACTGCTTCCCACGTCTTACTGCTCGGGGTGGTGGGGTAAGCCTTGTGCCACCACGTGTCACTGCCAAACTGGGCTTTATTGCCTGTTTGTCACAGTATGCTTGCTCCTCTTTTAGGCTCTGTCTGTCTCCTTTCTGTCACCGTGGTAATGTTCACGTTCTGGATCTGGGTGGAGCACAGGGCTGTTCTTCATCAGCACGGCACAAATTAGACGTATAAAAAAGTCTATTTCACAGAGCAATGTATCAGGTGTTAATAATGTGCATATATCATATATAAGCGTATATATATATATATATATATATATTTGGTCACCCAATACAGAGGACTCCACTTAAGGCACAATAAAGAGGCACAAGTTTTTTCTTTTTCACAAGATGCATGGTTTCTTATTTTAAACCAAGTTTGTACCCTGAGCACCCCTTTGTCTCGGAGGGTCTCGAGCACGGTTGTCAGCGTTCCCTGAGGCTGCAGGTGAGGATGGAACCAGTGTCAGCCCGGAATGGTCCATCTGGGCATGCTTAACTGGCAAAGTGACTCATCACCACCTCAACACCACGAAGCCCAGCAATGCCCTCTCCTCTGAAAGTTGACACAGCTCAGTCTTGGGGAACATCTAACTGGACATTTTAACCCAGACAAAGATGTTTCGGAGGATTAGCAGCCCAAACTTCCATTTCCAGGAGCTGGAGGAATTGTAGGTCCCGGGGTGGGGCGGGGGGGGTGCAAAATGCCAAGGGCGCACGTCGGTCGTTAAGAGTCTGGTGACAAGGCTGGGGGTGAGCGCAGGACTTTCTTTCAGTGATGTCACGGTCACGCAGAGAAGCTCCCAATGCCCAGTCTCGCCTGGGGGGTCCTTTCTCCTGTGTCCTATTTGTGTGCACTGCGCCGGCCCACTTGGCGGGCTCGCTGCATCTCTCAGGGGGTTGAAGTCAGCGGCCCTTGGCCTGTGCCTTCCAGCTCACCTGAGGGGAGCCAGGATTCCCAGCAAGGCACTGCCTGTTGTATCTTATTGCTTAATTATTATACCTATTTAATGCCACTTAGAACACTGTCAGCTGTTGAGAAAGGGTAATTATCACTAGTCAAATGAAAAACACTTTTTTGGCTGTCTTACGGATACACATTTTACTGGTACCTTGATACATCATGAAGCCTGATAGCAAAACTTTTGCTTGTCTCTTCTTCGAGCCACAGCTGCTTCCCTGCTAAATTCATCCCATCTGTCTTCCCTTCCGTGAAGCTGTAGGCAGTAGAACAGAAGTACAGAAGCAGTTCAGTGCTATTTTGGATAAACATAGCTGAAATTTGAATCTTTGCCATTTGCGATGCACACATTTTGTTTTACTGCTGTAAAGAGAGCTGTCAAAATACAACTACATGGATAATTTACTAAAATACAGTCAAATATAAGGTTGATCAAAGAGAAAGTAGAGTGGGTCAGCCTGACTGTTCCCGTGTGTGCTCTGAAAGGTGTCCCTGGCCTCGCCATCCCGTGCGTGCAGGTTGGGAAAGGCGGCGGCTCTGCTCTCTTTGTTTTAATCCCGCAGGGTGGCTCCAGGAGCTAGAGTTCCTTCTAAGTGTCTGTGCCTTGACTAGCAGAGTCCTTGAGAAGCTTTAGAAGTCCATTTTCTTAGTCTCCAAAAAATGTGCTTCGATGGGAAACATTTTCTCTCTCTTGGCACATCCAGTCAGATTGGAACTACATTACCATTCTGCTGTGTTTTGAAACTGATTGCACTGAAACCTTTGTTACCAGTGAGACAGTCCATTTTATTTCCATCCTACTCTATTTCAGGGTTATTGGTGCATATAAACGGACCGTTGTGCCTTTTTTTTGGTCATCAGTAGTACACGATGCTGTGGCGTCAATGGATCTTTCTTGAATGAATTCATCTTAAGTCAAAGACTGCTCACCTGCACCTGGGCCCTCCACTGGCACACCTGTTTGCTGCCTTCCTTACCCATGTGCAAGGGTCTTTCTAGAGGTGCTATAACCTCCGTGAGGGGAGGGGCCGGTAGAGACTGTGGCCAGCGCTCGAAAACTGCGATCGGAATGCTGTTTGCACAAAGCTGAGTCATGTCATCGAGATGCCATGACTAAGTGATCCCTCAGTCTCAATCAGAGTAGCTTAGATTTAACTTGCCTCCTTGCCACCAGCGAAGTTTTGCTTCTAGCACTTTCCCAGAAGCATCTTTGCAAAATTCCTGCAAATCCGGATCCTGTTAACAACTACACAACCTCCTTGGAGTGAAATCCTATCGGTCTTGTTCTCCCCCATTTCTCAGTACCCACAAGAGAGGACGTTGTAGGTGTCGGGTAAATGTTTGCCGAGCAAATGAATGTTGTGGTCTTTTCTTCACGTTGTGCTAAAGTCCCTGCCTCTTGGTCAGCTAGAAAACACAAGCATCTATAGCGCGTATGGTATTTAAACAGCTTTAGCGAAATCGTAGTACTGCTGGGTCTCCAGCTGCTGCCAATGAAATTGTTTTCCTAGAAAGTTCCCCAAGGCCTTCTCTGCACCAAGGCATTGCCCTTTCTTTCATCTGGTTTTCTTTTAGGGGAAAAAAAAAAAAAAAAGCCCACGTTCTTCAGAAGACAAAAGCAGCATGACTTCGACAAATGCAACTAACTCTCTACTTCAGCTGAAGGTGGAAATGGCAGCTTTTGCCAGTGGTTCTTTAAAAGAGATATAAAGAGGGTGAGCAAATCTTTAAATTCACACTGTGGTGCCATCTGATTTCAGGCCAGTAGGTGCTTTCTAAGTGCAATCTGTGATGGCCGGCATTACAATTCCTTCTTTGATTCAACACGTACCCACGGCGGGCTCTGCACTGGACACTGTGGGTGCCGGTAAGAACCAGTCGCCGCTCACAGGGGCCTGACCTTTTAGTGCTGGACACAGTTCTCATGCACGGCCGTAAGAGCCATAATGTGGAACGCAGAAGAAGGAGCAGGTAGGGGGAGATCAGATCAGGCTTTGCAAGAGGAGTGATTTTTGACCCTTAAGGAGAGCAGTGTGTATGCAGAGAGTTAAAAAAACAAAAACAGGGCGCCTGGGTGGCTCAGTTGGTTAAGCGACTGCCTTCAGCTCAGGTCATGATCCTGGAGTCCCGGGATCGAGTCCCGCATCGGGCTCCCTGCTCGGCAGGGAGTCTGCTTCTCCTTCTGACCCTCCCCCCTCTCATGCTCTCTGTCTCTCACTCTCTCTCTCTCAAATAAATAAATAAAATCTTTAAAAAACAAAAACAAAAACAAAAACAAAACAAAACAAAAAACGCACTTTTTCTAATAAGATTCTATGGATTCCCCACTTTGGAAGACCGTTTTAGACTGAAGACCCAAGATGAGAAGCAGCACATGACTTCCGTCTGACCTCCCTTATATTCCCAATGTCCAGGCATGGTTCTAGGCCTCGCTGGACCTCCGGGTGGCCCAGTCCGCTAGCCTGGAGTGTCCCCGTGGCCGTCTAGCCAAGGCCATCCTACTCACACACTCCTTATAATGACTGTAGGGCACAACCCAATCACAGTGTGGGTCTCTGAGCAGATTTTTAACTTGGGAGGGAGAAAATAATATACATAACAAGAAATGTTCTCTGTGGTAACATTACTCATTTAACTCAGCAGATAATGAGTTTTGTGAGTTTTTCAGTAATTCACTGACACCTTCTCCCCATCTTTATGATAATTCTACAGCCTGTGCTTTTGACTCCATTTGCATGGGAGGTGCTCTTTGCCACCCTTGATAGGGAAGATAATGAGACCATCCTGCCACATGGGCTCATGCCCACACAGGATATTTAAAAAGCCGTATCTCCTGGAAATACCTGTCTGTGCAATCAGTGTGAACTCTCAGTGTTCCTATGAGAGCCAGCAGGTGTAGGTGACTATTGTCTAGAGCGAAGGCTAGAAATAACCCTTTGTTCAGAACCTTGTAAAGAAAGTCGGGTTGCCATGGTCAGAGTCCCTTGACCCGACGTTGCTGACAGGGTTGGACAAAATGGTATTCATAGAGGGGAACAAAGGTGGCTAGCAAGAGTTAACATGACCCTGATGGACACCTGACCTTCAGAGTAATATTTATTTTTGGAGATTTCCATTTAAAGCACGTGGTGGTATCAGTGGTACTTAAACTATTTTTTATTCCTGGATATTGCACACTTTGGCTTTTCGGTCATACCAGCTTGCACACTTATTCCCCTTCTCTGGGTTGGGCTAGTTGCTATGTGGTGAACCTGCCTCTTTGTTTTCCTGATAGGTCACAACTTAGTGATTCCGTCTTGTCTTCAAGTACATGACCACAAGCACTGAGTGGATTCACCTCGCTACCAGTTGATTTGAATGTGACAAAGACCAGTGCATAGTTGTCTGAGACTATACTTAATAGTTGACTGTGCAAGTAAGCCTGCTACCCCTTAGCTAACCGGGATGCCAGGGAATTACTAAAAAAATCTAATTAATACACGTTATTAAACATATTTACACACACTGAACTATTTCAAACCAGTAATGCTGGAATAAAGACAAAATAATACTGTGTATTTACATAACACCATAACACCTCTCATTCGAGAAATCTCAAGCCTTCGCTAACTTACTAAGCTGAACAACACCCCACGAGGTGTGTCGGAAGTAAGGTAGAACAAAACAAGACGCTGAAGAAAGGAGAGAAGCAAGTGTGCTTGCAGAGGGTGGTAAAGACTATTGGGGAGTCCCTTGGCATTTGAGTTCAAGTCCCCCCCCCCCAGGTACGAGAGCATGGACCGATTGTGGATTTTGCCTCCTCATCTGGCCACATGGCCCATTGCATAACTTTCCCTAGACCCAACTAAATATAATTTTCTTTTTTTTTCCCCTTAGCCAGAATTTTTTTTACCAGAGTGTGCCAATCTACTTTCCAGAAATGCCCCGAGGTGGTCAGACACGGCTAAGTCAGCGGGAAGGGTGTTGGTGAGCCCTGGTCTCCCCTGGCAGGGTCAGAGTTGATGGGAAGGTCAGGGTTGATGCCACGTCCAGCACCTCCCATAACAGGACTGGCCCAGCACAGTGAGCACAGAGAACGTCCCAGGACTTCCGTGGAGCACCTGGGGCAGCCCTGGAGCTCGGTGCGGTCGAGTGCCAGAACCCGTGTGAACACGAGAATATAAACAGGCCAATGGGAATAGTGAACTACACACTTAGATTTTTAAATAGCATACATTAGCATCTTGGAATGAATTTTGAATCTGATATTCTATTGGATTTCCAGAAAGTTTGGTGCTGGGATTTAGTACTCATTTGGTTATGCTCCACACTGAATTTATTCACCTGCTCCTTTGAGGAGAAAGAGGAACTTTCTCTCTGTAAGTCTTTCTCACAGCAACGCCTTGATTGTGGCTTAACCTTTAGGATTTGGGGATAATTTAGGTGTCACGGATACCCACGATAGGATAGCTTTCAGACACTATAATTTACGTGTCTCTGAAATGTAATAAATAGAGCTTTGTCTGGGTTTGGGAAATAATGTTTTCTTCCCAAACAGCTGTTCATTTGTATTAACAATTTCCTCTCTCTGGCAAGACAGTGTGTCTGTTTTATATCTAATCTTGTCTCCCATCACATTAGCTGCGTTCACCCCCTTTTTGCGGTAGTGGTTTTCTTATCTCTGAGCACCGCGGGCAGATGACAGAGCTGACCTCAGCGGCTTCGAGAAGAGACGCTACCACTCGGCGTTTCCCGAGCTTATCCCAGGTCAGGCCGGCCCTGCCTGCTTCGTGGGGCTGCTGATCCCACTGCCTTCTCATTCCATCTGAGACCAAGTGCAGGGTGAACGAATCTATTGCCCCCTTCTTCAGAGAGGCAGTTTCTGAGGCTGCTATAAGGTAGTCACAGCCAACTGTGGGCTCTGGCCATGAGGGCTACCCAAATACATCAGGTACTGGCCCTCTCCTCAAAGAGCTCACAACCCATCCAGGCCTACCCAAGACTTTTGCACGTGGGGAAAGGGAAGCAGAGGATCATGGGCGTGAGAATAGGAGTATCAGATAAAATCTCCCAACAATCTTGCGAGATGGACAGGTGGGACGAGTATGGTAACAATTACACTTTACTTTGAAGACATTTGGGCACAGAGAGGCTAAGGAGCACCCAATTCCCATGGCTGGTAGGCTGAGAAGCATACCCTTTGCTGCTCAATGTCTCTGAGGGTCATCGGAGGGAAGGGTAGTTAAGTGTGCCTTCTGAACCCAGATGGCTGGGCTTCACATACCGGCTCCGCCCACTTCTGGGCTGTGTGTTTGGGGCAAGCTACTTAGCGGGGGTGGCCTCAACGTCTCCATCTATAAACTTATGGCAATGGCGTTCGGTATCTCGTGGGGTTCTTAAGAGGATTGCGTGAATTAATACCCAGAAATGTTCAGAACAGTGCCTGGCACGTAGTAAGTACTCAACCAACATCAGCTGTGTGAGTTGCTTAAGTGCTCAGCATGGAGAACAACGTAATCAGAGCTCATATGTGCCCCACGAGGTGGGTGTGTGTTAAATAGGTCCTCCGCACACCTTCAGCTAAGTTAGAATAAAATGGTGTTTTTGTTCTCGTGCTATAATATAATCCAGGACTCCTCCAGCCATTGAAATTAATGAAGGACAAACAATTCACAGCGTCTGCCTCTGGGGAACGTGGTCTCGCTCTCAGGGGTGACAGTTAATATGCCGGGCTCCACCCCTGACAGATCAGGGTGCTGCCTCACGAAGGATGCATTCCAGAATACTCTTGAGAGACTTCCATCCTTTACGTTTGAAGCCCGTGGGGCACTTTGTGTTTCTACAACACTCAGTTCCAAGTATCACATCTCCCTTCACAATGTCTTATGCTCAGACCCTCCTGGAAGAGGCTATTGACTGCTGACTGAACACATGACCAGAGATCGCTGCATTTGGAAGCATCACAGTGATAGCAAAGTGGGTGGGTGAGTGGCTAAAATCCTATTCCATTTTGAACTGGGTTGAAGTCCACCATGAAACAGTGCCTTTGGAAATCAGTCCAGGTCCAGTCAGATGAGGGAGAGAGCAGAGGCTGGGGGTTACAGCCCCTGGGGTCCCTCTGCCCCAGAAGCCAGAGGAGAGACTCGGGAAGACCTCGGGGCTTTGTTTGGGGAACGCTGTCTGCTTAGGCACATATGTGCGCCACAGCTCCCATGGCCCCACGTCAGCATCTGATCAGCAGCCTCCAAATGTTCTAGCATCCCTAGCAGAGGATTTGGATTTGGAAGCCTTCTACTGATAGTTAATTGGTATTGAAAGACTATTCTCTTGATAAGAAATTTCTGACAATCTCGGTGATGTTACGCTAGATCCCAAGCATATAATGAGAGCGCTGTTGGTGTGTGTTTCTGTGTGCAGTGCATTCAAATGCACGTGTCGCGTCCTGCTGTAATTTCTCACTGTGCTGTCGGGAGCACCCAGCATTCAGGCTCTGTGGGAGTGCGCATAAACACACGGGAGGCTGGACACACTGTGGACCCTGTAGAATTTCCCAGCAGACGTGGACATTTGGTGGAGACAAGGAGTTTTATGCTAGGAAACTTCCTTGTCTAACGTCCAGTAGCTTTAGTTAAGTTGCATGCAAGGACAACGTGGTAGAGACAAAGGAGTGCCAGATTTTAAACAGAGAGATCTGGCTTTTAGTCCTGCCTTTTAGCTCTTTGACAGCTATTGTTAGGATCATGGGTTCAGAAGACAGACCTGGGATTGCCTTCTAGCTCTGCACTTACTATGTGAGTTAGGCAAGATATTGGTGGCATCTCCGATAAAATGAGGATCACAATAGTAGCAATAATACCTTCTTTAAAAGGTTGCTATTAATGATTTAAAAATGGCTGGATGGGGCGCCTGGGTGGCTCAGTCGTTAAGCGTCTGCCTTCAGCTCAGGTCATGATCCCAGGGTCCTGGGATCGAGTCCCACATCGGGCTCCCTGCTTGGCGGGAAGCCTGCTTCTCCCTCTCCCACTCCCCCTGCTTGTGTTCCTGCTCTCGCTGTCCCTCTCTGTCAAATAAATAAAATCTTTAAAAAAAAAAAAAAATAAAAAAAATAAAAATAAAAATGGCTGGAAAGGCACTTAGCACAGTAACTGCACAGAGGAAAGGCTTAATTAATAATAATAATAGCTCATATTGTTGATTGCTTTAGTTATTATTATTTTTTAAAGATTTTATTTATTTGAGAGAGAGAGCACAAGCAGGGGGAGGGGCAGAGGGAGAGGGAGAAGCAGGTTTCCCACTGAGCAGGGAGCCCAACACAGGGCTCGATCCCAGGACCCTGGGGTCACGACCTGAGCCGAAGGCAGACACTTAACTGACTGAGCCACCCAGGCGCCCCAATGTTATTTTATTATTGAATCTTCACTCATTTGATAGAAGAAACACTTCCTACATTCAGGGCTGTTTTCAGAGTTAGGTAAGCACATGTATGTGGAAGCACCTTGCATATGCTCAAGGCAGATGCCTAACGACTGAGCCACCCAGGCGCCCCATGGCATATGCTCTAAAGCACTTTATTGAAAATATTAATAATAATGATCGTATTTTCATTTATTGAGAATCTACAAAGTGCCAGGCACTTTACACACTGTCTCTAATTCTCCAAATAGTCCTGGGAGGTACTAGAATATTGGAAATGAAAGAAGCTTAGAAGAATTTGCCTGGGATCCTGCTCAGATTTCAACCTAGATTTTTTTTTTAGTTCTGAGTCATCACTCTACATAGCCGCATCTCAATGGTAACAACAGAATTGTCAATAATAATTTATTGTTCCTGTTGATAATAGAATCGTGCTCCCAGCATCTAGTCTGAGCCATGGTTCCATCATCAAGTGGTATAACATATGCTGCGTGTTATTTTATATTAATATGTATGATTTTGATGAAAGGCATTAACTACACACTCACGGACTTGCGTCTGTGTCCACCCATGAAGCCCAGGGCTAGGAAGGGAGTTCCAGAAAGCAGGAACGTGTCCCAGAGACCTAGGCAGCGGCTGTGTGGTCGGGAAGACTCACCGTCCCCAAGGGGGATGATCTGAAGGGCACACTTTTTGGATGGCTGCATTCTGGAACTTTCATCATAACATTCAATGCTTTTATAGTCGCTCCTCATGTTTTTACATTTCACTTACATGAATTTTCATTCATGGTATAGATTACAAGTAAATGGAATTTACAACTTGGTGCCCCCGCCTGCGTACGAGTTTGAACTAGCTTGTTGCTCGCCAGCCGACAATGGTCTGTCCGGTGGCCACCCCAGAGCCGGGGCAGACCCCCAGGAGGGTGCGGGCGTCCGGGCAGCAGTGTCCCTGCACACTTATGAAAAAAAAGAAGGTCAACTTTGCAACAGTGGGATATTTGGTTTGCTTTTTTACCAGCTCTCATTTCCACGGACTTGGAAAACCGCGCGTGGTCAACCAACACACGGTTCAAACACATTTACAAGAAGGTCGGAAACTTAGCTTTTCCCCTGTGGCCGAGTGGTGCCCCCGGTCGGGCTGTCCCATCTGCAGAGGGCTCTCTGCCCGGGTGCAGAGGGAAGGTCCCAGCTGTCCCCATGTCACCGAGGCTGTAGTGACTGCCCCTCACCCCCACTCTTCAGCATCCTGGCCCTGATTACTCACATGCGTCCACCAGGTTTAACTTTTTAGTTTGGAAGAAACCCATCATTTTCACCTGTGTCTTTCTGATTCCTGGCCTGATAAAATATTTTAGAATATTCTCCCAACCCTCCCCCTCCTCCCCCAACTGCTCTAAGTTACAAATGGCCAGATTTCAGTCATCAGGAGAGTAGAATGTATTATTTTTTTGCAGCCTGTCTTTCTGGGGGCCGGATTCCAAGGAGGCAGCCCGTGCGCTCACAGGCCAGGAGAGCCAGGATTTCAACAGTGTCAACAATCTTTGCTCATCACACCGAAAAGCAGTGTGTCGGCGCCGGCTCATTAGCATACAGCCGCGGCGTGCTTGCTAACAAAGCAGGCTCTGGGTATCTGCTAGTTTCGCAGCTTGTCTGTCTTCCTTGACCGAAAAGGTGAGGAGAAATAGCTTCAGGCAAGGGTGCTGTTCCTCTCCAGGGGGCAAGAGAGCATCACAAGGATTCCCAGAGGGAGAGCTTTGAAGTGGTTTGCAAGTCATCATGCTTTGGAAGAAGGGAGACCAGCCATCCTTTGTTTTTCTAATCTTGTTTTAAGATCAGGACTAGCAAACAGATCGCCATGTTGTTAAGTGAAAAACCGAGCGAGTCCTGAATAATTCCCGATCATCCCTTTAATAGTTTTGTTTCGTTAGGCAGCTTCCAAAGAAATAACTCTCTGTGGGCAGAGGTATACAGGCATGCCCTCCTCTCGGTCTGTCTCTCTACCCCTCTTTTGTTAGGGGGATGGAGGGGAAGAAGAAACGTACAAGCAGATGTGCTGCTAGATCTACAGGCTTCTGCCAACCATATGGCATCTTAAAGAAAGATGGTTGGAGCGTCTGGATTAGCAAAGAGTCGGGATGGGAAGCCATGTGTCGTGTTGGTACAAGCAGTTGCTTGAGCTCTCTCTAAATGGCTTCAGGAGATTGTGTAATGGAACAAATGGTCCTGCGAGCCCAGGAACAGCCTTGCCGCTGCTGGAGAGGCAATCGGCCCTCGGGCGGGTACTGCTTCCCTTTTTCCTCCCCCAGTGTTCTGTAGTCTTCTTTTAGGGTTCTTTGAACTCCCAGAACTGACTCAGAACTTTGCAACTTCGAACAATGCCCCGGCTCTCCCCGCCTGGATGTCTGCCTGAACTCTCGTCTCTCTCCGACCTGGGAATTAATGAGGCTCCTGCTCCCTCTGCGGGGGCCCCCGGCGCAGCGCCCCCAGCCTCCAGCACCTCCTGACAGAGGCCTTTCCCCCAGGAAGTGGCTGGGCTAGGAGGACATGTGTCCTCCCCACCAGAATTTCCAGAAACCCCAAGAGATGGAAACTCTTTCATTCCTTAGTGGGGTCAGCTCAGAGTTTTACGTGGTCCCAGGGACTGAGCACCTAAGAGATTGTCCCTTCACTATTTTGGATCTCGCATGTGACATTTTAAAAAGATTGTACGAATTCCACAGCAGTGGATTCTTTGGACTTTTCGGTGACACATGCCATTTACTGAGCACTTTCACTGACCTCAGGACTCTACTCCCCGATACAAAGTGTAAATGTAAGTTTAAGAGTTGACACACTGGGTTCTGGCAGGATTTTATCTGTGGTCAAGTTCTCTGTCCCTTCTTGTTTTGAGAGATGGAAGCAGAAGGAGCCCAGAGACCTCCCAGAGAGAGCACATCTTTGGAGTTGTTCTCTTGGCCAAGCCCTTTGGACATTTCAGCTGCATTCTAGGGCCAACAGATCTTATTTTGTTGTCATTTCAGAGCCTCTGCATATACAGTGCAGCATGTCTAGCTGCTGGAAGTTGGGTCTGCCCCTCAGTGGGATGGATGACCGACTCCGGGGCGCCATGGGGTATCATACATTGTGGTTCCCGGAAGGTGCAATGAGTAGCTGATTCAGTAAAAGAACTGGTTGATTTTTCTGGCCAGATGATCAAACCAGTTTGATGACCTAGCCGGACGGGTCGGTGGGAGTCCCTGGTCGGTGCTTGGTTTGCACCGCACACCTGGGGAGCAGAGAGCACTGGACCAGAACACCTCCTCCGTGGTTTGAGCCGCCACCTCCCTGATGAGAGGTGGGGAGCCCAAATGGACAGGCCCCAGAGAATGGGAGCGAGTAAGAGGTTACAAAAGTGTAAGCTCTGGTCAACTGTGGGAAATAGGAAGCTACCTTGTTTACTGCAACTTCTATCAAAGGTACTTTGAGCAGTGAAAATACAGTGTAGTTTATTTTGCTGTGTAATGATGCAAAGGCTTCCTCCCCCCCGCAAAAAAAAAGGCAACCTAGAGCATGTGGGACTGGGCTCCAGTGGGAGGAAAGGGCACAGCATCTAGAAATCTGAACCTGTCTTCACATTGTCATCGTTTTTGTGTACTTGCGGCTGAGGCAGATGATTTTTCCTGTCTGACACGGGGTCATCTGAGAATCACTTGGAGATCGTTACCGATTTCTTTCATAAATATTTTCTGCAAGGATACCCATGTCACCCAGAAATTTCGGATAAAGTGCTATTTCATTTCTGTGAATACTTTGTATTAAAAAAATCATTCCTATCTCATGTATACAGGTTAAAAAACACATTCCTTTGTGTGCCCCCCCCACCCCGCCCCCAGCTCATTTCACGCTGAACACCTTAAGTGTTAGGCTGTTCTTACTTTGTCTTCTGAATGTAGGATCTGGGGCGAGGAAGGAGGGGCGCAGAGGGGGAAGTGTAATTCTAATTGTTATCTACCAATTGGAGGAAATTACCACTTTAATCCCTTTCACCATCCAAGTGTACATGGGCCCAAATTTGTCAGCATTAGAATTTCTTGAAACAATGCAATTAAACTGCAACATATTTCCTAACATTCTTAATTAAGACAGTAACTGAAAAATGTAGATTAACAGAAGTTACTGTTTTTATCAACACATTTTCTTTCCCGCCACCGTCACACCCCCTCCCCCAACCCGTTTTGCTTTAAATGTCTGATGTCAGTTTCGTCCACATGTACATTATGCACATGGCACCGAAGAAACAAAGTAAAAAATTCTCTTTTAATTCTGAGCTGCATGCCCAGCGCCACATGCACTGTCTGTTACATGTCGCTTCTTATGAGGTTCATGCTGGGAGTTTCTTTTTAAAGGCAAAGTGTTTCTGAAGGAAAGAGTTCAGGTTGCGCAGATTGTGTTAGAAAAACCCCACTCTCTCCGAGTGGAATTAATATACTGATTATTCTGTGCAGGCTCAAACTGGCAGCGTGTGCAAAAGTTCAAGAGTATCTGGGAATTGAAATATGGACGAGAATCCGAGAGAATGAGTGCAGACAAAGCAATGGGAAGTACTATTTAGAAGTGAAACTGAGGGTAACTTTGTAAGGATGCAGAGGGAATTTAAGTAAGAACAACTGTGTCAGAGCAGCACTCGCTTAAATTATCTCTACGGAATCAGAAAGTCCTGTTTCTCAGGGCACATTTTAGGACAGATCTTAAAACACAGTTGGGTTATTGGACAATAACCGGAGGGCGGATAAAGCAGTGTCATTCCCAGTACCTTTTAACTTTTCATTTCCTTGAGTTCTTCAGATGTGTGTGGCACTTTCAATTAAGTGACAGGAGCAGCTTAATCACCAACAGAAATTAAAGCGGGCTGTAGTATTTCTTTGGCCTATTGGCCAAGATGTTTTTCCTGTTCAAATCTGAGTCCTCCACGATCACCAACAAACGATTAGTGTTTGGTTCATGAATAAGGACTTAAAAGGTAAGAAAAGCAAAGACAGTCACGCAGCACCTTTCCCGTCCCAAGGAAACCAAACTTTGTTCACACTGCTGCTCAGGGGAAAGAAATGGGGACGTGAGCTTGCAGTTAATGAGGCTTCCGCCCATCTCCTTTCTCGACCGCCACGTCGGCTTAATCCTCTCCTTCCGCCAAAGCGCAGAGCCCCGCGCGCCCCGCGGAGCCGCCCGGGCCCCGCAGCAGGTGCGGGCACCGCCCCGGCCCCCTCCCGCCGGCCGCAGCCCGGAGGTCGGGGGCGGGCGGGGAGCCGGCGGCCGCGCGGCCCGGAGAGCCGGGCGCCCCCCCCGCCCCGACGCCCCCTGCAGGAGGGGCGGCCTTTGGCCCTGGGCGCACTCGGAGGCGGCCCGAGAGCAGGTGCAGGTGCAGGTGCGCGGCGGGCGCGCTCGGAAGTGGCCAGCGCGCGGTGGGAGGCGGGCTGCGAGCTCCTGGGCGCTCCCGACTCGGTCCAGGGGATTTCGCTACAACTCTCAGATGAAGCCTCTCTTTGGCAGCCTCTAGGATTTGGAGGGCGGGTGGGTATACATATGACAACTACTACCTTCTGTTTGGCAGTTGCTCTTTTCTAAAGCAGGAAATTATCCCTGGGGATGATTTAGTTGCAGGGTCCTCCCATTGCCCTGAGAGTCAGGGGTCGGGAGGATGTCCGTATTCCACACCTACACCTCTTAAAATGCCGGTTTGCAGCCCGTGGGGAGAGGCACTGGCAGGGTAAGGCTGTCCCCAACCTCCCACCACCGTCCCCCAACACAGGCCCCGCTGCCTGTCCTCTAGCCCCTTACCTCCTGCCGCAATTGGTGGTTCCCACTGCTACCCGATCACCACCACCAGGGAACTGGCCTATAGAGATTGATTGCTGTATGGACGATTTAGCATACCTGGGGGTTCTTCTTCTTAAAGCCTGGGCACTGCTGCCCACAAGGGATTCCTAGTCTAGCCAGCAGGAGCTCACTAGGGGGCCATGACAGAGGGTGGCTGTGGGGTCAGGGCCTGAGCCCCCAGGAAGTCTCCTCCTTCCCTTTCTTTTCTGTTCCTCTCATTCAGGAAATCTTAATTTAGGAAGGCTACTTATTTTGCTGGTTAGGAACACCCACCCAACTGCCATACAGAGAAAACCCCTGACCCTCTTTGCGACCATCCCGTGGGGATGCTCCCAGGACCCTGATTTGAACCCTGTCTCCCCTGCTATCTCAAGGACTGCACGCCTTGGACACATAGCTGGCTTCTGCTTGGAGCACCTAAGAGTTGATTGATGACAGGGAGGCGGTGGTAGCCTTCCTTATTCCAGAGCAATCTTAAATTCGTTCTCCCTGCCCCCTTCCTCAGGGCCACAGCGGTTTCCTGAGCAACTTGGGGCATTTTCTCTACTGGTCCTCTTTTTAAAAAAATAGAGGAAGGAGTGTTGGAAGCCTAGACTGGTTCTCTTGCCACTTTTAAAATTCATCATTTCATAGCCCAAACATTAAACCGTGGATGGAATTGGTTCTTTCTCCCCCACCATAGCATGCAACCGGGCAGGATTGGACTCTTCCTTCTGCTGCCCAAGCCCACCGGAAAGCAGACGAGCTCTCCAGCCCGTCTCCGCCGGCCCTTTGAGCTGGAAGACTTCTGCCGCCACATTATCCCAACACTCATCACTGTGTGGAGGACCCCCTTTTACTAAATGATTTATTACTCTTAGCAGAATTCCTTTGGCTGCAGATTTTATTTCTGAGTCACTCTGTTCAGCTCAATTGGTCGCCTTCAGTTACCGTGGCAACCAGCAGATGGGGTTCTTTGACAAGGGTCAGCGGGGAGGCTGCCTGGGTATAGACTCTAGAAGGAAGAGGAGCTAAATAAAAAGCTTTCAGCACTGACAGTTCCATAGTGGATGGCCAGGAGTACTTATCAAATTACTTGCATTAAAACGTAATTAAGATGTGTGCCAATCAACGTACCCTAGTGATTGGATCTGGTTACTTAGCGGCCGTGGGCTCGCTCTTACTCCATCACACCTCTGTGACCAATTCGCCCATCTCAAGGATGGTCAAACGTGAAGGAAACAGAGACAAGCTCAGGACAGTGTGAACCTGCTAAGTCCAGGACCACTCCCAGAGGACTGAGCGTCTGGGAGCACCAGGGGGACCTCGCTGGAAAGGAATCCTCATGCAAACACCACACTGCTGGGGAAACTCCAGAGGGTTGGGGGCACCTGGGTGGCCCAGTCTGTTAAGCGTCTGACTCTTGGTTTCTGCTCGGGTCATGATCTCGCAGTCATGGGATCGAGGACTGCACTGGGCTCCGTGCTCAGCGCAGCATCTGCTTGAGCTTCTCATTCCCTCCCCCTCTGCTCCTCCCCCTCCTCAAATAAATAAAATCTTTAAAAAAAAACTCAAGAGGGCAACTGGGCAGGAGCCTCATGCGTTCTGATAGTTCCACGCCTGCTTTTAAGACACTTTGATTGCATTACAAATCGTATTCATCAAAATAAAACTGATCTTTTAATTGTGCCAGATAGAGGGTACTAAATAGACATGGTATCTAAGTGCAAAGGATCTTTTCGGTGAAAGAGGAAAAGGCACATTTTGGGATCAGTTGACAAAATTAGAAATCAATAGGTTAGATAAGGGTATTATATCCCTGTTGTGGTTACTGCAGTTGATAATATACTATGGTCTATGGGAGTGTCTTTATCATTAGGACGTACAGTGAGGTCTAAGTTCATGGGATTTGCTGTCAGATGGCTCCGAAAGCAATAAAAAATATACGTGTGTGTGTGTGTGTGTGTGTGTGTGTGTGTGTGTGTGTGTATAGGGGGAGAGAGAGCAGAATAATAAATGAGTTTAAATGATAACAGTAGGTGAATTTGGATAAAGGATATGTGGGATTCTTTGTACTATTCTTGCAACTTTTCATAAGCATGATATTATTTCCAAATAAACAGTTTTTAAAAAGAGGATGCCTAATATTTAGGTTTAGGTAAGGAATGATATGAGAGGCAGTCTGGCTTTTTCTGCTAGGGCTTCTAAATGGCCATGAGCCAGATGCAGCCTGGATTTTACTCCGCAAACATTGGGATTTTCAACCGTTTTCAGTCTTCTGTCCCATTTCATTTTGCCCAGTGGAGCTGGGCTCTCCCTCACTGCTTCTGCTTTAAAAAGAGCTGGCAAAAGGTGACTGAGGCTTAAAGCAAGGAATCCCCTGTGTTCTTTAGAGGCTAAGATTCTTGATGCATCAGCTCTGGCCCCTGCTGTTTCATGGTGCAGGATCCCTTCTTCCTGCCAGGCCCTCCAAGGGGATCACAGGCTCGGCCCGTGTCACATAGCACTTGCTCTTTGGGGTGACAAGGCAGTGATGCAGCAGATGTTCTCGGTGTTCTGTGGGGAAGCTGAGGCTCATTTCCAGGGGAAGCTCTGTTTTCAGCAGTTGGTCTGTGAGAGAGACAGGGTGACAGTGTCCAAGGCTTCAGGGACACGGTGAGCCGGCCGGCAGCAAGCTTCCCACATGGGTCTCCGGAGCTCTGGGCCTCCCGTTTGTGCATCCTTCATGCCCACACCAGTCTGGACTAGTCAGTGTGGTGTCTAGGCTGAAGAGTCCACAAACTGGTTGGTGACGAGATAAAAACAGAAACAGTGTTTAGAAATTATTATTATTTTTTTAAGATTTTGAGAGAGAGCGTGAGCACAAGCAAGGCAGAGGGGCACAGGGAGAGGGAGAAGCAGGCTTCCCGCTGAGCTGGGAGCCCGACACGGGGCTCGATGCCAGGACCCTGGGATCATGACCTGAGCCGAAGGCAGATGCTTAACTGGCTGAGCCCCGCCAGGCGCCGCTGTGTTTAGAAATTCTTATAGCCATCAGTGCAGCAGTGTCTCATGGTCCCGAAACTCTATATCGGCAATAGCGTGGAAGTGTAAAAACGAACGAAAAGCAAAGCCCAAACTGGCTCCCTCCCCCGAGCCAGGTGGCAGCGTGCTGGCCAAGGGGCTCCCCCATCCCCAGGCCTCAGAGAGTGGGTCACCTTTCTCAAGGTCCTTACCTAAAATCTGTATTTTTTGTAGTATGGAATAGAAGTCAGGCCTTTTTCGAAAGGATTTAGAAATGCTCCCAAGAGCACTGGGTTTGGAGTCAAGAGACATGGGTTTTGGTCCCAGATTTACTACACACAGGCTGTGTGACCGTGGGTTCACCGTCAGGGGCTGGACTGAATGACCCCTAAGTGCCTCTCAGCTCTCAAATGGCCTGATCCTTCTGAAGAGAAGAGCAGGGGCTTTCCCCCACTCGCTGCCCCTACACAGACCCCGGTTCCACTTCCACAAGGAGCCAAGGCTGACTGCAAATTTGAGGGCGTGAAAAACTAAAGGGGCGCCACAGGAGCATAAATTCCCTTGGCTGGCAATGTAAACTCTCCCCAGAATTGCAGGACCTTTAGAATGAACGACTCTGTTACAATCACTGTAGAACAGGGTGGATTTGAGCAAAGGAAGTTTGAATGGCAAAGCAGCCATCGAAACTGCCTTCATGTTCTAAGTGAGGGTGACCAGCAGCTAAAATATGTTCCAGACTCCTCGCCGCTTGGCTTCTTCTCGCTGACTCTGTGCAGTCACGTTAATGAGACAGAATTATGGAACTTGTGGCAAGCGATTTTCAAGTATTGGAACCAAGTGTACAGCTTTGCATGAAGATGGCTTATTCACCACAGTTCATTACCTAGCGCACTGAGGAGGGTGATTGGGTTTTCAAGCTTGAACTTGGGCAATGGGTGTTGTTAGGACCAGAGCTGCCTGCAGGGTTTGAAGATGCGGACACAGCGAGGCTGTGTAGAGTCCCGGTGCTGTGGGATCATGACTCTGTCATCCCCGAGCCCAGCGGCTGGCAAACTTTCTCTCTAAAGGGTCAAGTCGTCAACATTACATAGAATTTTCGCATCGCAAAACGTTATTTTTCCTGGGATTTTTTAAATTAGTCATTTAAAAATGTAAAAACCACCCTTAAGTGGCAGACTATACAAAAACAGGCAGCAGATGGGCCCTGGGGTGTGATGTTTGCTGACCCCTGTTCTAGCTTATTCTCTCATTTCACGTGGGAGGAAACTCAACGTGATCACGTGCTTTGCTTAACTTCTCCTGACTGACATCCAAGCTTGGGAGTAGACTACGACAGTTTCCATTTGGACAGTTGGCTGTTCGAGGATCAAAGTTGGAGCCATGGAAAAAACAATTATTCTCCATGAGAACTCATTTTGCATGCGGGAGTAATACTGGGAATTACTGCCTGCCAGTAGTTCCCACACCCGAGAAGGTATGAGCATCACCCAGGGGTCCTATGAAAACGTATACTGCTGGGCCCCACCCCAGAGCTGCTGATTCAGGAGGTCTGGAGGTATTCTCTTCTCAGTTCTAGAAATGGAGAGTGTGAGGTTGACGGAGATCTAGCCTCCTGCCCGAGGAGAATAGGTAGTTCGTGGTGGGAGTTTGAAGTCATGTCTCCACGTCCAAGTGCAGCAGTCACTCGTCTGTTGGAGGATTCTTTTAAGTTAGTGGTGAATTTCAGTAGCATATTTCAAGTCATTTAATGTATGTTATGCTCTTTCGAAGTTATCACATATGAAAGCATACTGATACTATAGATGAAATCACAGGTCTTCTCTTTTGTATAAACAGTATCCATTGGTAAGTAGTTCGTTCATTCTGATGCGTTTATCCAGCACCTCGCTAAGTGCTGCAGATGGAGAGCTGAACGAGACCCCGTTCCTGTCCTTGGGGAACCCGAGTGAGTTCAGTGGGAGTGGCAGACAAGCCACGATGATAGTAAGTGGATGGGAGCACAGTGGGACTGCTGGGATGGTGGGCTGCAGAAAGATCGGGAGAGTTGAGGGGCCAGTCTTCAGAGCCAGGAGTCTGAGCCCTGTGGATTGGAAGGGTGAGGGAGGAGGTGACTGGAGGTGGTCCCACCCATGAGAGACAGACACAGAGTGAGGAGCATGTCATTCGTGCCATGGTCATCCTGGAGTTGTCTGAGCTTAGACAGATGACTAACTTCTGTGCCTGGCTTTTCTCAAGCAAGAAACGATACCTACCTTTTGGTACTGTTAGGAGGGTTAAATGAGTTAGCAAATGTAAAATGCTTACTACTCGCTGGGAATAGTAGAGAAGTGAGTGCATCTTTTATGGTCAGATATTTGCACCCTTTAAATCCATATGTTGGTTGAAAACCATTCTTCATTTCCAGGAGGAGGCCCCCTGTCCCAGTGAAATCGTGGGTCGGAGCGTTTGAGAACACTTATCTAACAAGGGGAGGGCAAATTTTTACTATAGCCAGAATGACCAAAGGAAGGGGCGCCGGTCTGAAAACATTTTAGGAGGAAGGATATTTGACCACCACCCCAACCCAAACCAAAACAACACAAAAACAGGAAGGAAGAGAAAAAAAGAAAGACTCCACAGTAGTTGGTAGGAAGCTGCTGGGTGAAATTAGTAAGGGAAACGAAAACCTCTCATCTAAAAAACCTGTATTTATGGGGATACTGGCCACCTCTGGAGGAAGAAGGGGGTGGGCCTGGGGATGACCACGGGGGCGGTGGCCCCTGGTTGCTGTTACCAGCCTCATGAGTGTTCATTTGATTAGTATACCCATAAGTTATTTACACACTGCATATATTTTGTATGTATCACATACAACATAAAAAATTTAAATATATGTACTCACTTGCTTTCACAGTATTCACAGCAAATGAGTGTCTGAAGCATAGGACCAGAGCCGGCAGCTCGCAGGGCTTCTGTTTTGCATAAGATATTTTACCCAGCCCACTCAGCTCTACAAAGTTGTTTTCTATTGCACCACTTGCTCCATCTTATCCTGAAGTCTTGCATATTTAAAAAAAAGAAAAACGCTGGTTGTGATCATGCCGGCGGGGTGTGGCAGGGAGGATCGCTGTTGGATCAATAGAGCGGTGTCCAGGCCCAGCGCACAGAGCAGCCCCCTCACATCTGATCTGTGGGCTTCAGAAACCCAGGCCCACTTGTTTCCATGGTAACCGCGCCCCCCCCCCCGCGCCCCCCCTCCCCCCGAGCCTTTGCCTCAGCCAGCCCATGCTGACCGCTCTGCTCCAGCCTAGCTGCAGCTGCTCTCCGCTCCCCGCCCCTCCCGCCAGGCCCCCCACTCCTGCCCGGTGGTGGCGGTTACACAACCACAGATCCTTAAGGAAATGGGCCCTGCCCCTGCAGTCAGGGTGGCGAGCCCAGCCCGGGGTAGACAGTGGCCCGCAGGGGCCCTTCCTCACAGACTGTCTGAGCCCTCGGTGCCCTCAAGGGCAAGGCGCACCAGCTGCCTCCTGGGGAGGGCTGGCCTCCTGCCCTAGGCCGGCCTGGCCGCGGCTCTGCTGGGTGCTGCGAGTGCACAGGGCAGATGCCAAGTACGTCCCAGGAGCATCTGGGAGGGACGGAATAGCTGCCCAGTCCAGAGATGAGCTGCGCGCAGGCCTTGGGTAAGAAGGTCCAAGTTAGGGATTGAGCTCTGGAATCAGACGCTTCCCCTGATCTCCCCTGCTGTGTGTGGTTCGCAGGCTGTTGGGGGCTCCTTCTCGCAGGAGGGCCTGCTGCCCAGACAGACTCCAAAGCAGGCCCCGGGAGGGCGGCCCCAGTCTCTCCTCTAATTCCTCCGTGCCATGGGGAAGAAATGGCTCAAAACAAGGGACCCAAACAGAACAAGAAATTGCAAGCTCTCAGATTGACACTTACACTCAGAGCTGAACCTTGAAAATAGGAGGGGTCCCGCTCCAGGTGGAGGGACCCCCCAATGCCGAGAACATACATGGGAGAGCAGAGGGGCATCTGGGTGGCTGGAGAGCAGGAGTCCTTGCAGGGCCAAGACGGGGTGAGATCGTCCAAAGGGTCAGTCAGGGTGCCCTTGTCCATGTGAGAAGGCTCTCCCTCGGCTCGGCCTTCATGCCCCTGCCCCTGGCCAGTGCTCCCGCCCTTCCTAGCAGCTCCCTGGCCACCACCCCGTTACCTTGCTTCTTTTCTCGACAAATACCTGTGCCCTCTGAACTGGGGCAGAACGGGAAGGCTGCGGAGCAGGGGTTTCCCCTTGCTTGCCCGGCTGGCCTGCCCCCTTGCCTCGGGGCTGGGGTGGATGGTGAGGGCCCCAGTCTCTGCTGCAGGTGCCCCCCCCCCCCCCCCTGGGGGAGCCTGGCACCCTTTGCCTCGAGGAGTTCCCCTCCCTCCTCCACACTGGTTCAAGCCCCTTCCATCCTCAGCACCCCTCCGCTCCCTTGCCCTCAGCCAAGCCCCTCTCCCCCTTTCCAGAACGGTCTCCCCTCTTCCGTCCCTATAAGCGGGCTTCCACCGCACCTCCCTACTGACAGGGCGGGCAGCCGGGGCCAGCCGGTCCATGGTTTGTTCCAGCACCAAGTGGCATCTCACGCAAAGGCCCCCTCTTCCTCCTGGAAAGCGTCTCCTCGCTTAAGCTCCAGGTCCTTCTCTCCTGGCTGTCCTCCTTCCTCTCGGTCAGTCATCTGTCTCTGTGGCTTGCTGGCTCCCGGCCCCCTGCTAGCCTGTAAATGTGGCTGATCCCCGAGGCCTTGCCCTGGCCCACTGCAGCAGATGTGCAAAGCTGGTAGCCTCCAGGGGGCTTGGATGCCTATATAGAGATTTTTAAATATTTTATTTATTTATTTACTTGAGAGAGAGAGAGCACCCAAGCAGGGGGAGGAGCAAAGGAAGAGGGACAGGCAGGCTCCCCGCTGAGCATGGAGCCCAACTCGGGGCTTGATCCCAGGACCCCAACATCACAACATGAGCAGAAACCAAGAGTTTCGACGCTCAACCGACTGAGCCACCCAGGCGCCCCAAGGACACCTGTATTTTGAACAAACTTGAAAACCTCTGCCAGGCTTTCCTGAGTGAATCTTGCCCCGCGTTCATGGCCGCACCTCTCAGCAGGTGCAGCCCACATAGCTGGACATCCAGACAGACCTGTCCCAGGCCCCAGGCTGTGTACCTGCTCGGTGGGTGCGCGGCTCACAGGTACCTCCCCCTGACTCCAGAACTAATACCCCAGGCCTGTCCCTCCTCCCATCCTCTCTTTCCCGGTGCAGGGACCACCACCGCCTGGAGGACCAGGTCCACGTCTGTTGGTTTGGCTGCAAGCTTGCTGGGGCCAGCATCACTGACGCTGTAAGCAGCCTGCGGACTCTGGTCCAGCTCTCGGTTCTCGGACAGCATGGCCTTTGCAGCACCCCTTCTCCTGTGGGGAGCCCCTCCTACCCACCCCCCCCAAAGACAATACCCATTTTTCTTTCGCATCCTGACTTACCGGCTGAGTGGCCTGAACCAGCTCTTATCCTGTCTGTGCCTGGGTTTCCTCATCCTTAAAGTGGGGATAAGACTAGTTCCTGCCTTGTGGGGTGGTCGTGAGCACTTAGCACGGTGCCTGGCATGTGGTCAGCACTCTGGACATGGTCTGTTTCCTGGGTAGGCGCCAGCGCCCTGGACCCCACGCTTGCCCCGTGCCCACTGGTTTCCCTGCTTTCACTCAGTCTAGTTCAAGTGCTGAAACTTTCCCTTTTCCAGCTGGTCTCTCCTTAATTGGCTGGGAGCCCCACCCCCCCAAATTCCACCCCCCCACCCCCCTCCCCGCCACCTCCAGGGACCAGTTGTAATTCCTGATGTATTCCCAGTATCTACCCTATAGTACTTGACCCATGAGAGGTGCTTACCAAGGAAGGGTTGACCGGTTGATTTGTTGAATTAACTCAATGAACAAACCATTCCTTAACAATAGTTAAGAACATCTCCGAGCTCGAGCGCTTCCTGTATGGCTTTGTGCAAGTTCACTGAACCTCTCAGCGTCAGCTTCTCATCTGTAAAATGGGATGTTAGCACCTACCTTTTAATTCGATAATCCGTGCGGGGGGACTACGCTCAGGGCTCAGTAAACGTTAGCCGCGCTCCGTGGTTGGAACTGCAGCTGGGGCTGGCTGAGCGCGAGCACTTAGAAGGACAAACATGAGAGCCATAAGCAGCATGGAAAATAAAAGATGACTTTTGTGTCACAGGACACCCCAAGATATCTCTTCTAACCGATGGTAGTGAAACCTCCAAGAACAGAGTAGAAGCAGGGTTGTGCGGTGTTTGGGGCCGGCTGTTGCAAGAAATAACTTGTTAATTAAAAAAAAAAAAAAGTCTTCCCAATATTCCTAAAACACCTCAAGAGGGCTGCTATTGAAATTTATTTCCTTAACCGAGTCCCTTTTATCTAAAATCTGGGTTTCCTTCTTTGTTTCTGTCTTTTAACAAATGTGGGTTTGGGTTTGTTGTTGTTTTTTACCTTTTCTGAGCTTGTGACTGACTTTGTCGCAGCACGTGAGTGACATAATAGAGGCTGACCTTGAACAAGAAGGGAGCATGTCTTTTAAACGGGGAAGAGTCCCCCAAGATGGACTGCCCCGGGGTGTGCAAGTTGGCTCGCACTGTGAAGCTGGCGGGAGCTTCTGCCTCAGGGAAGGAAGGCTCTCCTGAGGTCCTTACTCCTCACTTCATTGGTGGTACTTCTGCAGGACGGCACCCAGCTTGATTCAGCCACTCCGGGTGGGGCCTGGGTGCTCTCAGGTAATCGCCGCCGGCATCTGAAGCCTACGGTTTGCAAAACGCTGCCAACAGAGCCTGGCCTAGGTCCTGGGGGCTCCAAGGGAGGAGGGTCTAGGCAGGAACTGGCCCCCTTTCTGGCTGTAAGCCAGTGTGGCTGGCCCAGGGCCGGCATTTTGTGCTGTGAGGAGAGCAGGGTTTGGCTCAGCCCATAGCTCTGGATCAGGCAGCCACCTCTTTCCAGGAGCCCAGAAACACACACTGAAGCCATCAGTCCATAGGACTGTTATCCCATTTGATCAAAGCACAGGGCAAGGGACCACATGGAGAAAGGCCACTCCTGGCGCCTTGTTGCCGTTAAGCCTTAATGGTGTCATCCATTTATCCCGTGTTTCTGTTGCATTTGTTTCCAGACAGCATGAAACCAGTGGGCTACTACCTGGCTAGCGCTTAGCCTGGGGCTGTCGCCACACCCAGGACTTGATTGGGGGAGGAGGGAAGCCACCCAAGGGTTTAGAGAGCTCAGCTGCTAATGATGATGCTTGTCGTCTGATTCAAATATCCAAGCAGCAGGTTGTCTGCTTCTCAAGGAAAAAGGCTCTTCTCCTCACCTCTGCATCTTCTACGGGCCCACTCCAGTGCTGGGCAGCAGAGCAGATGCTCAGATGAGCAGTGGCTGCCTGCATCTGTCGGTGTGTCAGCCCGGGCAGAGTGCCCCTGCCCCGCGCCACCCCAGCCCGCTGGCGGGGCTTCTGGGCCGCCCTGGGATGTCCTCGCCCCTCCAGGAGACGGTGCAGGAAAACTCCCGTTTGGTCTGACGCCCGGGGGTGGTTTTGAGGCTGCTCTCAGAAAACCTTGTCCCCATGTGACAGTGTGATGGGTGGCCGTGGGGACAGAGGGGGCTTCCCACAGCTGCAGTGCCTGGCTTCCCCAGGATCGGAAGCAGGGTCACAGGGGCCAGGGGGCATTACTACCGTGTATGCAATGTCGAAGCAGGAAACCGCTCACACTTGGTTGGAACATCGTGGTGTTCGGTTCTGCCCCAGCCTGATCTGGGACACTGGGAGGCCAGTCAGGGCCGAAGCAGCTGACCCTGGCCCTGAACAGCCACACACACAGGAGGGAAGAACTAAGTCCTGCCCTGGCTTCTTCCTTGCGCTTTTTCCAGAACCCAACGGAGGCTTGAGGCTAGGGGGCGGGGCTTGGGCCTGTGGGCGGGGCCAGACGGCGGCCTCCCGCGCAGGGGGCAGGGCGGGCTGTGTGAGCCTGCGTCCTGCTGCCTGGGCGCGCCCGCCGCTGGCTCTCGGTTGCCGGCTCCTCTCACTTGCTGCAGTAGGAAGTAGCAAAAGGCCGGGGTGTGCTTGAAGAGGGGGAGCCTGTAGTGCGGGAGGAGGAGGACGAGACCGGGGTGGGGACGTGAGTGTGCCTTCGGGGACGGCTTGAACAAAGATGCCCACAAAAATCCTTCCGAGGTTGAGAAGGGCGGGCAGGGCCCGCGGTCAGTGCAGTCTCGGAAATGGACAGGCTTCCAGGTGGCAGGAGAATCTGGGAGAGCATGAACAATACTAGAGTGTCATTAGGTTTCCCAGAATGTAGTTTTACCCGTCTGCAGGTGCCGCCTCCCTGTTGGGTTAGGAAAGGAGTCCGCCCACCCCCAGTTCCGGGTCTCTGCCCTCGTCAATGCTTGGTTGTGCTGGGAGCGCACGAGAAGCTTGGCCGGCCACAGGAAGGCTTAACCGGAGGGCAGCCTGACACCAGTGTCTACACATCACCTCATGGCCTTTGACTCAGTGAGTGTTGGACATGTAGCCTGGAGTTTGAAAAGCATCTTGAGCTTTTAAAATCCTTTCCCTGTGAAAATACAAGTTAATTTCACCATTGGTGCTTTTGGCCGGCCAGGAAGGGTGCAGGATACAGCCAACTTCTTTACAGAACGGTTCTGTGCAACTCTAAATTTAATCCAAAGCCTACATTTCCAGGGGTGAGTGTGCTGTAGGAAGCCGTCTGTGGACAAATGAGGATAATAGTTTGAGTGAATTAGCAAGTCTGGAGAGGAGGACCCATCAGCAGAATGACAAATTTAGGATCTTTAAAGACATCTGGTCAGCGATGCCGGAGCTCATGATTGACTGAGTGATTAATAATGGAAAACCCTTAGTTCAGTGTTTCTGCTGTCCCTCACCCACTTCCCCAGCCAGGGCGGGCCGTCTGCTCCAGCCTGCCAGAGACGTTTCCAGCTGAACAATGGAGGCATTTAGGCCCCTCATCCTCGACCTCTGTGAGTTTAAGGTTTCAGTTTTGCTTCTCCTTATCCAACTTCTCTGTGTGTGTTTCCTCATTGACAACTCCTGGAGAAGGCTCCTGATTCCCTTTCACATTTGATACAATTCCATTCAGCTTAATCAGTGCTGCGTTCCAAGAGCCTACTGGTGGCCAGCACCTCGCCCCTCAGGGTCACCTGGATTTACAGCTCCGGGTTCACCAACCAGGGCTTCCCTTGGACACGCACAGCAGCAGGACGCATTGAAGGGCTGAAGTTGGCCATTGCCCCCCTTGCTCGCTGCAGCTGGTTGCCCCCGCGTCTCGGGACCCATCCCTAACTCTGTGGTGGATCTCTCTGCAGGCTAAAGCAGCTGGACAAGCACAGCCAGGCCACGGCCCAGCAGCTGGTGCAGCTTCTCAAAAAGCAGAACCAGCTTCTGCTAGAGAGACAGAGCCTGTCAGAAGAGGTGGAATGTCTGAGATCCCAGGTACTGTGCAAACCCAGCGCAGGGGTGGGGGGCCGGGGTAGTCCTCTGGGCCCGCTTACCCACCAGAGAACACAGCAGCGTCTGTGTGGGGGGCTTTTTCTCGTTCCTTGTTTCAGAGCTGTGTCAGAACAGGTGAAATCCCCAGTGATCCCACTGGGCAGCTCGTAAGCTGGCAGGGGGATCCTGAAGATTATGCTGGGCACAGTGGGGGCACGGATGTGAGGGCCATGGGCCTGCCCTCTTGAGGGAGCTAAGGTTCATGCACAGCAACCCTCGATTCAGCAGGCCACACTGAGGGGCGCAGCCCGTGGAAGGACATGGAGGGCTACAGTGGTGAGCAGCATTCTTGCGGGAAGTAGACTCTGAACCGCCCCTGGGGGATGTGTACAGTTTGAATTGGTTGAGAAAAGAGGGGCTGCCAATTGGGGGAGCCACGGTGAGTGGACTGCAGGAGTCTTGTCCGAAGTCAGCTGCCGGGTAATTGAGCCCAGCAGCGCTACCAGTAGAGCACACACTAACTCTTGCTACCCTTGAACGAGCCTGAAAGATCGCGTCTTGTCTCCACTTTGCAGATAGGGAAACCGAGGCACCAACAGCCTGCACAGCTAGCAAGTAGGGACACTATACATGGCACCTAAGGCTGATGCCACAGCCCCAGCCTTCTGTTGAGGGTAGACCTGGGGCCACCAGAAGGGACAATGGAGGGAGGAGAATATCCAGGTGAGTCTGCAGGGTGGCGTGAGACCTTTTTCCCGAGTGGCTTCTCTTCCTGTCGGAGGAGCTGTACTTTTTGCTCCATCAAGCAACGTGTTAGGATAATGAGGCAGTCCAGGGGCTGGCCACGGTCTCCTCCTTGTCTTAGGACCTTGTATTAGGATGGCCCCCAGGTGCCCACACAGTGAGTGCTTGGAATGATTAATGGGAAAAATGCCTCTGGAAATGAGAAGAGGGGGAAACTGTCATTCTTCTTTCAAAATGTGCTGAATGGGTACCGGGGAGCCGCTCTCCTCTGAGGGAATTTTCCCACTCAGCGCACTGAAGCCCTCGCCAGGAACTACTCATTTTTCCACATAGAGTAAGAGAACACCCCCCGTGCCAGGCGCTGAACTACGGCCTGGGGTTGGGGGCCCACCAGTACACCGTGGCCCTGGTGCCACTGACCCTCTCACACCACCATGGTCGTCCGGGAGGCCTGCAGACAGGTAACTGCGAGGATCACGGATTCAGGGCCTCTGTTCACACATGCCAGGAATAGGCATTTTTAATAAGCTGGTTGGGTAATTCTGAGGGACTCGGAGCCCTGGAGGCTCCGAAGGGCTCAGACTCGACCTGGGCCACAGCCCAACTGTCTGCACGGGTCCTGCAGGAGGCAGGGCGAGCGAGCTGTGTGTGAAGCCAGCCAAGGGTTGGGGCCACCGGCTCCCTGGGCGGGTGACTAGGCTCCTGTCACCGCAGTGGAGGGACAGGGGCTCCTAGCATGAGTGAATCCTTTGGCTCTAGGAGCCAAGAACCACTTCAGAATAAGACTTGTGGGGTGTCTTCTGTACAAGCTCCGAGCACATGGCAGTTTCCTGTTGATTCTGGACCAGAGCATTGTCATGTAGGGTTTCCCTTTTAACTCCCCATCTGCCTACCTTGCAGCCATTCAGATCTTAACATGGACCATCGATGCTTAGAAACCTCTTCCAGGGCTTTAAAAAACTTGATAATTGCCAAATGGATTGCAAAATTTTCATAAAATGCATTTAAAAAAAAAAAACCAAAACCTCAAAAAATCCTCAGAAAAATGAGCAGGTCTTTCTTCTCTTGCCTGAAGCCACAGAGATGCTTTGACCATCCTGAGTTATCTGATACCAGCCCATCTGGCTCATCTCTAAAGGGATCTTTCAGATTCAAACAGTACATTTGGAGTTATTTTAATATGAACAGGACAAAAGACATTTCATAGAGGGACTGTTGGCTTTCAGTAGCAAATACTGGTGTTCAAAGAAGAGGCAGGAATCCAGTTTTGCAAGCTCGCTGCGGAATATCTAAACCGAAGGCCTGCTCTTTCTACCCAAGTGTGGCATTAGACCTACTCGGCCATGGAATAAACTGGAATTGTGAGTTTAGCTTCCAACCGTTGAGGTGAACAAAGCCGCTGTGTGCTCCCAGCAGGGATGTTGGAGGACACAGCCTGCTGCGAGCTCCCGAGTGACTGACCCCGCTCCCTGTTTTCCTGGAGAGACACTGGTTCATCTCTCGTTTAGGGATGAACCGTTTAACTAAAGGCTTCCGTTTTCTCGGCCTGGATGGATTAAGCATAAGGACTTAACTGCTTGTATCAGACTCTCAAACTCTGTCCACCCGACACCCAGCAGGGAGTGGAGAGCTCCTGGCCTGCGCTGCTGCTCCGAAGCTGAGTCCCAGGCCTCTGGTTTGCTCCCAGGCCCCGAGCCCTGGGCCCTGGAGCAGATGACGGGCCTCGGGTCGGCCTGCCGCCTCTGACGGGAAACTGACATCTGTTCAGAAGGCTTTCTTATTCTCAATCGTTTCTGCTTACATCCTGAAACCCGCACAACAGTCTGGCAGAGCGAGCCGGTCGTAGTGGTAAGTAGGCCACGGTGACGATTTTAACCATGACAATTCCCGTCTTTCCCTGCAACACTGCTGATGTGCAGGCCGCGGGCCGCCAGTGGGCCTGGCTCAGGGCTTCGGGGCCGCCTTTCTTCGTGTGACTAAAAGCGGTGGCTTTGTTACTCTCCTGCCTCATGCTGCGGGTGGGGGACTTCTAGAAAATAGCTTTTAAAATGTCCTCAAATGGCTATGCTGGTCATCCTGAAGACCCCCACCCAGCCTGCCTGCAGACATGGCCCCACGGCCCCTCCCTGGGCACAGGCCCTGTCGCCTCTTCTTGGTGGGCACAGAGACTCTGGCTGGGTCTCAGGGGAGTGGTGGTGGGGCCTGGTGGCTGGGAGCAGGGGGTCAGTGGTCTGGGACCCAGCGCCTGGGGCTCTAACATCTGGCCAAGGAGGGTGGCACCAGCTGCTGAGATCAGTCTCTTCTTGGGGAGAATGGCAGCTGAGAGATGGGAAAGAACAGAAGTTGTCCATTTAGAGGATGGTTTTATACCCCCGAGGGTTTGTGGAGGAACTACTCATTGGGCAATGACTCGGGGTTCAGATTTGCGTCTTTTGATAGCCACCTTCTCCCCCGGGCCCTAGGGCTCCGTCCTCAGTGCTCAGTCTGGGGAGGGGCGCCCTTCCAGTCCCTGCAGACGAAGCATCTCTACAGTCGGGAAGCTCTCCTGAGACTGACTTATCAGTGATTAATCAGTTGGCCCTGTGACTTTTGCGTATTCTTGGCAGTGAACTGACTTTCTAATTTGATTCAAACTTGTGCTTGGATCCAGCAGCCACATGTGATTATAAGGAAAATCACGGACATTGTCTCATTACACGGAAGGATGTGGCAAGAGAGCTGAAAGGAGCAAAGAACCGGGCACAGGGGAGAAGGGGAGGCAGGGCCCATTTGTGACCTGAAGCCAGGGGCAGGGCACCTTCAGAAATGGCCGCTTGAGGGAGGGTCACCGGGCAGGGGTCCTGCTGAGGAGTGGGGGGTGCCTGCCGCTCGCCCCGGATGGGACCTGGAGATGTACGCAGGTTTGTGAGGGTCCTTCCTGAGCCTTGGGGGCCTCGCCGGCCTCATGTGGGTGCTTCCCCAAAGTTAGCTACCTGCAGGACAGATGGTGCTTGAATAGAACAGCAAATACACTGAATAAAATAAATTAGAAAGCCTCCTCCTGAACCAAGAGTTTTTGGAAAGAATTCTAAATAGATGAAAACAAACAATTTGATTTCAACCAAATTGTTGTTTTTTTGTTTTTATCCTGATTTTCACCCGAATTGTCAGTCTCAAAAATAAACACTGATACATTCCCAGAAAATATTTTTCAAATAAAAACTGACTCTGTTAAAGTTTGCCCTGATTCTTTCAAAACTGTGTACAAGACACTGTCAACCAAAGTGACTTGCATATTTTTTTAAATACACTTGAACATATGCAGCTAAAATGTCATTAACTCCCTGCTGCCTGAGTGTTTTTCAAGAGTGACACGAGACCCCTGGTGCTGTGTTTCCAACATAAGGGTCTCGCGACCCTCAGAGAAACTTCCCCGAGCAACTCGAATAGCACAGTTTAACTTTTGTGGGTTGGTATTTTTTTTTTTTTTTTTTGTCCCCACGGAAGGCCCTGTGTGTAATTAATATTGAAAAGCACATACGGCTTCATTGAAGCCAAACTTGCTCTTCCGTTTAACAGTTCAGTTTGTCCAAGAGTGAATAATTTCAGAATGAGACTCATGGAAGAAAAATAAATCGAATTTTCTGTTGCTTCAGACACACTTGCTCCAGTTATTGCTTCCTGAGTCAGACGTTACATTTTGCAATATAAATTCACAATCAAGATTTTAAAGGGAGCTAAATATTTTAATCCAATTAGACAAGTGAACAAAACACTGAATATTGCATGGAGTGTGGAGAAGTGGTTCTTGCCTTTAAAAGACTGTGATTCCGTCACATTACAACCCCAAATGTCAGTGTTGTCTTTATTCTTAACGCTTTCAAACATGAGGCAGCCAGAGGCTCCTCTCTGTGCTGTTGGTGACACTGTCTGTCCTTTGGGAATTCTTAAAAATCTATTTACCATGGAAACATGGTCCCTATAAAACACAGACACCTGCCCATGTGCAGAGGAAGTTTGCGGGACTCGCGGGATTCCAGAAAGCTGGAAGATGACATCGTGGGATTGCACGAGGTGTGGGACCCTGGTGTCGGCAGAGCTCTGAGGAGGAGCGGGGCGCAGGAGCTGCCAGATCCGGGGGCGCCTGGGCACTTTGACCCTGGCCGTGTGTGGTCCCCCCCCCCCCGCCCACCGGGCCACAGGTCCAAGTCCAGCTCCAGCTGCTGTTTTCCAGAAAGCCAAGGAAGCATCGCCCCGCCTTCATTCTGCAACGAAGGCTTTCCCGCCTCTGCTTTTCCTTTCTCTGGTTTCTCCTGATGCTCCCCGCTTTGGGAGCCCAAACACAGGGAGCCAGGCCTGTGGTCCCTGTGGTCTAGGGACCCTGGGGCTTTGACCTCTGTCTGCACAGACCAGTGGTCGTCAGAGGCCCTAGGGGAGAAGGACCGCCGGGTGTGCTGGTGACCTCATCGTGAACTCTGGGCCCGTTTTGCACCTGCCCACAGCCGGATGGATTCCTGGGAAGGTCAGTGAGTGTGTAGGCCACTTAGTGGGGCGCAAGGCGGGACTCTGCTGACCCGGAGGCAGCCCGCCGTGTGCCCTGCGCCTTCTGCCACGTCGCGGGCCCCCCTGAAGGCCATGTTGCACCTTCCTCCGAGCGAACCGGTGACCACCTGGAGGAGTCCACGTGGCCTGTGTGTGCTGGCCGGCCTTCCCCATGACTCCTGCTCAGCTCCACAAAGATCACACTTGGTGGCTTATGTGCTCTAACTGAGCGGGTCAGAAGAGCACAAGAGAGCCTGGACTTCGAGGTCACACCACCGGGGGCTCAGATCTCAGCTCTGTACCACTTCGGGGAAGTGGTTTAGCTTTCCTATCATTCAGGTCCTGGTCAAAACCAAAACCGAAACCAAAAACCAAACAAAAACCCTTAAAAAGAGAACCGGCTTCCCTTTAGGAGGGAGCCCCCGCACAACCCCGACTCCGGTGAAGGTGACTGTGAAGCCGGCCAGGTTGGCAGGCGTGAAGGGGCCACTGGATAAATCATTCAGTGTCCTTTCTGTACAGGTAGGAGAAAGAAGGCCCAGAGATGAAGTGAACAGAACTGGGAAGTGACTGGCAGGGAACTGAACTCCAGAAGGTGGTCAGTCCCTGGGCTGCGGGCTGCTTGGACGGGTGAGCGTCCATCTGCCTCTCTCCTGGGGCAGGGCCTGCAGCCGGCTCTGGCCCCCCCAGGCAGTAGCTACTGGTGGCTTCCCTGGAGCTCTGTTCACTGGGGACAAGCTTGAGAATGCCCCAGTTGGAGGTGGGGGCGGGATGCTTTTCTCTGGTTAAAAATAGATGCTTTCTTGCCAGAGGCACAAGGAACAGGGCCATTTTTTGACCTGGCCGCACAGAGACGGAAAACGTGCAAATGAGCGAGACGGGTGGGGGTGTGCATTTGGGGGGAACTAGTGAGAGGCTGGGTGGAGGTGCGCCGGTGGAAGCACGGGTCAGGTGGGGCTGAGCATGCGCGGTCTGTGAGCAGGGGCGAGGCAGGCCGGGCATTCCCCGGGGTGGGGGGTGGGGAGCCCGGGGGCTTGGGAACAAAGAGGCAGAAAAGGCTCTGCTGGACCCCACAGCGTGGTTGCCTGGGGAACAATTCAGGTCACCGAGAGAGACTCATTTTTTAAACTCTGAATTTCAAGTTAAACTTCAGAAATAAACACAAAAGTCAGGGTTTGTGGAGAGAAGGCTCTATTAGGTTTTTAAAACGAGAACAAAGAAAATGGGGTCGCGGCAGCAGGCGTGCAGACGGGGGGCACGTCTGTCATCTGTGGACAGTATTTCAGAAGAGCAGCTGCCAGGGTGCCCCGTCGGCCCTCCCCTTGCTGGGAGGGCAGCCCCAGACCACGGCAGATGTGGCCACACCACCCAAGCAGGCCGCAGCAAGGGCCATGGTGACAGGTTGAAGGCAGAGGATGGGGAGGCGGCCGAGGGCTCCAGTCCCAGTTCAGACCAGCTAATGTCCCACTGGCACGCACGTCCTCACCCCCCCTTCACAGCCAGACCATGATCACTGTGGTGTGGACGGTGGACCCAACTTTCTGGAAATAGCCCTAAGAAGTGATGGCAGAGGAGTGAGATTTGGGCAGTAGCTAAGGGTTCTCTGTCTCTGGACATGCCGCAGGATGGGGGGAGCACTGAGGAATGTTCTCTACTAAAGCTCCAGCAAATGGAGGGCAACACTGGGTGCTGCATTTATAGACCAAACAGTGACATGGGCACGGGGTGAATTACTCAGATGTCTACAGGATGGGGCGGGCAGCCGTAGGCACTGGGGATCCCGGACCAGTGAACGGTAATATTGGGGCTGTAATCCTAAAGTCAGGACTGGCTTTGCATCAAAACCAAATAAAATATCAAACCAGCGGAGAGACAGTGCCAGGGAATTTGCTCCAGGGAGAGAGATTCGGCCTGGCTCCTGTTTGCTCACATTGGGGACCTCACATCTGCGCTGCTCCCAAGGGGTCCCACAGGGGCGGGGGGTCGAGGGTTCCGGGGAGCCGTCTGAGGGCCGCCAGGGAACGGTCAGGTGATGATCAGTTACTAGATGGGCCTGGAGCCCACAGGCACTATGAACTCATTATAAGGAGAGATGCCAGTTTCCGTGAGTTTGGTTTAAAAGAATTCCTGTGATATTTTCTTTCTACTGCAGGTCTTTACCATTACTCTGTGCACACGTCATTGGGGTGTGTGTCTTCTACCCGAAGTTCAGTTACATTTTTCTTTTTTGATACGCCTGTCATGGTTTATGCTTATCCTTGTGCTCAGAGACACGCATCCCACTCACTTACTCAGTGTACAGCCCCCACCTGCGTTCCAAGCGTGGCGGCTGCACACGTGACATTCTAATGACCCTTCTACTTACAGACTTGCGCACTAAAGAGGCATGATCAGTGTCACACACACTGAGAAGCCTGAGATGGAAATAATCCCTTTTTGCATCTTTCAAAAGAGGCAACAGACTGATTTTCCTATTTCTCTTGCGTGAATTCTGATCTTTTGCTCACTATCCTGTCTTGGAAATCCTCAAGTAATCGTGGCTGAAACTGGGTTCTCACAGGAGCCCCCCTCCCTCCGCCGATTCTAGCTCAGGAAATCTGCGTTGGGGAGGGCAAAGGCCCACATGTCTTTCTGGAAGGTGGTTGCCAGCCAGCCAGCCAGACCAGACCACCTGCTCCTCGAGGTCAAGGATTGTGTCTTATTCATCTTCCCACGTGGTACCGGGTAGGTACACAGGAGGTGCCCTGTTTTGTGCAATGAAACTGTCTGCAGTGGTTTCTGGCACCACTTCTGGCCATGGGTTAAACTAATCTGAGCAGCCGGGTGGGCCAGGGCCGTCAACGGTGTACTCACTCCACTAACCTGTGACTCCCTCAACCCAGTTTTCACGAGCTGGTTTTGAAACCTTTATTCCTGTTTAAAGCCAACAGGCCAGATACACCAAATCCCTCTTCCAGCATGTGGGAGGTGGTTTCCATGTGAAAAAAATGCCTTTATATATGTTATAATAATGTGTCTGCTACTAAAAACTTGGGAGGTTTTAGCTCGTTTTGATTTCACTAGGAATGTCTCAGGGACACTTGGCCTGCATCCTGTTTTTGTTCTAGCTTCCCCAGCTGTAATGTCTGAGCGGTTTTCAGTAAACAGACCCTGGTGCGGATCGGGGTCTCCTTCCCCTGACAGGAAGGTGGTGGCTCTCCAGCCACACCCTGTCATCGGCCTGCCCTTCCTCAAGAGACAGACAAGCCTCTGGGGTACAGATGGTTTTCAGAGTTCAAGCCTTAAAACAAAGTCGTTCACCTCACGTTCCGTGGTCAAGTAGTGCAAGCTTTTCATGCGTCTGGTTACATACCATCTCTGCATTTTTAGCAAAAGAGTTGATTTTCCTCCATAAACGTAGAAGGGGCACCTCAGCCAGTGAGAAGACAAATCACAGGGAAGAACAAGATCTATTTAAACTTACTTTTTATTATCATTTTTTCCAGTTACCCAGCATGCGACAATCTGATTGCTGACCTGGACGAAACAGAGTGAAATAAATGGTTTACAAAGAGATATTTACATTCATCTGATTTGTTCGTGAGATGCCACAGCACACCACGACCTTCCGGAACAGTGGCCGGCGCCCGGGATGGCAGTGGGCCGCTCGCTCGGCGCCCCGTCCGCTGCTCGGCGGCACTGTGTGTGGGCGGCCTGCGGCTCAGCTCTGACACCAGATGAGGAGCCCTCCTGCTATGTTTCCAGAAATGGCTTGAAGTGATGATGTTTTTAGATCTGCTCATTTGTATGCTGTTACACACGACTTTCAATAAATGAACTTTTTAAAGACCTGAATTATAATGTTTCCTTTTTACCTTGTAGTGATGAACGAAACACACCAAAAAGGCACATATTTTAACTAGGCCAGAGGGTATTAAGGACCAGACTTTCTTCCTGCCATTCACGTTTCCTTCCCTCTTCGTGAGCTAGAGAGCATCCTTTAACTTCTGATGCTTTTAATCAACATCTCGTAAGACTCCATTACTTATCATCCTGCTACTCTGGGCACAGTCAGGAGACACCAGGAAGCACTGTTTATCCTGTCCACTCTGTTCACAAGGAAAACAGACAAGAAAGCATCTTTGGCTTTGTGGTGTCGGATTTCTTCTCGAATGTGCGGTGTTTGAGAGGAGCCTACGAATGTACTTTGTGGAATTGCAAAGTTGACTTCGAGGTCTATCAGATATCTGTACACAGATCGTTATTTTACTTTAAGAGAATATTTCTACTACACACAGTTAAGCCCTCAGATGCTTGAAAGTAATAAAAACTGGGCACTGAAAGTGTTGTATTGTCTTTGAGGAGGACAATGAAGCGCTAAAGGCAAGGCAAGGCTGCGGGCGGGAGGAGGCCCTGACCTCAGGCCCTCCTCCTGGCTAGTGTTCCCGAACCCTTGCTCTCACCGGGCCCCCGTGGCCTCTCCGGATGGACGGGGATTAGGCTTTGGAGGAGGTGGGATGATACACACGCAAAGACCTTTCGAAAGTCTCTCGAGCATGGAAAAGGTTCAAGCCTGAAAGAGTAGAACTTCTACTATTTGGATTCAGTTTTTTATTTAATCCAATGTGCTAGACATCAAGGTTGTCACCTAAGATATGTTAACTGTCCCTAATTCTGTTTGAGGACTACAGTAAATAAATTACACAATATTCTACAAATAGCACCCTTAAAGAATTGTAGAGGTCACTTTATTTTAGCCTCCTGGATCTGTCCATCCCAGTGGTTTCGAGAGAAGAGCACACGGAAGAACGCCCTCAGATCTGGCTGTGTGACACACACGTGCCTGACTAACTCTGGTCCCAAAGCCATTCCTCTACTCAGCTTAGTCAGGAGCAAAGCCAAGTTTGTACAACTGTAGGTTTATGAGGTAAAATCAGAAAAAGGCCCCTCCAAAATAAGTCTAGATAAATCAGACTGGAGTACAACCACCCTACCCATCTCTCACCCACGACTAAGTTTGTTAATTTGCCAACGTACATCCTAAGAAAGGAAGTATGCAGAGCAACACGTGTTAAGGTTATCAGGAAGACATTACTGAGGAGTGACACTCCTGAAGAGTTCTGGGCCCAAACTGTCAGGTGTGAAGCTTGTTAGGTCCCTAATGCATCTCCAGGGAGCCCCCTTCTTCCATCCCTGACTTCACGGGAGATGCGCCTGAGACCCATCGCTGAGGGGCCGGCACCTCCCCTTCAGAAGCGGCCCCTCGTCCAAGTTTGCACAACTGCACTATTGCCATTTTACTGAACTAATAACAGAGCAGTCCTGCATGTGTCTGGGGCTACAAGAGACGGACAATAGTTATTCTCCTCTCACATTTTATACAGGGTAGGTTAATACCAGCTGGAGCTATTAAAAATCTTTTTTTTTTTTCCAGAAAAGAATTGATTTTCTGAGACTACAGAACCACATCCAACAACAATAAACAGAGAAGTAGCAGATTGACATAGTGCTTTATTTAAGCCGTCTGTACGAAGGAAAATAATGTGCATCCCTATCATATACGTGTAAAAATACTAAGGATGTACAGTGTACAAAAACAGTTTCTTGTAGTTATTTCACATCCTTGTGGGTCATATACTTAAGGAAATGAACAGTTTTAGTATGACCGACAGTAATAGTAATACAGTTTTTCTTGGGTTCATAGTTGCGTCTGCTTAAAATCCTTAACCAGATGACTAGATCTTGCGCGGATCTAATGAAAGAACTAGCAAGGTCAAGAAATGTCACAAACTATAAAGCTACAGGGAGGTAATTCAATTACCAATTTAGAGGTTTTCTTTTTATTTAAATAAATACTTTACATTTCATGCTTGCCTGTAATGCACTACCAGGAGCAAGATAAGGAAATTCTACTGTAGACAGTACGAACAGTAGCAGCAAAGTGTGTACGTTGAGGTGTAATACAGAGACCCTGCAGTTAGTAAGGAAGGCCCTTACTTTTGTCCTCTAGGAGAAGCAAGGGGCCCCTGCAAGAACAGTCAGCTTTAAGAAGCCGGAAATCAGGTAAGGGAAATGGAAAACAATACTGGAATAATGCTATGTCATTAGTGTAGAAAGCAAAGCTGTGAGCAACCCGCCAAAAAATCCAAGCAGAAATGGCCAATTTCCTCCCAGATGGCTGCATTAAGACAAGAGGGCAGACTTCACGGAAGTTAGTGCGGGATGGAGTCCGCAGCGTCTGACCCGTGTTCTGATGGAGTGATGCTGCGTTCCGGGCCTTGCCTTGTGCCAGCAGCCCCCACCCCAGCCACGGCAGCCCCCACCCCCGCCACGGGCAGCCCCAAGGCAGATGCAGACACCTCCCTCTACACACGCACACACGCACGCACCCTTGTTTTCCTGTCATTCCTCCGCACCAGCTGATGGACACCTGGGAGTGAGAGCGAGGGGCGCTGGACGTGAAAGCCAAGGAAAGGCCCCGCGGGCCCCTGGCGCATCTCGAGGCCCAGAGCGAGCGAGCTCTGCACGCGCGTGGGCTGGGGACCGAGCCAGCTCTGAGGAGTGGCCAGCCCGGGGCACTGTCAGCGAGGTCATTCATCCTCAGGAAGTGTCCTTGGCCAAGGTTACAGGAAATCACCTTAAGGTTGCTGGGGGGAAGCTATCCAAGTCCTTAGTGTACGGGGTCACCCTCCTCGAGACAGAGGGCTGCTCCGCACAAACATCAGCCAGCCTCAGCCGCCTTCTCTGCCTCTACCTGTTCCTCTTGGATAAAATGGATGTGAGACAACTTACAGGACATACCGTCTAGTCTACTTTCTGGTCAAAGTGAAACATTCAACAGAATTCCAAGGAGGGAGAAAAAGTGAAGCGACATGTGTAAGTAAGAATGAACTACCATGTCCTGTAACTTCCTACTCAATGCTAAGGATGAACTTCACTCAGGTAGGAACATGAAAAATTAGGATAAAACCTATGTCTGAATATGTCTTAGCTGCCTTAGTAAAATGCCCTTTGACCCCCGTCAGTCCCAGTGGCCCGCCCACCGCCAGCAGTGGTGTCTCATCTACAGATCCACACTTCCAGCGCCACGAGGCTAAGACATCTGCGTATGAATATGATTCATCCTACATAGAAAGTCACTTGCTCTTCCACACAATGCATCTGAGTCGTCATACCACGTCATGCCGCAGTGTTCCACGGGGAGCTGTCAGAACGTGTGACTACAGACATCTCCACGATCGCTCCACGGGGCCGGCTGGCCTCCCGCGGCCGCGGCGAGCGCCCCCAGCCCCTGGACTTCATAGGCTGCTTTGGAAAATGTCAGCTCCTAGCACCAAAGGGTTTAATCTGAAGATCATCATTAATGAAGGAGAAAGATGAGGTTTGCATACATGTCCCCTTTCAGTGAGAAATGTTGGAATTTGGGGACATGAATATATACAGAAAAAGAAAAGTTGGAGGTGTTCTTTTTGTGTGTGTTGTTTTGTTTTCTCCCTGATGGCTTAATTCAGTGATAAATGTACCATGATCAGAATAAACACACCAGGTTCTTACCCCTTACTGCCTACTTTGTGAATACTCGAGATGTGTGCATTTTGCCAAGTACGGTGCCTTTGTCACGGTCACGCCGGTCACAGTTCCTTTCATGGCGAGACGTTGCTGGGCCGTCAGAGCGTTTCCTTTCTCAAACGGTCAACAGCAACATCCTTCTGTCTCAACCCCTCGGCATGGAGAGCTGGGGATTTTCTCCCTTTGAGCACCAAGGGGTTCAGTGCCAGCATCTCTTCTCCCAAAGCCCAATTCTAACCAATGTGTACAATTTCAGAGCCTCATGAAATTTTGTTACAAAGGAGAAAAAGTGCATGATTCTCATTGCCGTGTACATTCCTTGCACATGGGTCAAAATAAACTGCAGTGAGTCTAGTTCATGTAAGTTGGAGCTGCATTTGCTAACATGACACACAATTTTCTTCACTAAGAAATAAATACTACTGCAATATAAACAAAATCATAAAAGGACATTCAAAGTTTTAACATCCGAGAAAAAGCTAATTCACGTAGAACTGAAAGTCAAAACTTAAAACAAATAAGGCAAACACCTGTTTACCTTGGTGTACAAATTTTGGTGAAAAGCAGGATCGTTATACCTGTCTACATTCTTCAGCCATCAGAGGTGATAAATATCAAGAAGGGAAAAAGGTTTCCAAGCACAGTTGGGGGGAAAAAAAAAAAAGCTCTCTGGTGCAAATCGTGTCATCGAGCCTGTAAGTGACCTTGCCTCTGCTGTGCATATGCCTCCTTCCTTGGAAGAGCAGTGTCCGTCTTGCCAACGACCGCCCATGAAATCTGGACGTCCGGGTGGCACAGCGGGCTTCCTCTGCAGTGTCCATCAGGGACTGCGTGTGCATCTAGCGCTCTATCTCAACAGTCATTCGGTCCTTCTCTCAGATGTTTCCCTAAGGATTCCGGCCAGGTCTGAGTGCGCGATCCCCACCATACGCACTGATCTCTTACGCCTTCCTACAATTCTGCATATGCACATCACCACCCTGCCACAATTGCTTGTTCTGAATTATAAACTAAATCTTCTTAGTCTAATTAGTTTTTGATGTATCTTCTAGAAAGTTAAAAAATGTACCTAGAATCAGTGTATCTCATTTAGCCTTCACTGTTAGGGAAAAACAAAAACTAAAAGATCGAAAGATGACAATTGGTGCACAAATGAACAATGGTGGGCTCATGACTTCCAAAGATTGTAAAATTACCTCTTAAAGTTGCTAGAATAGTAAGACAGTAGCAGCAGCGGCATGAGACCGTAGACGGAGATACAATTTCATGCAAAAACAAACAAGTGTGTTTGCGTCCATGTGTGTTCTCGTGGGGGTGAGAGTGGGCTGGGTGTCTGGAGGCGCTCCTGCTTTGTAAGAGCTACAACTGGTGTGATGTCCGGGAATCATCTTGAGGAGGAAATCTGGGATGACAGTGAAGGGGCAGGACGGGGGCCTTACTCGCGGCCGCTGGCGGAGTAGGAGAACTGAGGGAAGTGCGGCCGCCGCTCGTTGTCCACGCAGTCCATGCCGTCCTCGTCATCTGCAGGCACAAAGCGGCCACTTAACGTCACGGTTACTGTTTGCAACGGTATCTCTGGTCTACGCGGTTCTAACAGCTAGCACAGGGAAGGTCAGCCACGGCAACAAGCTCCGAGACACTTGTGGCCATCCACAAAACACACAATAACGACACTCACTCCCCAAACAATCTCCCTCTCACACGCACGATCTATGAAGAAAGAACACCCTCACGTCGACTCCCTCGAGCTGTGAACATCTCAAGACCCAACATGCTGTGAAAAAGTACTATTGAACAAAACCAGATTTTTTAAAATAAGAAGGTGCGAACGATCTTCAGTAACCTCCAATTCCACGAAACTACGCCCGTCCACACTGCAGCAGGCAGTCAGGCCTAAGGCACCAGAAGTGTCTGTCTGGTACCAACGGCTTCAAATGCATGTATTTTTTCTTCTTGGTGCTTTAGGTGTGACTGCGAAATAAAGCTTCACAGGAGTCCTTGATTTGACATTGTTTACATCATTTACTCTCCATCTCATATCTGCCTTCGGTCACCATTCCCGGTTTCCCTAAGATGCCCCTTTAAACCAGAGTGAAGAGAGGAAGACAAAGGAAGAGGAAGAGATATCAGCATCTAACGCTAGCCCCTCTGGAAACCAGCAGCAAGCAGAGACATGAAGGCATGGAAGCAAGGCGCTTTCACTTGGGCTGCCCCCTTTCACCTTCTCTGCCTTCTTGTATTCAAAAGATCTCGAATGATCCCCCAAGCCCTTCTCCTAACTGTCCCAGTGATTAAAGTCCCGCATGGCCAGGAAGCTCTTCCTTCTATGTGGACACACGTTCAGTCACCCTGGCCACACCATCCCCTGTGCACCTGCTCCGGGCTCTGGGTCAAGTCCAGCCGCCCTTGGGGCTCCTGTCTATGCAGGAAGTGCCCACAAAGCCTCTCCTGCTCTCCCCAAGTGCACGGGGTCAGATGCTGTCCCACAGAGGCGGCTTTCCAACACCCAACCTTCTTTTCTTCAAGCAAAATAATTCCACTTCCTCCAATACCCACAGGGAGTACAGTGCCAATTCTTTACATTTTCCAGCCTCCCCAGGAGCACCAAGAGAAAACACATAGGCCTCTGTATGGCGGGCACCAACCCTGTCACGCAACAAGGATGACGCTCTGTGCTCCTCCATGACACACATTCCTCCGGTGAGCAAACTCACTGTGCTTCCGTTGGGTATACTATTCTGAATACAAAAGATTCTAGAAATGGGAGCAAGCGGTTAACCAAAATTTGTGACCTCAGATGTACCAGAAAAAAAAATCACTGGATGAGGTGGCAATCAATCCATGAAGAGGATTTGGGGCTCCCTGTTCTGTGTAGACCATGGACCTCCAAGGGCTTCTGTCCTTCTACAGGGAGGCCTTTCGACTACATCAGCCTTTCTAGAGAGGACTGACTTGGGGAGATCTCTGCCTCCTTATCAAATACTGGTTAGACAGCAAGCAAACCACATGCATCGTTCAAATCAAATACCTTCCACAGTATTTCTGGCTGCAGGAAAGGCGCTGGGAATGATGGCCTATCTGTATAAAAACTAGAGAAAAGGCAGCTGCAAGCTTAGTGTTCAGATTCGGACACGTGCCAATCACATTTCAAGGAAACAGCGTTCCCCACTAACAGCTTTATTTGGCTGAGTGTTTCTGCACAGTGAATGTGCAGAGAGCCCATGTGGGAGGCTGCAGGTCAGTTGAGAATTAAGAGAGTCTTCATTCTGCCACTTCAGATAAAGAAATCTCAACCTCACAGATGGGCAAGCAAGAACCCCACACCTTGAGATTCTTTAAAGCCCATTACACCACTCCCTCACCGCGGATCCCTCCTGCTCAGCCACAGTGAGGGGCCAGTATCTGATCCTGCCCCAGGGACAGAGGAAGGAGGAGCCCTGGGCCCACAGGTGGGGGGCTGGGGAGAGAGGGGACAGCGGCCTGCCTGAGCCAGAGTCCATCACACCAACCGTCTGTAACCCTGTTCCTGCTCTGAACGGAGCGTTGTAGAGACAGTTGCTGATGACACACCATGAACCATGCTGCAAACACGAGACACACCTGGAACAAGAAAGCAGGGATCGACTCCCTATCCCACATCAGAATCCGTGGCCCAAGGAGCCTCACTTCCTTATGGCGTTCAACAAATGTAATTACATGGCATTAAAAGCTACTCGATCTCAAAGAAATCCTCTCTTCCTACAAGAGGAAGGCAGAGAACCATTAACGGATAGAATGCAAGACGACACATTCCAAAATCTGTTCAGTTAATTAACACCAATGAGAACAATCTGGCATGTGACCACAGCTGTTTGTCGGCAAGGAACACTTTGCCTGTCGAACTGCTGATTTGTTCTAAAAAGTAACTCCATTCTGTGTCCTAAAAGCCAGGTGGTGAGTGGGAAGGAGGCCGTCGCTAACTGAGGGTACCACGGAGGGCTTCCATGAACAAAAGCTCCGTGCTTTAGCTGCTGCAGGGCCGCTCACCAGCAACACCCCTCAAAGCTGCAAGACGATTATGTTACATGTAATCACAGTCCAAGGTTTCACTGAATCTCCTTCGATCCACCTCTTAAGGGGATCTAGAATGTTTCCAGGGACCATCCCTTTAAAGACCCGGCCCTGTGCTCCCCAGCCCTCCCTCCAGCGGGGGCCTCGGGCCTCAGCCCGGCCTGCTGAGCGCCGTCATCTGCTCCCTCTGCCGAGGCCCCAGCAGACGCAGGATGCTGCTGCTGGACTCGGGTTTCTGGGTTCGGATGCCCACACAGCCACACGTTCCCAGGCCTCCATGGTAGGTGGATTCTGGAACCCACATTGGAAAGGACTACAATGTGTGAGCTTCCTGCTGATCCCTGTCTCAATCTAGAAATAGACTCCTTATCCTTTCAAGACCCCAAGTCACTGGGCATGGACAGCATTCCCTGCATCTAAAATGACATAGATTCTTTCAAGAAGGGGGTTGCTGTAAGTGAAGAAACATTTTGTATTACTGATCGAGAAGCAGAGACACCAGGTTCAGATGATATTCTAGAAACCACGCTGGGTGATTTAAAACGTCTTTGAACATTTCCGTCTCATTTTATAAAGTTCTAGAAATGAAGCCACAGGGTGCCTGTTAATGACATATTCTCAGGGTGACAAGTGCCCAGTGAGTCTAGAGTTAGGGGTAAGGCAGGCAAGGTGAATCTTGAAGAGATCTGAACCTCATCAGCCAGGGCTTTGTTTTTGTTTATGTTTCTGGGTTTTTTTAAATATTTATTTGTCAGAGAGAAAGCGCGCACAAGCAGAGGGAGCTACAGGCAGAGGGAGAAGCAGACTCCCTGCTGAGCAGGGAGCCTGACGTGGGGCTCGATCCCAGGACCTGGGGATCACGACCCAAGCCGAAGGCAAATGCCCAACTGAATGAGCCACGCAGGCGCCCCTGGGCTTTGAAATCAAGTCCATGGTGAAGAAGGACCCTGGCCAGGGAAGCGCCTACTACAGAGCTTTAGATTTCACTGATTCACAGTCATGGACATGAGAGCTGCTCAGCTGTGTCCTTCTAGGCTCCCGCTCCCCAGCTGCCTCTTTAGGTGGGTCCCCCCACCCCAGATTGGCACCCACTCTCCTCTGCAGGGTGTTCGTTGTACTGGACCCAGCCTCACGCTTCAGGTGGTGCGTCCCAGAACAAAGAACACGACAGACTTAAACAGGATCAAAGCTAGGGCTCTTCAAAGCTGTCCAACTCCAGGTGCTTTTCCCACCAGGACAGCTTCTCAGGCACCACAGGGGAATACCAGGGCTCGGGGCCACTACCCGGCCTGGCATCCCCTTTCCTGGAGGGCGAAGTGACCTACACCTTTCCGGGGAGGGAGTGGCAGAGCCAAGCGTGACACAGTCACCCCACCAGGCTCTCCTCATCCTCCTCAGCCCTTTCTTTGAGACTCAGCCTCATGGGTCTCTCCCATCTGAAGCAAGCTCTGTGCTCACGGCTTTGAATTCGCAGACCCTGCCTATTTCTGTGATGTCCACGACCACGTATTTAGTTGTCTTAAAGAGTCCACAAATGCCAAAGCTCTATTTACAAAAGAGAATGGTCTCCAAGAGGCTGAGGCTGAGACAGAGACAGGTTGGGACCTCGCCCTCTCTGTGCTCACTGTGGGTGTCATGCAGGGAGGGAGGCCGAAGCACAAAGTCCTGGGCACGGATGGCCAACAGCACCATCTGTAAAGAGCTGGGCCTCCTTCCGGCTAGGAAACGACCAGGCACTCGCCATAACGTGTTTATGCCTTCACTTCATACATATTTACTGAATGCCGACACCGGGCCAGATACCCAGCCCGGAGCTGGGGCTAGCTGTGAATAGGAAACCAAGCCCTTTTTCTCAGGGTTACTGGATTCTAGTTGGACAGGCAGTAAACAGAGAAATGAACAAATTAACCAGAAGAGTATCAGCAAGTTGCCAATGCACAGAATCAAGGGGTGGGGGATGCGGTGCCCAATGGGCTGCGCTGTTCCTTGGATTGGGAGGTGAAAGCAAACTCTCTGGGGAAGTGACATTTAAGCTGAGATCTGAGGGAGTAGGAGCTGTTGATGGAAATGTCAGGGAAAAGAGCATGGCAGGCAGAGACAACTGTTAGCACCAAGTCCCGAGGAATGGTGAGGTATGGCATGTTCAGGTGAGACTGAACATGGGGACATGAGTGAGCCATAAAGGGTAAGGCAAACATGGGAAGGGTCACTTTCAGAGTCCTTCCAGCTGATGGCGAAAGAAAGTATTAGAACAGTAAGGAAGGGCAAAGTTGTTTACAAGTTAGTCTACGATTCTCAGGCTACAATTTTTCTTTATGTAATTTTTCCTACTCCCCAAAACTCTTCTCTCAGGTACCTGTCTTTGAAACTTCCACATGGAACTCCATATTCTTAAGCAGGATGAAATAAGTCACCGTGGAATCTGATCTTAAAAATAAATACCCAATCAAGAGAGTGGCTGTTGTCTTCCATTATATTAGAATGTTATCAAGTGCCTGTCAGATGTACTTACATTTTTCAGGTGGAGTTATTGTAATAGTTTGAGCTGTAAATTCTTCATCAAAATATCTGGTATCTGTCTCAGATGTAACTTGAGGCTTAAAAGGAGGTACAAGCTGCAAGAAGAAAGAAGAAGGGTACTGTTAACAGATTTCGGTTTAGAGAAATTCATTTCTAGGATAAAATTAGAGAGCAAATAATTAATGGAACAGTGCCAGAGACCAGATCGCTGAGTCACTGTATACAGGAGATGTGGCGTTTGGCTTCCCAGTCAACAGTCTGAGCACAGAACAGGAGGTACTTGGTTGTTCCGTATAAAATTTGACAGATTATGTGAAACAGAACAAATGAGAACCAGAGAATAGGGTGGAAAGAGGATACTGAAAAGTCCTAATTTCCCCACCAATCACAAACATACACACAAACCATATGGATGCAAACCCTGGCACCAAAATGCAAGCTCTCCCCCGAGCAGCGAAAGCATGACTCGTCCCCTAGTCTCTTCCTGGCGCCTGGTTCAACAGCTTATTAGTAATACTGAACACAACTTAATGATACAGTTTTACCCCCCCAGGTCACATAGTGCTGCCCCTGTCCTTGGCAAAGAACTATACCCGCTTACTTGAGATAAGCATGAACGCCTGCCCCCCGCTCCGGGACAGGGGCCTGGGGAGCCCCTGAAGTTACATGCCGTTTTGTCCCTTGGTTGCATCTGATCTCCAAAAGGGACAGAGACCCAAAAGAGAGTAGAGGGACTGCTCTCGGACTGACAGAGCTGGACGCATCTGCCTCAGAGCTGCGGAAGGCATGGTGCGGGCCAAGTCTGGGGCTGCTGAAAGCCTCTGGGACCTCCACTGGGCAAGGACCAGCCGGAGCTGAGGTGGGACTCCTGCTCCTCAGGGCTCTGGCCTCACAGGAGAACACGAGGAACCCCGTCCCAGGGCCTGGAGTCAAGTATCCGCTCTCATGAGTTTGCTGCACAATAGGAGATGCTGCTTTTAGGACAAAATTCCCGAGTGGACAGAAATACGGAGAAGCGGGGGACAGAAATCAGTATGTTTTATAAAAAGTTTACAGAAACCAACAGAAACACACAACTGGCTTTAGCTCAATGCATTTTCCCACTCTTGTCACCAAATTTATGTTAAATAATAAGGCAAAAATCTTTACTCTCTAGGCAGACTATGTTTTCAAAAACCAGAGGGTGAGCAGAATGAAAAGCACCACACATCTCCGTTTATGCCACATGTAACAGAGCATTTTTAAAAATTTTATTTATTTGACATAGCGCGCACAAGCAGGGGGAGGGGCAGGGGCAGAGGGAGAAGCAGGCTCCCCGCAGAGCAGGGCGATCATGCGGAAACTCGATCCCAGTACCCCGGGATCATGACCTGAGCTGAAGGCAGACGCTTCACTGCTGGAGCCAACCAGGCGCCCCACTAACAGAGCATTTTTAATCCCTTTGCCTCATCATTCTTTCTGTCCCAGGACACAGCCAATCTAAAGCCTGTTACGAGCAGGCACTTTCTGGGGGATGAACCTAGATCCGGTTCCACTTCTGACCCGCCGCGGCGTCGACAGAACAGTATGGCTCTCCTCCCACCCCCGACCTCCCCGGGGCCAAGCTCCTCAGCTGTGTGGGCCCTGCTCTGGGACGCCGCCGGGCCGTGCAAACATTCACTCCACCGCCGGAGATCTCCCCTCCTCCACTCGGACACAAGGGCCCGCTTTTCCCGGGCGCCACACTCACGCCCCCCAGAACAGCAAAGCTGAGCGGACCGCACAACTTGCTGTTTCCTCGTTGGGAACCAAGGGGTCACGGCCTCCACCTGCAGCTGACCGGAGGCTACAGCTCTGGTTGGGGTCACCGTTCTACAAATGCCCCCAAATAGTTCTTCCTCATCCTTCCAATCAAAACTTCACCACAAGACACGCTTTTCGGCAGAAGGGGGCTTCCGGGCATGTGGAGTAGGCTGTGCTTTCCGCAGCCCACCCTTCCCAGCTGCTGCCTTCTGAGGCAAAAACGGCAATCGACTTCACGTTCCGGGGAGAGCAGCGGTGAGAGAGCGCGGGGTCCCTTGAAACTCAACAGAAACTGGAACGATCTTAAAGGAGCTTCCAAAGGTGACGGGGGGCTTGAGCCAGCCTCGGTGCAGAAGCCTTCTGACCTCCTCGCACTGACGGCCGCCCTCCCCGCCGCCTCCTCTCCTCACGCGGCTTCCCTGTCCTTCACTTTCAACAGCCCACTCAACGCCCTTACGCACGCGCGCATGCGCACAAAATGTACGTGTGTTCATCTCCTGCCGCCATTACACCTTCTCCTAACAAAACATAAGCTCGGTGATGGCGAGGACGTCTAAGAACAGTTTTATTGAGGAATGAGTGACCTACAGTAAACCGTACATGTTACGCTTTGACGGGTTTTGCCATACGTACAAAACCATGAAACCCCAATCAAGATGTGCCGGTGTGTGTTTCCTCATGAGCCTGTTGTGAGCCGTCCTCCCCCGTGCTTTCTGCCACCATGGCCTTGTTTGTAATTTTCCGGACTTTTATGTAAATGGCACCGCATAGCGTGTATCTTTTGTCTGATTTTTGGCACTTAGCACGATTATTTCAACGTCCATCCCTGTCACTTCGAGTGTCACCAGCTCCCGCCCCCCATATGCTGGGTGACACTCCACACAGGTGTGCCCGCATCCATCGCTCCATGACCTGTCATCGGACATGGCGTTCCTTCTAGTTTGGGGCTTTTGCAAATAAAGCTGCGAGGACTCCTGGGTGTCCAAGTCTTTGTATAGAGATGAGCGTTCATTTATTTTGGACAAATACCAAAGAGTGGAATGGCTGGGTCATATGCTAGACATCAAGAACCTGCCAGACTGTTTCCCAAGGCAGTTGCTTCATTTTACGTGATTATCCCCCATGTACGAAAGGTCCAGTTGCTCCCCGTTCTTGCCAGCACTGGTTTGGTGGGTTTTTTCAACAGCAGACATTCCAGCGTGTGGTGGTGGTTCACTACGGGCTTAATTGAATTTCCCTAATGAACAATCATCTTTTTCGTGAATTTACTTCTTTGGTGAAGGGTCTGTTCACATATTTGCCCCGCCCCTTTTTGGTCAGTAAGTTTCAAGAGTTCTTTACATAATCTGCATGCAGGTCTTTTAATCAGATTTGTGATTTGTAACTTTTTCCCGTTTGTGACTTTTCCTTTAATTCTCTTAACAGCGCCTTCTGAAGAACACACATTCTTAATTACGCTATCGTCTGGTTTATCAGTTTTTCTTTATGGGTCATGCACTGCCCTCATCTACTGAATCTCTGCATAACCTAACACCACAAAGGTTTTCTCCTGTGTCTTCTTCTAGAAGGCTCTACACTTAGGATCATGTTTTGAGTTAATTTTGTATATGCTGCAAATTAAAAAAAATATATGGATGTCCAATTGTCTCATCACAATTTGTTGAACTTAACTATCTTTGCACTTCTATTTTAAGTCACTTAACCATATTATGTGTGGGTCTAGATTTCTAGGTTCTCTGTGGGCAAATAAAAAATGTTATCTGTCCAGGGACGCCTGGGTGACTCAGTCAGTTAAGTGTCCCACTCGATTTTGGCTCAGGTCATGATCTCAGGGGTCGTGAGATTGAGCCCTGAATCGGCTCCACACTCAGCAGGGAGTCTGCTTAAGATTCTCTCACTCTGCCTTTGCCCCTCCCCCCATGGACACATGCACTCTCTCTCAAATAAATAAATCTTAAAAAAAAAATGTTATCTGTCTATAACAACTGTCCTGATTACTGTAACTTAGCAAGTCTTGAAGTTGGGTAGTGTAGGCTCTCCAACTTTGTTTTCTGTCAAAGCTGTTTGGCTACCCTATGTCCATCCTTGGCATTCCGTATGAATTCTATAATCAACCTAACAATTTCTACAAAATAGCCTGCTAAGCTAATCTTGATTAGGATTGTGTTGAATTTATGTATCCATTTTGAGAGAACTATCATCTTAAAAATATTGAGCCTTCTAAATCATGAACACATTAGACCTCTCCATTGCTTTAGGCTATCTTTAATTTCTCCACAGTATTTTTTAGTTTACAGTATGAACAGCTTTCACATCTTTTGTCAAAAGTATTCCTAAGTACTTCATATTTCTGTTGCTATCATAAGTGATATTCTTATTAGTCTCCATTTTGGATTGCCTGTTGCTACTGTATACATTTAGTTATTTTTGTATTGTGCAATCTTTTATATATTTACTTTGTATCAAGTAACTAATGGGTTAAACTTTCATAGCTTTTTTTGTAGATTCCAGCTGATTTTCTATATAGATAATCATGTTGTCCATGAATAAGACAGATTTACTTCTTTCTTTCCAATCTGAATGCATTTAATTTCTTTTTCTTGCCTTACTGCACTGGCCAGAACCTCCAGTACAATGCTAACAGGGCAAACATCTTCACCTTGTAAAATCACTCAGACTTCCCCCGGTAGGATATTAGTGATAAGTTTTTCCTAGATGTCCTTTATCAGGGTGGGGAAGTTTCTCATTCATAGTTTACTGGGGAGTATTTTTGTTTGTTTGCTTTTTGTTTAAATCAGATGGACGTTGGATTTTCTTGAATGCTTTTTTTTTTTTGCATCCAATGAGATAACCATGTATATTTCTTTCTTAGTTATTATTAATATGGTAAATTATAATGACTTTAAAAAAAATTTTATTATGTTATGTTAATCACCATACATCATTAGTTTTTGATGTAGTATTCCATGATTCATTGCGTATAATACCCAGTGCTCCATGCAGAACGTCCCCTCCTTAATACGCATCACCAGGCTAACCCATCCCCCCCCAGAACCCTCAGTTTGTTTTTCAGAGTCCATAGTCTCACATGGTTTGTCTCCCCCTCTGATTTCCCCCTCTTCATTCTTCCCCTCCTGCTATCTTCTTCCTTTTTTTTTTTTTTTTAACATATAATGTATTATTTGTTTCAGAGGTACAGGTCTGTGATTCAACAGTCTTACACAATTCACAGCCCTCACCATAGCACATACCCTCCCCAATGTCTATCACCCAGGCACCCCATCCCTCCCACCCCCCACCACTCCAGCAACCCTCATAATGACTGACTTTTAAATATTAAACCAACTTTGTATTTCTAGAATAAACCCCACTTGATAATGATGTGCTATTCTTGTATTTATTGTTGGATTTGATTTGCTAAAATTATGTAAAGTATTTTTACACATATGTTAATTAAGGAAATTGGTCTATAGTTTTCTTTTCTTATATTATCTTTGCCTGCTTTTGGTATCAGGTTAAGCTAGCCTCACAGAATGAACTGGGAAATATTGCCTTTTTCTTCAGTTCTCTGGAGGAATCTTTGTAGAACTAATACTATTACTCACTTAAAAGTTTGGGAATTCACTGGTGAAGCCATATGGGTTGGGAGTCTTTTTTGTGAGAAGCATTTTAACTACAAATAAAATTTCTTTAACACATACCAAGTTATTCATGATATCTATTTCTTCATGGTAATTTGCATCTTTCAAAGGATTTGTCCATTTCAGCAAAACTGTTGATTTTATGGACATGAAGATTTTCATGCTATTTCCTAGTATCCATTTCATACTCATAAAATCTGTAGTGATGTCACCCCTCTCATTTGTGGTATTAATAGCTGTCTTCTTGCTTTTCTGTTCACTTTGGTTAGAAATTTACCAATTTTGTTTATCTTCTCAACCACCTTTCATCAATTTTCTCTATTATTTTTTCATTTTTATTTCACTGACTGCTGCCCCAATCTTTATTAATTCCTTTCTTCTGCTTACATTGTTGAGTTTAATTTGTTCTTCTTTTTCTAGTTTCTCAAGATGGAAGATAAGGTCACCAATCTCAGATCTTTCTTCTTTCTGAATATTGCCCTCTGGTACTACTCTCTTGAGGTATTACATTAGCTGTAGCCCACAGCAAAACATGTTTTTCATTTTTAGTCAGTTCAAAATACTTTATACTTTCCCTTTTGGTTTCTTCTTCCACCCATGGATTATTTAAAATTGCACTTAGTTTCCAAGTAATTGAGGATTTTCCATATATCTTTGTTTTGATTTCTAATTTTATTCCTTTTTCATTCAAAGAGACCATGATTTAAGTTATCTGAATCCTTTAAAATCTACAGAGTTGTTTTGCTCAAAATATGGTATATCATGGTAAACGTTCTGTGTGATCTTGAGAAGAAGGAATGTTCTTCTGTTGTCGGGTGGTGGTCTATGAATGTCAATTACATTAAACTGGCTGATGGTGTTGCTAGTATCTTCTCTAACTTTAATGACTTTCTCTCTGCTTCTATCAATTACTTAGAGATAGTACTGACATGTCAAATTATAATGTGCATTTGTCTATTTTTTCTTATGGTCCTATTAGTTTTTGTTTTATGTACTTTAAGATTTGTTATTAGATGTAAAATTAAGATTTTTGTGTTATGGTTGAGATGAAATAAGTCTACCACTTGCTAGTTGTTTCATACTTGTCTCACCTGAGACCTTGTTTTGCACCAATGCTACAGCCCGGATTCCTGAACTGGTGCTTGCCACTTAGTGGCAAAATAAATGAATCATTATTCAATCTTGGAGCTCAAGTGAGATGTCAGAGAGCATGTAGCCTGCCCTTTTAGAAATGAGGAGACTGAAGCTAAACTTGGTAAAATGACTTGCTGAAGATGATACAAGTAGCAACTAGAGCAGCAAACCCTCCTGTCTCTGGATCCCAAGCTTTCTCTACTGTGGCGCCTGCAAAGACACGGAGTGAAAATGCTTTTGCTTTTGACTGCTTCTCTGGACGTTAGTCAAAGTCAAGGCAAGCGTGCTGGGGGCATATTTCCTCCCCTCAGCTCACACACAGAGGCAGAAGACGACGCAGTAAAGTATGAACATCCACAAAGGGAAGTGAGAACCTAATTTCTGTACATGGGGAAAGGTGTGAGAGAGAACGTGCAAAGAACCACCACAGACCCCAACAGAGGCACCACCACACACATTCTGGGTACGCCCAGCTGCGGGTTTCCTCTGACTCCCAGAGCATATATTCACTTTGAACAACTGAACACATTTCAAATATTTCATTCTTATAGGCTGCATTGTGCCCCCTCCCCACCAAAACCGTATGTTGGGAGTCCTAACCCCCAGGGACTGTATGGGGAGAGAGGGCCTTTTAAGAGGTGGTTACATTAAAACGAGTTGTTAGAGTAGGCCTTAGTCCAACCTGACAGGTGTCCTTGTAAGAAGAGGAAATGCGGACACACAAAGGGACTCCAGAGGCACGCACACAGAGGAAAGACCACGTGAGGAGGAACAGGTAAGGCATCTATCTACAAGCCAAGGAAAGAGGCTTCAGAAGAAACCAACCCTGCCAGTATCTTGATCTGGAACGTCTAGCTCCCAGAACCGTGGGAAAACAAATTTCTGTTAAGTCACCCAGGCTGTGGTACTCGGTTATGGCAGCCCCAGCAGACTAACACATTAATTTTCTATTTTGCCCCTAAACCAGTATCATCTTAATTTTCCCTCCCCTGCTCTGGACACAGCTCTCAAAACACTCCTGTGTCAACTGACACACTGCAGACTCTCACCGAGGAATGCAGAGGTGGTGGCAGAGGCAGAAACACTCAACTGTAAATCTCAGCTACCTTCAGATGTTAACTCAATGGATGGCATTAACTGCAAACCTGACATATTTTCCCAACAGATGCATTAAACCCCGAACGTATCTCTTTGAAAGCTCATTGGTTTTCAGGAAATGTCGCTCCGGATGATGTAAACAGGAAGACCACAGTGCTGGGCTGAGGCCTGTGCTTCCAGTTTACCAACAAGGCATTATCAGAGCTGCGTGTCCTTGCAGTCTCAAGACCACAGCGTGGCAGCAAGACAGCAGCCCCCCAAATCCTTCCACACTGACCCTCTCCCAGATTTTACATGGTATCAATCACTCTGTCATTTGCTATCTTTCTAAAGCACTGTGTTTCTTTCCAGTGTAAGTGAAAGAATAGAGAGAAAACATCCCCCTGAACTTGTTAGAGTAAGTCGTAGTCCTGGTGTGGCTGGAGGGACAGTAGGGGAGTACAGACGCCAAGGTTGCTGAGGGTCAGTCTCCCCTGACCTTCCTCAGCAACAAATCAATTGCTACCTCCCAGTCCCTATGTTCTTTCTTCTGTTTTCAGTGTTGGCACTCTAGAAATAGACAGCAGGGCTTGAAACTTGCAGGGAAAGCTCATACAGACGGTTTCTATGGAACTGCAGCCGTCACCCTATTTGAATATTACGTTTATGTCCACCACTCTGATATAGATCAAAAAGCCCGGGAACACAGACACTGGCAATAAAAATTGCCAACACTCCTGAAGGCTCAGATTTGCCACAGACAATAATCTAATGCTGTAATTCTACCTCTTTAAAACATCAAGAGAGTAACTAAGCTTACATAGGGATTCTGGTTTAATTAATCTCTGTTCTCCTGAAAAACTCTTTTTGTTTTTTGTGTTTTTTTGAGGGAGACAGCATGCAAGTGGGAGGTGGGGTTACGGAGAGAGAGGGAGAGAGAACCTCAAGCAGGCTCATGCCCAGCATGGAGCCTGACATGCGGGGCTCAATCTCATGACCCCGAGACCATGACCTGAGCCGAAATCAAGAGTCAGATGCTCAAATGACTGATCCACCCAGGCACCCCTCCTGAAAAACTGGTTTTATGCTTTGTGTGTTTGTATATGTATATGCACACACACATAAACACACACACATACACACACACACACAGGAAAAGTGGGAATATGGAAAGAGGATTTATTTCTAACAAAACTAAATCTATAGCAAACATTGCTTAATTATATTATCTGCTAAGCTTTATAATACCAATTAACATTTTTTTGACAGATTACCAGAAACTCCAATACCTATCCTTCATTTTCACAAAACCACACAATAGTAATTCATGTCCACAATGTTGATTTGATCCTATTTAAAAAAATGCACCAAGGTTCCCAAGGTATATATCACACTAATATACAAATATTATATCCTAAGTTGAGCCCAGCAAAGTGAATATTTTAGCTATAACAAACATTAAATGTTTAATTAATACATCTGTTTTCCCTGCTGGAATTTAGAAGGGCTTTTTAACACACAGTATGCATGGTCTGCACTGCTTTGAAAGTAACCCCCAGAAATCTGAACTTATACTTTCTTTTACTTGATCAATGTCCTCATTTAAAAAGAGCTTCACAAACATTCCGCTGGCTGTGAGTCTGTGGACAGGTGGTGCTGCTCACAAACATCCATGGGCACATTACATCATTGGAGGACCTCAGGCATACTTGGAGAAGAGTTGCTTATGGAGGTAAAACAACTCTTGTTAGTGAAACAGAGCCCTCTCTGGAAGGCGAGGGACAGTAGTAAAAAGACTTTGCTGCTATACAGGTGAGGATGGGCAAGCCGAGTCCATTACAGACCTCAAGAACTTGCTGGAACAGTCCACTCTTCATCCCCCTCCAGCTGACCACACAGGCAAGGCCTCCCACCAGGAGCATGGGAGCCACTAATCACTGTCTCTGATTAGAAATGTTCATGAACATGGGCAAAAGTTAAACGAGTATGTAAACTGGGGAGAAATGGTGTAAGACGAAGAAAACTTGGGACCTATTTCAATAGACAAAAACCAAACCAACCAAACAAAAACCATATAAAATGTGGGTAGGCTCCCAGGCAGTCACATTAAAGTCTATTAAACCTATAATACAGAAAAAGATGGATATTAATAATAAAGCTCCCAACCAAGATTTAGTAATATTTTTACAAAGAAATCCATATCATATTTCCGTGAAGATGACCAAGATCCTATCCCCGTGCCCACCTTCCCACCAAGACAGACACTCTCTCATTATCATACCAGACCAACCCCTACAGAGGACCTAGTGATCCAAGAGCCTCTGGGTTTGGGGATAAGATTTTGTGGGAAGGGAAGAAGGAAAAGTAGAGGACTTAAGAAGCAGAGCAGGAGAATGTGGAGGTTCAATCTGACGGCAGAGAGGCAGAGAGTTTCTGTGAGAGGTGAGGGAGCTACTGGCAGAGAGAATCTGGGTTTGTGGGGAGCCCCTGTGCCCCGGCACTGTGTTAGTTCACGGATCTGCAGAAACTAACCAGAATCAGGTGAAGAATCCCAAAGGCAGGAGCTCAGTTGTGCAGGCCCCCAAAGGAGGGAGAGGAGGAACAAGAGGTTCTAAACGCACAAGTATTTTTCCTAATTTGACTATGCATCCAAGGACCCCTGCAGGTGCACATGGGCCAGCCAGACACAGAATCATAAGATGGGAAGCTAGAACAAGCAGCATTACCTTTAGCCGGGCACCTCGAAGTTCAACAGGGCTTAAGTGATCCAATGTACTCAAGTTCTTACGAAGAACAAAGAAGTGGGTGTTTGAGTATCTCTTCTTTTCAATGCATTTTCAACTGAATTATAAAATATTTGCATTGAAAAGAATCTTGTAGATCTAATCCAATCTCCTCATTTTAAAATGAAAAAACTGAGGCCCCAAATTTTCATACTACTTGAAGTTATCCAAAAGCAAAATATAAATAAAATTCCAATTACTTTTTTAAAACAGATTTTTATTTATTTGAGTGAAAGAGAGACAGCACGGGGAGGGGGGGCGGGGGGGGTAGAGGGAGAGGCAGGCTCCCTGCTGAGCAGGGAGCTGGATGTGGGGCTCATGTGGGGCTCCATCCCAGGACCTTGGGATCATGACCTGAGCCGAAGGCAGACACTTAACCAACTGAGCCACCCAGGCGCCCCTAATTCCAATTACTTTTAATTCAACCTGGAGGTCACACAGAAATGCAAATAGTTTGTTTATTTGTGTCTCCTCCACTAAACTGTGAGCAACTTGAGGACAGGGATCTTCCCTTTAGATGCTCGGTGCATTCCTAACCCTTGGTACAAAGTAGATGAGCAGTAAATGGTGAGTAAACACTGTAAAATATTCATATGAGGTCCTTTGGTCTTGCAGTGTTTGAGGCCTACTCAAGACAAAAGGTGATGCAAATTGCACATTTACTAGGAGAGTTGAGTTTGTCAGTAAGAGCTGGGACAAGCAGGGAAGGGAAGAGCCTAGAGTTATCTCCTGGAGGTGCACGGAACTAACCACACATTCACTGCTAATTCACAACACTGAAATAAGCTCTTTCACCTACACAGACTCTTCGGAATGCTGCACAAATGTGAATTTGTGGGATACTTCTTTGCATGAATAAAAAATGTTCCTGTGTCACCAGAAGCAAGGCTGTGTTTGACATGCTATGATGCATAATTAAAAATAAATACTAAGCTTTGCTTCTCTTAATGGCCAAGCAGCTCCTGTTGGATCAACCCTCCTGTAGATAATTATAAACTCTGGAGAAAATCCGAAGGTTCTGGGAAGCAACTAGAAACAGGTATGTACCACAGGGGAGTTGGACACTATGAAGAAGGAAACAGTACTGGATGAATTCCCCATGTTTGTGGCTCTTAGCTCCAGTCTATACCATGTGGGGTTAAAACTTGGATGAGAAATCTATAGTCTTACATTCTTATAGTCTTACCTTGGGATAAGCACAGCAGCTTAAAGTAGGGAGAGCAGAAGAGGGGGGGCCCCACATTCTGAATATAGTCTGCCCAAATTTCTGGCCGACTCCTGAATCACGCATGCACAGGGCAGACTTCAAGCTACCTAGGGAAGTCTAAATAAACTGACCTAAAATTTTAACTGATGCTCACTGGGGAGGCACAGAGGTTGCTGTTTGAGTTCAGCCATGATAAACTGCCTACAAATACCAAAAAAAAAAAAAAAAAATCAATATTCTTTGTTGTAATCTAATAGAATTCAGAGGCCCTACTGTGTATCAGTCACAATGCCCAGGACATATTCCAGAATGACTCAACATAAAAAGAAACAGGAGAAGATGGACCACACACCACAAAGAGACGGTCAGGGAGACTGATGTGAACAAGCCTGGACTTTGGGATTAGCAGACAAGAATTTTAAAGCAGACTTTATAACTACGCTCAATGATGTGAAGTAAAATATGTTCCTAATGATCAAAGAAATGGAGAAATAGAAACTTTTAAAAAAAGAGAACACACAATCTAAAATTTTAAGAAAAACACAACATTTGAAATAAGAAATTCACTGTATGGACTTACAGCAGTTTAAAGATTACAGCAGAGTCAGTTAACTGGAAGATTTGTCAATAGAAATTATTGAACTGAAGAGCACAGGCAAAAAATTAGAAAAAATGAACAGAAATTCAAAGACCTGTGGGACGGTGTCGAAAGGTCGAAGGTATACGGAATTGGAATTACAAAGACAGTAAGACAAAAAATATATTTCCAGAAATAATGGTTAGAATCCTTCTAAAGTTAGTAAGAGATTCAAAAAGCTCAGAGAACTCCAAGTAGGATAAATACAAAGAAAATCTCACCTACACACAGTATAGACTGAAAACCAAAGTCTATCAGTCCGGGTTCAAGCAGAAAAGCAGAAACACTGTGTGTGTGTTTGTGTGTGTGTGTGTGAGAGACAGAGAGAGAGAGAGAGGGAGAGAGAGAGGCTGAGGGAGAAAGAGAAGGAGAGAGGAAGAGGAGGGCAGAAAAGAAGGAAGGAGGAGGAAGGGATTAGGTGATCTGAACTCACTCAGCTGAGAGAGATGGCTGTCCGTGCAGTGTGTTTAAGGCTGTCACCCACGGGTAAGGATATGGGGAGCTTGGCGTCCGCAGGGCAGGAGGTGGGAGGGGAGAATGCGTGTCAAGCAGGGACAAGAGCAATGTGAAACCCAGAAGCATGAACAGGAGCCCACGGGACAGACGGAAGCCCATGTCATTTCCTACTGCCCCTGACCTCGATGGAGTGGCTCTGCTGCCCAAGCTGGGGGCCCGTATCATGGAGCCGAATACACTCGCCAGCCGACAGCGGGGACAGCTACTCAGGCTGGCAGGGGGGCCAGCAGCACACAGGCCTGACCACTGCCTCCGACCCATGAGGTAGCTTGCGAGAATCTCACAGAAGAATTCTGGAAAATGTAGCTTAGCCTAGTCAGAGTGATTTATTCTAAAGCCATCACACAGACGAAAATATCCTGGAAGCAGCCGGTGAAACAGGACACATAATTTACAAGGGAACACATGACTGAGTAAGCACTCACTGAACTATCAGCTTACAATTTTACATTCAGTGAAAATCTCCTTCAAGAATGAAGGCAAAATAAAGACACCATCAGATAAAAGAAAACAAGTTCCTTGCCAGCCGACGTGCACTACACAAAATGAGGGAAGTTCCTGGGGCTGAAGGGGAATGTACCAGAAAGGAACTGAGTCTCCAAGGAGTGAAGAGATGGGAGTGCTCGCTCTGCTTCAGACAGCGGAAACAGTGACCCGCTGACCTTACGAACACCCACCCCCGTGTACACTTGATAGGGCAAACCAGAGCTCAGCAAAACAATTTTTTTTATTTTTAAAGATTTATTTATTTGACAGAGAGAGAGCACAAGCAGATGGAGAGGCAGGCAAAGGGAGTAGCAGGCTCCCCACTGAGCAGGGAGCCGGATGCAGGACTCGATCCCAGGACCCTGGGATCATGACCTGAGCTGAAGGCAGATGTTTCACTGACTGAGCCACCCAAGGGCCCCAAAACAATTCTTTTTTAATTATAAAAAAAAGAATGAAGAGTATTGGAAAGGGTGAACATGGAAAAAAATAATACCAGAAGTTCTAACTTAGCATCTGGACAGAGGTGAAGGCTGATATTCAAATAGGAACACAGAAATTTAAGGAAGGAACCAAATTAAGACAGCAAGGTGTGGAAGATCCCCATGGGCCCTATCCCCTGAGGCATCATTTCATTTAGGCCTCTCTCTGCTCCTCCCACTACGTACTAAAATAAAATTACTCATTTAAACATTTGCCATTTCACTGAAACAAATACCAAACCAGTGGCCAAAGTAAACAATGAAGTACCTAAATTACTCTCTAAAAGCAAGTTTTCTCTTCTTTTCTGAAGGAAACCTCTGGAAAGTAAGTACGAATGTGATAAGTAGAAGGTAGATCAAAATGAGGTAAAATCTTAAGATCAAAATGAGCCAAAGATTCCAAATCAATCTTCCCTAAAAGCCTCTTTCTTGGTCTTCACTGTTTTGTAATATTATTTTTTCCTTACAAAGAATAAAGCTTCAGCAGTCCGCATAAACTTCTGGAATCTTCTGCCTCAGCTGGGCCCCTAAACACTGGCTGGCACTCCTGCCCTGTCCCCAGTGAGAGGACTCTCACTCTAAGAAGGCAGGACTCCTGCGATAAAGCTGGGGCCTTCAGGCAGGAACTACCCCAACTTTCTGGACCAAATATTTACAAAAACATTTGCTTCAGTGGGCATTCCCATTTCTTTCCCATCAATGACACTACGACGGTGCCCCACCTCATCCTCTTCTAAAGACTAATCCCTTTGGCTAGCCTTCACAGATCTTGCTTTTTCCTTATGTCTTACTTTTCCCTGTATTTATCATCATCTCACATCTTACAATCTCTATATCATACATCTTACTATCTGTATATAAACTTACTTTTGGGCTATGTATCTCCACTTCCAGAGCCCTGACTGGATTTTTCCCCAGGTACACGAGCAACATGAAAGCAAACACACATCTAATCCACTCTGTGGGCTGTTTCCCATTTTGCTCTTACTCCCTCCTTCCATTTTCTCGAGGAGCCTACGCTTGGTGCTTCCATTTCTTTCCCCTCCCACTTCACTTACAAAATTTAAAAAGAACTATTTTGAGCATAAAGAGTGGAAAATAATATAAATGACAACCAGATCTACCTAACAGATGTTAACATTTTGTCATATGTACTTTGAAACTTTTTTTTTTTAAGATATAAAACATGGAGATGCAGCTAATACCTATTGCTTTCCCCTCACTAATATTCACCCATTTTTAATCCCCCAAATTACAATTGAATATGATTCAAGCAAATATTGTAGTGCTGTGCTCTGTATCATTTGCATGCAAGTGCTTATACTTTTTGCCCATAGATAGGCCATCACAAACATAATTTTCTTTAGTTCATTTTCAGTTTTTGTAATAATGGTATCATTCCCTAAGTATCTTATGTAACTTGATTTTTTATGTTCATGTATTTTTGAGATTTACCAATAAATACTTATAAATAAATTTACCAATTGATATTTACAAATCCATATTCATTTTTTATTCAGTATAGTAGTCCACTGTAAGAATAAGACAAAATGTAATTACTACATATTCCATCATCAAAGATCTGTTAAGTTTTTTTTTTCCTTTAAAAATCACACACCACTTACTTCTTTTTCTTATCTTATTTTTATTACCTTATCTTACTAGCACCTGGGTGGCACAGTTGGTTAAGTGTCTGACTTGGTTTCGGCTCAGGGTTGTGGGATTGAGCCCCGCGTCGGGACAACTGCTCAGTTGGGAATCTGCTAGAGATTCTCCCTCTCCTTCTGCCCCTTCTCTCTCTCTCTCAAATAAAGTAAATAAAATCTTTAAAAAACAATTTCAAAAAACCGCCACAAACGTGATATTGATAGATATCATTTTCCTTACATTTAAAGAAAATATTTGTAATATCCAACCATTAAGTATAATGTTTGTAGAAAAAATTTTGATAAAAACTTATTTAAAGAAGGTTCATTTTACTTCGAGGTTACTAAATGTGTTTTAAATATATCTTTAAAAATCACGAATGGGGGGCGCCTGGGTGGCTCAGTCATTAAGCGTCTGCCTCCGGCTCAGGTCATGATCCCAGGGTCCTGGGTTCAAGCCCTGCATTGGGCTCCCTGCTCAGTGGGAAGCCTGCTTCTCCCTCTCCCACTCCCCCTGCTTGTGTTCCCTCTCTCACTATCTCTCTCTGTCAAATAAATAAATAAAATCTTTAAAAAAAAATCACGAATGGTTTCTACTTTCATTTTCATGAAAAGATTTTCATTTTTCTTCCTCTTTTTTTTATTCTCTATAAAGATTGAGATGGTCATGTGGATTTCTTCCTTAATCTCTAATGTGATGAATGACATTAAATTTTTCTAATCTAATCATATTTCTAGAACAAATCTAACATGGATATGAGAACACAAATAGTTATGCATTGTTAAAAATAACTGCTCAATATTTTACTTAGAATATTTAAATCTCTGTTCACAAATGGCCTCTAATTTTTATCTTGTAGGAGTCTTATCAAGGTTACCAAAGGTTATAAAATAAATTTGAGAAGTATATAACCCTCTTTCTTTCTTAGGAGCAGCTTGTATAAAATCTTTCTAATGACAGGGATTATCTTCTCTTTGGATGTTTGATGGAGATTACCTGAAAAACTCATCTAGACTTGTACTGGTGTTTTTGTATTGGGGTGAAAACACTGGAACTGGAGAGGTGACAGATTTTATACTAATTTAACAATGAAATGTTTTCACATTTTTCTTGAGTCAGCTGATAATTTATAGTTTGCTTAAAATTATCCATTACCTCTCTTTTTTAATAAACAGTATAAAAATTATTCATGGTAGTTGCATTACATTTTCATTTCTATATTCTGTATCTCATTTTAATTCCTAATATTTTTCTTGAGTAATTTTGAGATTTGTCTACTTCACTAGTCTCTTTCTTATATAACTGCATTTTCTTGATCCTTTCAAACGTTTGCTTTCTATTTCATTCATTTGTACTTTTACATTTACTTGGTGCTTCTACTCTCTCTCACCGTAATTATTCTGTTGTTGAATTTCCTCCCCTAATTTAATTTGGAAGCTTGGCTAATTTTGGATCTTTCTATTTTGTTTGCCCACCCCCACCCCCGTACAAGTATTTAGGAACTGCCTTGACTGCATCTCACAAATTTCACTGCCATTCAACTCCAATATTTTCCGATTTCCAATGCAGCTACTTTGTAATCCGTGATTTATATTCAAGTTTATCTTAAAGATGTCAAACATTTGTGGTTTAGAGAAGTCTTTCTTTGTTGATTACTCCTAGTTTTATTGCAATTTTATTGATCACAGAAAATGGTCTGAGTTATATGACTCCTTTGTTTTCTATTGAGGTTTGACTTGATGCCTTAGAAGACATGCATGTTCTAAGCTACAGACCAATATCCCCATGAGCACTGGTGCAAAAATCCTTAACAAAATATAAGCAAGATGAATCTGGGAGCATATTACACAGGTTGCACACATGACCGTGTTCATAAGGATTGCACGGACTCTGTAACACCGTGATGGGGACTGTCGTCTTAATAGTAAGTCACCAAGCCACGAACACAGGGTGTCTCTCCCTTTACTCATGTCTTCTTTCATCTATTTCAGCAATGTTGTATACTTGGCAGCATGTAACTTGCACCCCTGTGATTCTACTTATTCCTAAGTATTTTATTCTTTTTGATGCTACTGTAAATGGAATTGTTTTCTTAATTTGCTTTCCAGATTGTTCATAGCTTAATATATACAAATATAAAGTATTTTTTGTGTTGATTTCATATCCTGCAACTGTGCTGAATATGTTTATTAGCTTTAGAGGTTATGTGTGTGTTTTTGTGTGTACTCCTTGGGGTTTTCTACATCTGTGAAGAGAGGTAGTTTTACTACTTCCTTCCAATTTGATTGCTTTTTATGTTCTGTTCTAATTGCTCTGACTACAACTTCCAGTATTAATGTTGAACAGAAGTGTCACAAGTAGACGTCCTTGTTCTCTTTCTCATCTCAGGTGAAAAGCTTTCAGTCCTCCAATACCAAGTGTGATGTCAGCTGTGGGTTTATCTATGGCCTTTATCATGTTGAGCAAGTTTCCTTCTATTCCTAGTTTTCCGAGTTTTTTTGTTTGTTTTTATAAATCAGCAAAGGGTGTGGAATTTTGTCAAATGCTTTTTCTGCATCAATTGAGATGATCATGTGGGTTCCTTTTCTTTATCAATGTGATTAATTTTAGTCTGTTGAACTGTCTGCATTCCTGGGATAAAACTCACTTGATCATGGTATACAATCCTTTTAATATGCTACTAATTGGTCTGCTAAGAGCTTATTGAGGAATTTTGTACCTATGTTAGTTACAGATGTTGGTCTGTAGTCTTCTTTTCTTGTAATGTCTTACTGTGTGGCTTTGGAATTGGGGTAATGCTGGCCTCATAGAAAGAGTTAAAAAGTATTTACTCCCTTGATTTCTTGCAAGAGTTTGGGAAGAAGTGGTGGTATTTCTTCTCTAAATATTTGACAGAATTCTCCAGTGAAGCCATCTGGGACTTTTTTGATTACTGATTTAATTGCCTAATTTATTAGTTACAGCTTTACTCAGATTTCCAATTTCTTCTTGAGCCATTTTGGTAGTTCGTACGTTTTTAGGAATTTTTCCATTTTATATAAGTTATCCACTTTTACATGTACATCTGTTCAGAGTATTCTTTTATAATCCTTTTTTATTTCTATAAAGTCACTAGTAATGTCCCTATTTCATTTGTGATTTTAGTATTTGATATTTTCCTTAGTGACTCTTACTGAAAGTTTGTTAATTTTGTAGATATTTGCAAACAATCAACTTTTTTTTTATTCTCTCTATTGTTTTTCTATTCTTTTTCATTCATCTCTAATCTTTACGCCAAAAATTGGCTAACCTAGATGAAATGATGAGGAGGTAAATTCATTAAGAAGATATAACAATCTTAAATTTGGGAGAACCTACAAGCAGAACTTTAAAATAAAGCAAAGGTGACAGAACTAAAAGAGAAATAGTCAAAGCCACAATTACCATTGAGGATTTTCTTCTTTCTTAGTAACTGATAAAAAGTGAGCCCTTAAACATTCAGCAAGGATGTAGTAGACTTAACACTATTCATTCACCTGATTTAATTGACATTTACAGAACACTGTATATAACAAGAGAATACATATTCTTTGCAAATGCACATGAAACATTCATCAATATAACCCATATTTCATAAAACAAATCTCAAAAAATTTAGAAGATTAAAATATAAAAAGTATGTTCTTAAGAACAACAGAATTAAACTAGAGATTAAAACAGAAAGATAGCTGAAAAATCTCCAAATATTATCAAACAATACACTTCAATAACCCATGTGGTCAAAGAAGAAATCATAAGGGAAATTAGAAAGCATTTTGAAATAAATAGTAAGTCACAATATGACATGACAAAACTTATAGGCTGTGCTCAGAGCTAGAGTTGCTTAGAAGTAAATATATAGCACTATAAGGCCATGTTAGAAAAGAACAAAAGATTCAAATCTAAGTTTTCAACTTAATAAACCAGAAAAAGAAGAACTAATTTAAAAAGCAAGCTAAAAGAAATAGAAAAAAAATCAAGACAATAAATGATCAACTGAATGTCAACTAATTCAAGTTAGATAAAATTTTTAAATTCCTAAAAACATATACAAGCTACCAAATTTCATTCAAAAGAAAGATAACTAGAAGTGTCCTATATCCATTAGAGATAGAATTTCTTTAGTCTGGGTTCAGATGGATTTACAGGACATTCTATCAAATATTTAAAGGAGAAACATACCAATTCTATGCAAAAACTTTCATAAAAGAGAAGGAAATACCACTCATTTTTGGTGTCTAGCTAACCTAGATGAAATGATGAGGAGGTAAATTCATTAAGAAGATATAACAATCTTAAATTTGGGAGAACCTACAAGTAGAACTTTAAAATAAAGCAAAGGTGATAGAACTAAAAGAGAAATAGTCAAAGCCACAATTACCATTGAGGATTTTCTTCTTTCTTTCTTAGTAACTGATAAAAAGTGAGCTAAAAGTGATTCTAAAACCAGATGGCTAATATGTTAAAGTATAGCCTACTATTTCTTATTATATGCAAAATTCTTGACAAAATACTAACAAAAGAAATTAAGCAGTAAATAAAAAATATATACCATGAATGGGGTTAATTTGAGGTATGCAGCATAGACATAATCTTAAAAAATCAATGTGATTTACCATATTAACAAACTAAAACAGAAATACCATGACTGTGTCAGTGAATGCAGAAATTCTGACAAAATCCAGCATCTGTTCGTAATAAAAATGTTCAGAAAACAGGAATAGTGGAAAATTTTGTCAATCTAAGAGATGGTGTGCATAAAAAAACCTACAGTTTACTATCATAGTAACTGGGGGATATGTGAATGCTATAATAATTAAATGTCTGTTCTCACCATTTCTATATGACATTGTTCTGGCAATCCTAATCAAGTGCATTATTGCACTTTAATGTAAGAAAAATAAATAAAAGGCATACAAATTGAAATATCTCCTAAAAAAATGGTATTAGCATTAGCAAGTAAGTTTAGCCTAATAAACACATAAAATCTCTACTAAAAATCTATTTACCTCCATTTCTTCAGTTTCTTTTACCCAGTACATAATGTCTGACTTTCAACAGAAAATTACAAGGCATACTAAAAGATAAAAAACATAGTTTCACAATAAAGAGCAAGTACCAGAACCAGCCTCAGATATGGCAGAGATTATCAGACCAGAAATTTAATTCATCTATGAAAATATAGTAAGGGGTTTATAATGGAAAAACTGCACTACATGCAAAAACATATGGGTAGTATAAGTAAAGAAATGAATTCTGTAAGAAAGAATAAAAAGGAAATGCTAGAAATGAAAAAACACCATCACAGAAATTAAGAATGCCTTTGATGAGCTCATTAATAATCAGGGCATGGCCAAGGAAAGAATCAGTAAGCTTGAAGAAATGTTAATAGGAACTGCCAGAACTGAGATGGAAAGAGAAATAAGAATTATGAAACAATGATAAAAGGTATATGTAATAGGAATATAAGAAAGAAGATAAAGCAGAAGAAATATCTGAAGCAATAATGACCGAGCCATTTTCCAAAATTAGTGCTAGCCACCAAAACAGTATCTCCTAATTTCAGAGAATATGACTCAACATAGGGTCCAAAATCTACACCTAGCCATATCATATTCAAATTGCAGAAAATCAAAGACAAGGATAAAATTTTAAGAAGCCACACACACACACATACACACACATACACACACACACATCAAAAACCTTATCTATACATGTTCAAAGACAAGAATTACATTGGATTTCTCTTTGGTAATCATGCAAGTAAGAAAAAAAAATGGAATAAAATACTTATGTTGAAAAACAAACCAATGACCTAGAATTCTGTATCCAGCCATATTATCTTTCAAAAATAAGGAATAATAAAGACTTTCCTAGACAAACAAAAATTGAGGCAATCTGTCACCAGTAAGCCCACCTTGCAAAAAGTATAAAAAAAAAAAAAAAGTTCAGGGGCGCCTGGTGGCTCAGTTAGTTAAGCACCTGACTTCAGCTCAGGTCATGATCTCAGGGTCCTGGGATAGAGCCATGCATCCACTCCGTGTTCAGCAGGGAGTCAGCCTGTCCCTCTCCCACTGCCCCTCCCCCTGCTCATGCTCTCCCGGTCTCTCTCTCAAATAAATACAATCTTTAAAAAAAAAGTTCATCAGAAAATGATAGAAACTTAGTTCTAAAAGAAAGAAAGGAGGAACGCTAGAAAAGGAACCAACAAAGGTAAAATAAAATATTTTCTCATCCCTTAACTGATCTAAGATGAAAGTTTGTTCAAAATAATAATGCAACAATATGTACAATAATTATAGCTTCTGGATGAGTGATATTAGTGAGCAATGTTACTTGGGACAGGAAGGAGGAATTAGGAATGCTGCTTTAAAGTACTTGTACCATCTGTGAAATGGTGGAGTACTATTTGAAAAAGGATTTGAATTAGTTGTAAATATATACTGCAAACTTAAAGGAAAGCACCAAGACAGTTTAAAAAGAAGTATAAATGATATGCTAAGAGAGGAGGAAAAAATGCAGCCTTAGAAAATGCTTAGTTAAAACCAGGGATGTCAGAAAAAGAGTGGAACGCACAAAAAGATACAAAGAACAGGACAATGAATAGAAAGCAGTAACAGATATGGCAGATATTACTCCAACTATGGCAATAATCACTTTAAATTTCAATGGCCTAAAAACACCAACGAAAAGACAATGACTACCAGAGTGTGTAAAAAAACAAGAACCAACCACGAATTATTTAGCAGAAATCCACTTTAAATGTAAAGACACCGAGACATTAAAAGTAAGGGGATGGAGGAAGACATACCATGCTAACACTTAGCAAAAGAAAGCTGGCGTAGTTATACTAATTTCAAACAGAGCAGATTTCAGAGTAAGGAAAATTATCACAGATAAAGAGGGACATTGCATAACGATAAGGTGGCAAAATCTCCAATAAGATATAAGAATCATTAATGTGTATGCATCCTAACAACAGGGTATCAAAATACAATAGACAAAAACTGATAGAGCTGCAAGGAGAAGCAGATTAACTTCCTATTCCACTTGGAGACTCAACATCCCTCTATCAGTAACTGATACATCCCGCATCAGAAAATTAGTAAGGACATCATTGAACTGAAAAGCACCATCAGTCAATTGGATCCAATTGACATTTACAGACTACTTCATCCCAAAACAGCAGAATACACATTCTTCTCAAGCTCACGGGCCATTCACCAAGGCAGACCACATTCTATGCCTTAAAACACACCTTAACAAATTTAAAAGAACAGACATTCAAGGGAATGCTCTCAAACCACAGTGGAACTAAACTGGAATTCAGTAAGAGAAAGACAGCTCAAAACCCCCCAAATACTTACTTTAAATAATAATACATCTAAATAACACAAGTCAAAAAGGAAGTCTCAGGAAAAAATTTTAAATATTTTGGACTAAATGAAAATGAAAATACAACTTATCTAAGATTTGTGGGATGCAGTGAAAACAGAACTTAAAGGAAAATTTATTGCACTGAATACATTCATTAGAAAGGAAAGATCTGAAGTTATAATCTAAGCTTCCAGCTTAGAAAACTAGAAATAGAAAAGCAAATAAAATCTGTGATAAGGGAAAGAAATAAAAATCAGAGCAGAAATCAATGAAACTGAAAACAAAATTGATGAAGAAAATCAACAAAACCACAAGCTGCCTCTTGCCAGTAAACCTCTGCCACACTGAGCAAGAAATTGTATTTCTAAGAAGTCCCCTGGCATTTCTGATAGCGTTTTGTGCTTGTGGATGCTGCTATTTGGTGCATGTTGTTCATTATGCCAAAAATGACCTTTCACATTTCATATTTATGTACTGAAATCAACTTAGCCCAAAATTATTGTTGTTATTGTTGTCTGTTTACTTTTTATAACATTTGACTGCTAAATCTCTGTTCATCCTCTTATTTTTTCCACTTTTCTGTGTAATTTTGTTTCAGGTGAGATTCTTATAAGGAACATCTAGTTGTATTCTGTTCTTAACCCCATTTGAGGGATTTTAAAACCCCGGCCATTTGCATTCCATGCCATAACTAACATCTGGACAGCTGTCTTCTTTTATATCCTCAGTACAATGCCTCATGATCAGTGGAAGACAGTAATTTTAATGTGAAACCGTAAGAGTGTTTGGTAGGTATTTGGAGCTCATCTTTCTTTGATCCAAAATTTAAAAATGGGCCATCTTTTGAGCAGGGAAGGAGCATATCAATGTGAAACTCCTAGAGGCATATTGTAGCCAATGATCTGTCTTCTCTGTTAGTGCCCATGTTATACTTGACCTTGCTTCACTGACGAACATCACAGCGATCACTAACATCTGCATAATTGCCACAGTCACCAAACTCATCAAGATGAATTTTTCAGGCAGAAAATAGAGTCAGATTCAGTCAGAAAAGTGTCCCTGTAACTTTTGCATGATTCTTCACAAGGGACTCTGATACACCTTATAAAAATGTGTCCTCGGGGCGCCTGGGTGGCTCAGTTGGTTAAGCGACTGCCTTCGGCTCAGGTCATGATCCTGGAGTCCCGGGATCGAGTCCCGCATTGGGCTCCCTGCTCAGCAGGGAGTCTGCTTCTCCCTCTGGCCCTCCCCCCTCTCATGCTCTCTCTATCTCATTCTCTCTCTCAAATAAATAAATAAAATCTTTATAAAAAAATAAAATAAAATAAAATAAAAATGTGTCCTCAAACCAACTTCCATTCCTGACTGTGGGTATTTTCCAACACTCAGGCCTGGCTCTCAGTGTCCTCACACCCCCCTCTGTCCCCGATATATTTTTTTTTTGACAGAGAGAGAGAGAGAGCGCACAAGCAGGCAGAGCGGTAGGCAGAGGGAGAGGGAGAAGCAGACTCCCTGCTGAGCAGGGAGCCCGACACGGGGTTCTATCCCAGGACCCTGGGATCATGACCTGAGCCGAAGGCAGACACTTAACCGACTGAGCCACCCAGGCACCCTGTCCCGACTCTCTTTTTCTTTCTCATTGATTTTCTCATCCTTCCCCTGCTCACAGAGGAAATCCACTCCCACAACCCTCACTTAACCGAGTTCCCAGATAGCCATAACCATTTCTGTTCTCACTTCTAGTGCTAGTCCTGTATTTCTAGGGCATGGATAACTGCATTTGGAATTAAATATTACCATCACCACACAGTCTCTCCATGAGGTTCTCTTCCGAGCTCTCCTGCCTAAAAGTTTATACTAACAAAAGCTGAAAGGGTCCAATCGTGTTATGTCAGTTCCCTACTTGAGGAGCTATCGTTCTGGTAAGGAGGTACATCAAGCAAACAGGAACTAACCTTGCAGGAAACTACACCAAATCAACAGGCGCCCTGTTCCATTTTTTGCATCCAGTTTCAATCCACCCTGAACTGTGGGTCCTTCCCAGTCAGCAGATCTTCATTAATTCATCCCTATTTGATTTATTCTCACATTGGCCTCCGCTTCTGAAATGTCATATTCTCATCATTTCCTTATCTTATGTTTCCTTCAAACCCATTCTTTTTCCGTGAATCTTTCCAAGCCCAGGAGTCATGTCTGAGAAGTGGAGCTAAGTAAACAAGGCTTAGTATAAAGGCTGAAGAGAAGCAACAAACCAAAAAACCAGATACCAGATGGAAGCAAGGATCTACATAAAGGAATGGAGAATGCTAAAAGTGTAAATACATAATTTTAGTCACATTAAAATATAACTGCCAAGAGCAAAATATAGTTCTCACGTGCTAGGACGTTGATACCATGTGAAAGTAAAATGACAGCATAAAGAATGGAAGAGGAAACAAATGGGCTGTGAATGTGGCATGGATCTAATATTAATTAAAGGCAATCTGTGAGAAGTTAAACATATATATGGCAAACTCTAGAAACAACCTCAAAACAATAAAAAAAAAAAGATGTATAGCTAATAAAACAAGAGACAAGATAAAACAGAATATAAAATATTCAATAAATCCCAAAGCAGGTAGATGAAGTTAATAAGGGGCGCCTGGGTGGCTCAGATGGCTAAGCGTCTGCCTTCGGCTCAGGTCATGATCCCAGGGTTCTGGGATCGAGTCCCGCATCGGGCTCCCTGCTAGGCGGGGAGCCTGCTTCTGCCTCTGCCTCTCTCTCTCTCTCTCTGACTTTCATGAATAAATAAATAAAACATTAAAAAAAAAAAAAGAAAGTAACATAAAAAAAATTGAGCCAAAACAAATCCCAAGGTAGTAGATTTAAGCCCAACTATATCAATACTTGCATGAAATGAAAATGGGCTTCGGAGTCCATTTAAAAATCATGTATTATCTAATGAATAAGAAAAAAGGAGGCACAGTACGGTGGCTAGGGCAGCCCATGTCTTCCTCCTCCTGCTCGTGCCGTGGGGCCAGATCCCCTGACAGTGTCCAGCTGGGCTTAAGTCTGCCTAGTGCCACCTGTCTCTACAACACCCTCCAAGAAACCAGAGTCAGGGTGTGGGAAGCAAAAAGATGGAGCAGAAAAAGAAAGAGAAAATTATTGAACATAAATTATTTTTTTGAGAGAAAGTGTGCAAGCAGTGGGGGAGGGGCAGAGAGAGGGATCAAGAATCTCAAGCAGACTCCATGCTCAGCGTGGAGCCCAATGTGGGGCTCAATCTCATGACCCTGAGATCATGACCTGAGTCGAAATCAAGAGTCCGACACTTAACCAAATGAGCCACCCAGGTGCCCCTAAAATTTTTGATCTAAAGAATAATAAAGGGGCAAAACAACATAAGTTTATCAAAGCTGTCAGTCATCAAGTTCAATTTAGTCAACAAAATCCATGTCATGTAGCATAAAGTGAAGCTGAAAAGAAATTGAAAAAAGATGACAAGAAGAAAGAATTGCAAGAACTAAATGACCTATTCAAACCTGTACTTGTTGCTCAAAAAGTAAGTAAAGGTGCAGACCTGAATCCATGGTATGTGTGCTCTTCAAGAAAGGGCAGTGAACTAGGGGAGGTAATTGTAAGTTGTCTCATGACTTGACTCTGGAGAGAAAATGTGATGCAAGAGGTAAAGAACTTGAAAAAGATACTGTGGATAATTGAGATGAGAGAAAACTGGAAACATTGAACAAAAAGCATGGCGAGGTCGAAAAGAGAAAAAAAACCCTCAAACAGTGTGCAAAGATTTTCTTAAAGCTTTTGAAAACAACAAATATGGCTGGCTTTGGGTATGCCCTGGAGGGGATGATACTTGTATGCATCATTGTGCATTTCCTCCTGAATTTGTGTTGAAGAAAGATATAAAGAAGGAAGAGAAAGAAAACGAAATTTCATAAGATCTAATTGCAAGACAACGTTCTGCCCTAGGTTCAAATGATACCAAAATCACCCTAGAATCTTTGTGTGCATGAGAGGAAAGGAAAAGACAAGAAAAGACTGAATGAACTTGAGCAAGATAAGGAAGGAAGGAAAGCAGATTTCAAAGCAGGGAAAGCACTGGTGATCAGTGGTCATGAGGTGCTGGAATTTCGTCCTATTCTGGTTGATGAGCATGAGGAAGCAGACGGTACCTGTGACACCCAGGCAACAGGTGAAAAGGGGATGATTCAGTGCACACAAAGGAAGTAGATTTAAGCCCGTACATCCCAAGAGATGTGGATGAGAGAAGTGGTACTGTAGCCAGTCCTGAAAGCTTCAGCACACATATTTCAGAAAACAATGAAGCGAAGCTTCCAGAGGTAGGGGGGTGAAGTGGTGAAGGAAGTGATCTGGAAACAGCACAATGAAGGGAAGGGACAGGAAAATGGAGCCAGGGGTGCTCTTCCCATTGATGAAAATCTCTGTACTGTTGAAGATTCAGATAAACTAGAAGAGTTAAACACAGTGGAGTCAGAAGAACGACACGAAACATGTCAATGAAAACAGTAAGCCAGTTCAGCAGGAGTTGAAATTGACTACATTTTTCCCACAAGAATTTTCAACAGCGTGTTTCTTCCCCATGCGTGTTCCGAAAGGCTTAACTTCCCTCCAAAAAGGAGCACTTTCCCTAAGTCTTGTCTCCTGACTTTGTCTACATCTCATGGTAAGTTCAGAGTAGTTGATGGTAAATTGAAAATACAACGGTCATCACATAAAATAACTGACTGTTTGTTGTAACTGTCCACTCACATAGGAAGTACAACTGCTTTTCCAGTTTTTGATTTTGATTGGGCATGTGTGATTACGAGGACAATATAAATTTAAAACACCCTTAATTTATGCTGTTTTTAAGGAGTGATTTCACTTCCTTAGAATTTTTATGTTTAACACATGTCTAAAATATGAACACTATACTTCATAAAGGAAACTGCATATGCAATTCAGTATTGTTTACCTTTGGGCAATGAGATGGACATTTAAAATGGAACTTCTCTAATCTGACAAGATCAGCTGGAATGCTCTGTTTTAAACTTTTCCCTCTTTTTTTGCCATGAAGTTGTAAATAAAGACTGTTATACACATGAAAATACACACACACACACACACACACACATGAATCAACTACATGATGCCTAAAAGAAAACCCACTTAACTGTAATGACATAGGTTAAAAGTAACACAGTGGAAATGATAAATACAATTAAAAAAAAAAAAGCTGGAGGACTTATATTAATACCAGACAAAGCAGATTTTAAAACAAAGATTTACTGCTATGGGTAGAGAGGAACACTTCATGATGATAAATGGGTAAATTCACCAAGAAGCTATCACAAACCTAAATGTGTATACAACTAACAATGAAGCTTCAAAATACATGAAACAAGACAAAAAAAGAGAAACAAATCCACAATTACGGCTCTAGATTTCAACAATCTTTTCCTACTTGACAAAACAAGTAGGCAGAAAATGAGTAAGAATACAGGAAAGATAAGCACCACCAACCATCTTCACGAATGGCTACTGATAGAACACTCTGTGCAATAAAAGCAGAATATACACTCTTTTCAAGTGTACATAGAACATACACCAAAAGAAACCATTTTCTGGGCCATAAAACAAGTCTCAATAAATTTAAAAGGATTAATATCATATAAAGTATATTTTCCAAACACAAGAGAGTTTAGTTGGGAATCAGTAACAAAAATGTGAAAAATCCATATATTTGGAAATCAAGCAACACATTTCTAAATAATCTCTGAGTTAAGAAGGAATCACAAGAGGAATTTAAACTATTTTGAAATGAAAACACAGCAAATCAAAACTTGCAAAACAAAGCTAACAGTCCTTCTATGGAAAATCATAGCATTCACTAAGCGCTATGCTATAAAAAGAGAACGATCCCCCAACAATAATCTTAGCTTCCCTCCAAAGAAAATAGGGAAAGAACAGCAAAGTAAATTCAAAAGAAGCAGAATAAAGAAATAACAAGGTGCAGAATTAATTAACCAATGAATAATGAGCAGAAATACAATACAGAAAATCAATGAAACCAAAGCTGGTTCTTTGAAAAAATTCAATAGCATTAATGGGCCTCTCACTGGATTGATCAAGAAAAAGAAGAGAGAACAAACAAATTACCAATATCAGGATTAAAAAAGAGATCATCATTACATACGTTACCACACTGTTAAGACAATAAGGGAATATTACAAATATCTTTAAGCCAATAAATTAGAAAGCTTAGAAGACAAAAGATCCTGGAACATTCAAGAAGCAACAGAGAAGCAGAACAGCCCCACAACCATGAAAGAAAATGAGCTCAGAGCTAAAAACCTCCCAACAAATACAAAACCCCAGGCCCAAGTAGCTTCACTGGTAAATTCTAGCAAAGATTTTAGGAACAGATAATACAAATTCTACATGAACAATCCCATACAATTGAAGAAGAGGAAATACTTGTCTCTTCATTTTAAAAAATCAAACATATTTCTGAAATGAAAATCATACAAAAACATTTTAGGAAAAGAAGATGTCACCCCAGTACCACTCGTGATTTAAGGATGCAAAAATCTTTTAAAAATCCATTGTATCAAATCTAGCAATACATAATAAGGACACCAGGAATAGGTGGGTTTTCCCCCAGGAATGTAAGGTTCATTGAACATTAGAAAGCCAATCAGTGTAATTCACCATCTTAATAGAATATAAAGGAGAAAAACCACAGGGTCATTACAACAAACGCAGAAAAACTTTTAATGAAATTCAACACCTCTTCGGGATAAAAACTATCAGCATACTAGGAACAGACAGGAACTTCCTCAACCTAATAAAGGAAGTATAGAAAGCTTACACTAACATCACAGTTTTATAACTTGTTATCCTGAAATAATTTTAGGCTTAGAGAAGACTTACAAAAATAGTACAAAAAATTCCCCTATCCCGTTTACACACCTGCCCCTAAGGCTAATATCTTATATAGCCAAAGCACAATGCTCAAAACTAAGAAATTAACGCTGGTATAAAACTGTTACCTACAACCTTATCTGGACTTCACCACCTTCCCACTATGCCCTCTGCTGTCCTAGGACCCCGTCTGGGACCCTGTGCTGCCTTCGGTCAGCGTGACCTCTGTCCTCTCCAGCCTGCCCAGGTCCACGGTCAAGCCTTGCCTTTCGTGAAGTTGACACTGTTGGGGCTACCTGGCCAGTTATTTCAAGGAATGCCCCCTCCATTTGGGTGCTTCAGGTTTTCTCATGATTATGTTGAGATTATGCATTCTGAGAAAGAATACCACAAAAGTGATCTAGCCTTCCCACAGCCTCATATCAGGGGCTACACGATAGCAGTCTGTCCTATCACTGGTGATGCTAATCTTGATCAGCTGGCTTAAGACAGGGTCTGCCAGGCTTTTCTACTGAAAAGTTACTCTTTAAAACTTTGTAAATAATAAATGTTTGAGGAGAGATACATTGAGACTATGCAAATATGCTCTTTCTTAAACTTCTGCCCGCCGATTTTAACATTCATTGGTAGATCCTACATGCAGTAAGTTCCCCTCTGGGGGTCTGATGGTGATTTTCTAGTTCCCTCATTCCTTCTACATTTATTTTATTTTGTTTTATTTGTTTTGTTTCATTTTATTCTGACATTCATGGGATTCTTTATTTAAATATTTATATATTTTTAATTTTATTGTCTTCTTAAAGTTTTAATGCTACTTATGACTATGTAATATATCCACTTAGTTGAAAATTCAAAAGTTGCAAAAGCACACGTAATGAAAAGTTGAACACACACCACGGGTCTCATTCACTTAGTTCCCTCTCCTAAGGCAACCAATGTTACCAGTATCTTGATATGTTTCCAGCAATATAATGCATAAGAAGTATATACACACATATTTTTTCTTTTATGAAACTTCATTCTACATTTATTAATTGTAATTCATCTATAAGGAAGACATGTCCCTTCTCAACATTTTATTTATTTGTTCAATCATTTATTTTTGTAGTGTGGACTTACAGATATTTATTTTGTTATTGAAATTGTTCCAGCTTTCACCACTGGGACTTATTTAAGGTTGGCTCCTGCATCCTATTAATGTACCTCTATCTATCTATCTATCTATCTATCTATCTATCTATCTATCTATCTATCTATCTTTTTTACTTTTTGGCACCACAAAATTCCTTGGGCTTATCTTTTATTTTCCCCATCTCAGCTCTGAAATCAACTACTTTTCCACGTAACTTTGGTTCTTTTTATTGAAGAATGATATTTAAAAACTAAGATCTCAGTACTATCTGTGATAATTAACATCATGTTTAATGATAAAGGATGTTTTCTCCATAAGATCAAGAACAAAACCAGGATGTTCATGCCTCCATTTCTATTCAACATTACAATGAGGTCCTAGCCAATATACTGAGCCAAAAAACAAAAAGAAAAAGAAAAAAAGAAATACATACCAATTAAAAATGAAGTAAAACTTCTTATTTACATAAGACATAATCACCTATGCAAAGAATATGGGCTAATCTACAAAAAAAAAAGCTACTGAGTTTCGCAAGTTTGCAGGACATAAGGTAAATATACAATATCAACTGTATTTCTATATATTGGTAGCAAACAAACTGAAAATAAAATTTTAAATACCATTTATATTAGAAGACATGAATACTTAAGGACAAAATTAACAAAACAAGGATAAGACTTGAACATGGAAAATTATGAAACATTACGGAGAGACATTAAAGAAGACCTAAATAAATGGAGAGGTATATGATGTTCATGGATCTGAAGCTTCGATCCTGTTCAAAGGTCTATTCTGTCCCAAATTTATCCATAGATTCAACGCAATATTACACAAAATCCCAGATTTTTGTAGAAAATTACAAACTGAGTGTAAAGTCTATACAGAAATTTATCTAGATAACTTCCTCTTATAAAACATCCTCCAGAGAATCTTAAAGCTTGAAGGCATTTCAGAGATCATAATTTTGTGTGAGTAAAATGGCTTGTCCATTTCCCCACAGGAAGGAAGAAGCAAATTTTGGACATGGATTTCCACACTTCAATCTTGTGCTCTTCATGGATATTCACAATTAAGATTAATTCACTTTTCTTACTTAACCTAGGAAGAGATCCAGATTTCCCTTAAAGATACTAGCGTCTCTATATGAATTCATCTCTAGTTTTGCCACAATATATACAAAAGTGGCCAATAATTATGTAATAATAGATCTACAAAATAGTAAAGCTCCCCAAGAGTATTACAGCATCCCCATAACTAATTCCCTGTTCCTTAGTGATACAAACCCAGACAGACGCAATCGCGCGTTCACAGCCTTTCAGAGACAGACTCAGAATGTGCGGGCGCCGCGATCCCGCTGCTCTTGTATCCCTCAAGCACGCAAGACGCCTGGAAACATCAACGCCTCGTCTGACATCCACCCGAGTAAACCTGCAGCAGCCTTCAGTCCCGATGATTTCTGTTTGTGGACGCTTTGTAATTTTTGTGGTTGTGCTTCTTTATGGAAGACACTTAAGACCTTTGCTCAGAGTAAGTGGCATCTATTTTTATCAATTATAACAATTTAAACTCCTGCCTCCATAATGCATCACCTAAAGCTATGTTTTGGCAGCTCCCTCTTCCTGCTGGCTGGCCCCCTCCAATCCCATTCACCTCAAGGGAGCTGGTGGGTGTCTTGCTGTCACCTCGGCTCTGGGCATGTCTAGCCCTGCAGAGCAGAGACAGGATGTGTGTCTCTCAGAGCTTTCCCCAGTTGACGCCAAACTCCCACTTAACACAGAGAGCCTAACCCTGATGAGGAAATCTTTGTGGCGTATCTTAGTCTCCTGACAGGACAGAAGAAAGCCCATGTTTTGCCTCTTCTTTAAGTTAGCAGTGACACAACGGTGCCTCACAATTGTCTCTTCAAGAAATGTTTTCTCTCCTTCCTTCTTTCTCTCTACACCCCCCCCTTTTTTTTTTTTACTGAGTTCTCCTTGGTGAGGGTACAGCAAAGGGATATATGTTTGTGGCTTACAGCTTTGTACGCCAAAGAAAACCTCTGACCGGGGCGCCTGGGTGGCTCAGTTGGTTAAGCGACTGCCTTCGGCTCGGGTCATGATCCTGGAGTCCCGGGATCGAGTCCCGCATCGGGCTACCTGCTCAGCAGGGAGTCTGCTTCTCCCTCTCCCCCCTCTTATGCTCTTTCTCTCTCTCACTCTCTCTCTCAAATAAACAAATAAAATCTTTAAAAAAAAAAAAAGAAAACCTCTGACCATGTATTATTTCTGGGAGACATGAGAAGACTTTGATCCTTCTCTTTTGACAAGGGTCTTCTGTAGTGAACGGATTTGATAAAAACAGTACATAGCCACCATTAGGGTCTAAATAGGGATACAACCCATAAAGAACATTATCAGTGTTATAAAGTGGATGTCTACTTGTCTACATGGAGTTAATAAATATTTAAGAACGGTCATGTGCTTCTCAGAAGGGTCAGGAAGGATCCAATATCTACCCCAGTGCTTTGTACATGGTGGGAGTCTAAAGTTTGAGTAGAGGTGTTTAATACCACACAACTATTACACAACAAATGCTTAGAAAATCACCACACTCCCTATTCCCGTAACATAAGGCAAAAATTCAGTACTTGTCTTCTTCCTCGTAAGTCATATGGTATCATTCTATCTTTACCTCAGGGATTAATAGAAAAGAATATTTGGCACAAAACAGACATTTCCTAAGTGTTGCTGATTATATATCTTTCAGGGGAAAACTGGAATAAATTGAAACAGAAGGATTAAGTACACAAAAGAACTAGATAAAGATTCTAAGCAAATATGAAATTACATAAAAATTTGATAGTAAAATTTTTATAAAAATTTTACACAAGCGTTTGAAAATCAAAAAATCAAAATCAGTATCTGTACTAACAATGCCTGAAATAGTACAAATAAAATAGACAAAGATTAAAAAGAAGGACTAGACACAATGATTTCCTGTCCTAAGCAAAAATTACAGTATTAAAAACAAGTAATAAGCAGATTACAATAAAAATAAAGTTATAAAATTAGTAGCATCCATTTTGTGGGCATTAAAATTCAGTTTCAAATTATAGAGAAGCCCGAAATAAGAAAAATATTCATTCCTTTGTTAAATATTGAAAACTAAAGTGCTTTTAATTCCTTTTCAAATAAGATCTGTATGAATAAATTTGTAGAGTTCACTTTAAAATTAAAGACATAAGGACAAGGAAAAACATTCTGATTTTGTTTTGCTAGTTTTCTTAAAGAATAACGTAACATTGGGTCTTTATTTTTTCTCTTAATATTAAGGAAACAATGAGAAGCAAACCAACATTACTGTGATAAAAGAAAAATCAATTACCATACTGAATAACATTTCAAGATGCATTTGGGGAGTCAGAATCAATAAATTTTTGGGCTGAGAAGTTCAATATTATATTCAATTATATGTAGAATAAAAATGAAAACTATCATTACATCATTGAATTTTATTCACTTAAAAATTTTTTTTGGCCGTAAATTCATTTTAGCCAAAATATATAAAGATTGTTCCATGAAAATAACCTACCTTTTTATCATAAACATCTTGCCAGTTGACTCCAGAGAAGAAACTGTGCCTCATAATTTCTTTTGCATCATCTGGGCCCCCGCCAAGGCTAAGAGACAGAAACAAGAGTGAGAGAGCATTAAGACATTTACATAAGCCCAAAAGGAAACAAAAAAAGTGTTCACGAAATGTAATTCTCCGTGGTTTACATAGTTCTTGAGATCAAGAGCTGTACCAATAAAAAGCTTTTGCTGTCAGATCTGATTTCCCTAACGTGCTATTAATAAGAAGTCGGTTGAGCACCCAACTCTTGATTTTGGCTCAGGTCACGTCATGATCTCAGGGTCAAGGGATCGAGCCCCATGCTGGGAGTCCGCTTGAGATTCTCTCTCCCTCTCCCTCTGCCTTGTCCCTGCACCTCCCTCGCACTCTCTCTTTCAAATAAATAAATCTTTTTTTTTTTTTTTTTTTTAAAGATTTTATTTATTTATTTGAGAGAGAGAATGAGAGAGAGAGAGAGAGAGCATGAGAGGGGGGAGGGTCAGAGGGAGAAGCAGACTCCCTGCTGAGCAGGGAGCCCGATGCGGGACTCGATCCTGGGACTCCAGGACCATGACCTGAGCCGAAAGCAGTCGCCCAACCAACTGAGCCACCCAGGCGCCCCTCAAATAAATAAATCTTAAAAAAAAAAGAGGAAGAAGAAAAAGAAGTAGCCTCAGGACAATGTCGTACCTGCAAAGAGTGCAGGCTTTGGGGACAAAACCGAAATAGGCAACGAGCGCTGGAACTTAAAAGATATGTGACAAGAACAAGCTCTTAGTCCCAGTGTCCCCACTGTAGAGGGGGACAATGATACCAGCCTGGTGGATCACCACGAGTGTTAGAAATAACAGAGGTAAGCACTTAGCACAACAAATGGGAGCAACTGCCATAGTCAATTCTATAAACCAAATTTATTGTGGTTAAGACTCAGGTCAAACTATCCTTGTTACCATAAATTCTGAAATGACTAAATAATTAGTAAGAAAAAGCAACTTGTACAGTATTGCTAATAGATAGAAACTCAGCGGCTATTTTCATACCTGAAGTTAATTTCCACAGAAATGACATTGCTAATCTACGAAATATCACTGTAACCTAATTTATTATGCAAGCTGTAATACATGTTACCAATTTAAAGATGCCCCCCCCCCATCTTTGCAGGTACTCTTACTTAACAGAGAGCCGGCACAGTATGAAATTCAGGTATTTTCCAGCTTTCTCAGTCTCATATAGTGCATATTAGTCACTACGAAGAAGGAATGAGAAAAGCAAAAAACAAAAACAAAAACAAAAACAAAAAACCAGATGGAAGCAAGAGGGGAGTGAAAGAGTGAAAGGGAAGAAAAAAATAAAGAATGGGGAAAGAGCAGGGAAAAGAAGGGAAAGGCAATCTGTTTAAATCTGGATTGACAGAGCAAGCTTTCTCTGGTCTTGTTCACGGCCAGGAACGGTGTACTTAACAGCCAGCTCTCAGGGGAAAATGATGCATGTGTAATCCTACATATGCAGATTATATGTACACGTTTGTTATGAATTTTACAGACATAAAGGATGCGAGGCACAAAATTTATAAAGAATAATAAAATACAGAACGCCCTTTACTCTAAAATAGCCAAGTGATGCTCACAGAAAACATTTGTTAATTTTTGCTGAACTCGAAAGCCATACTAATTGGGTTAGGAGCAGCTCCAACGTGAATACTGGCTGATGTTTTTGTTTATGGTGAAGACTAATTTGAAAGTGATACAACAAAGACACACATCAGACCTTCGCTTGCTTGTCAGTTATATGAGTGATTTCCTTGATGAATGGTGGAAAAATATTTCCTCATTTTTGTGTGCTATTCACAATGTCATGGATAAAGACAGAACAAACGTTAAAATGTAATCTGTATAGGGCGCCTGGGTGGCTCAGTCGGTTAAGTGTCTGACTCTTGATTTCGGCTCAGGTCATGATCTCAGGGTTGTGAGATCGAGCCCTGTGTCTGGCTCCATGCCCAGTGTGGAGCCTGCTTAAGATTCTCTCTCTGCCCCTCCTTGTTGCTCTCTCTAAAAAAATAAAATAAAAGTAAAATGTAATCTGTGTTATTAACATTTTCTCTATTAGTTTCTTAAATCTAAACAATCAACAAAACAATAAAGCAAGCCCTGACTTACAAAGTTTGCCAATTTTGGTGATGTAAATACTCCCCCCATGGCCAATTTCAAGTTAGGAACCTGATGTCACTCAACACAGAAGTGGGAAGATGTGCACAGAAGCAAACCGTTCTTTAGTATTTCTATATAGACACAACAGATAAAAGCAACCTCAAAAGCACCAAGAAGAGTAAAACGTAACAAAATTATTAAGGAGTGATGAATTATGAGTATTTATTACCTGTGTTTTTAATGTACTTGATTTGATCTGTAAGTTCATATAATTTGATTTGTAACTATGACCGTATTAAACAACCAGCTCACAAAATCCTTGAAATGTAACACTGGCTCTTATGAGTTGGTACATGCCAACTCCCACACACCACTGGGTAGAAAGAAACAAACAGGTCATAATAAACAAATGATAATACAATCTAATGGTGCTGGTTATTATTAGGTATAAGGAACACACGACTGGGGAAGAATCCAGGATTCCCTGATACATGGTCAGAATGGAGCCGATATCGGAGTATCTGTGGTGATGATCCGTGGTTCCCACAGTCTAGGTCTCCTGTCCCAGACTGTACGGAATGAACCACAGGGCTGACAGGGAACTTCTAGACTAGACCAGATGGTACTAGCGGTGTTCGTAGGCAGGGCTTTCTGACTGGCGGGTCTGTATTTAGCGAATGCCAGAACTCCACCCCCTGGCCATGCTCTTTCTTCGTCTACTCCAAGTGGTGTATGTCCCTCCCTGGCTGGGCTGCAAAGTCTTTTGAGGGCAGAGATCAGGACTGGATGATCCAAAAAGCATTCTGAGCTCATACTTAGGGAGCCAGAAAAAGCAGTGTTTCTGAAGAGAATTTAACATCTCGAAGTATGCATCAAAGTAGTCTGCATGAGGAAACTCAGAAGCTTGCTGTACTTTCTTATACTTACGCTATTGTTTTTATTTTGAATGACACAGGAGATGGTAGGGGAGGTGGGAATTGGGAGTAGAGAACCATCATCATTTTGTAAATAGAAGGTTTTAATCCAGCTTCAGTTATTCATTTTATGTCACCCCTCTGTTCTCTAGCAATAGCTTGGCCTTGGACATTGCCAGCATTTAATCTATATTTGTCAAATACATAAAAAACTAAAGTATCAGCCATGAGTACTATGTGAAGTCTAAGAATATAATCTTAGACTGCCATTTTAGAAGCTGGGAGAGATTCTTTAACACGCACTTTCTCCAAGTGTGAAACTGTCAAAAATTTCAATGTCAATGACTCCCTAATATACGATTTAAGACTTCAAAATAATATCAAAATATGATTTGCACTAGGATATTTATGTCTAAGAATAGTAAACTCTGATATCAGAATGCCAAATTAAATCCTCAGCTACATGGATTCTTCATTAGTAGGAACATCATGGAACACGTATTTTCCTGGTGCTACTGAATGCAGCATGAGGTCATGCTTTTCTTAGAAACTGTGCATAGGAGGATAGAGGAGATACTAATAGAATGAGCATAAAGTGATGGAGAATAAGAAATAAAGGCAAAATGGTAGTTGACCCTTTGGTAGAATGGACAGAAATTCAGTAAAGAGTATCAGAAAAATTCATCAGTATTTACAATTGTTGAAGAGGAAGAATAATGAGGTCTATCGTTATGTTATCTTATGTTTCCAAAGACTTTTCAGGGTCCTTGAGTGGCTCTTTCTCTTTCTTTCTACCTCTTAAATTCTGTTTCTCAGGATTCTGTCCTAGGCCTTCTTCCCTTTGTACTAGACTCTCCCCACTATTCTCATGGCTCCAGCAGCCTCCAAGATGGCGATGGGGCCCCAAAGCATATATTCAGCCACTGTGTGTCTACTAAGCACTGATATGATTTTCAGCTGCTGGCTTCACATTCTGTGACTCCCTGTTCTAATGCATCCATGATGAATCTGCCAGAGCTACCTTTCATAACACAAATCCGATTACACCATCTTTTACTTTTCATAATACAGTGGCTTTTCATACTCTTCTGAATAAAGGATAAATATTTTCTAAGAAGCATAAGGTCTTTGCAATCTACCATTTCAGCTTTATCTCCCAACATTACCCAACTCATACTCTACACACTCTAGTCGCTGAACTTCTCAAATGCCATGTTCATTTGCAATTCTAGATTCCTTTCCATGTCAATTTCTCTGCATGAACCCCCACCCCGCCGTGGACTCCAACCTTTCCAGCCCCCTAGACAGAGCTAATAATTTCAATAGGCACTTGTAGGTAGACCTGAGCAACTGTGAAGACACGTTCTGTGTCCCACATTACTCTACGAACATCGACAGCAGAGCTTCTTTGTCTCACTCATCCTCGCATTCCCGATATTTTAATGCAACAGTGGAGGGGCTTGACATATCCACCTTAAATGAAAACAGCAAATCATTGAAAATACCCTATCTTCCCTTTAGATAATACCAACCTCTGGATGGACAAACCTTCAGGAGTTGTCCTACACATCAGCCCACTAACATTCTAGAAATTTACCTCAAATTTACTCAACAATTATTAAGTATCTACTATGTGCTATCCCCCCGCCCTGGCCCCGGGGGGGGGGGGGGGGCGGGTGGGGATAGGAAAATGAATGAGACACAGACACGAGAACCACAAATACCAATTTGTTCTACCAGCTGCTTACAGAGGGGACCATAAGGGAAAGGGCTGTCAGAGTTACCTGGAGGAGTCATGAAAGGATGGGCTAAAAATTCACTGCCCTCGAAATCCAAGCCAAATATTAGATCCCAAAATCAAGTAGATAAAATGGAAATCCTAGCTCTGTTTAAAGATCACCTATCACCAAGTACTGCCTGTTACATTAATTATGAAATAATCACACTAAAAATGGAACACATTTCACAACCTGAACCAACTGAGAAGTGGGTGCACTGCAAATCAGATACAGGAGAAATACCAATAGGCACCAAGAAAGTTGATTACTCTTATTCCACAGGAATTTTCTGTAGGATAAATCACTTAACCCTTTCCGGGCCTGTTTTGTCCTCATTCAAATATAAATGAGAATAATATCTACCTATCAACTCTACAAGGCCACAGAAACAGCAAAGGGGACAACAGATATGCAAATGCCCTGAAAAAGAACACTTGAAATCACTCTACAAATACAAGGTAAGCTCCCCATTACCAGGATCATAAAACACATTTCTGAAAGGTTCTTCAAGAAGCAAAAGGATGGTGTCTCTTTTATTATGTTTGCTTATTTCTGCTGAAAGTAAAATCATGCTTCTTATAAATTTAGAAGCTACAAGTGTGTGATGGAAACCATTTCTAAGGTAAACAAAACCCATATTTTAGGATTCATTTATTCCTTCCTGCATTAATTCAGTCTGTCAACAAATACATAATGAGCAGCAACCCAAAACAGAACTTCGCAAAAACACATTAGGGAAGATTTGACAATAAAATCTTGAAATCTATCCTCAAGATACTTAGTATCTAAGTGATTTTTAGAGCAATGCTGGCTGTCCTATACGTCTACAGGAAAGGTTAGCTATGTGCATGTCTACACAAACGAGAGATTCAGGGACGTTTTTACGTTAATAGTCATTTCATACGTGGCTTACAAATTGTATGTGTAGATGAATATAGAAACATGAACAAAGAATACTACAGTTCACTGATTAAGTAAGCAAAGGGCTGTAGGATTCTTCAGGTCACAGTTGTAGCTACAAAAGAAATACAAAGTGTGTAAATGTATTTTGCCATTAATCCTCTCAGCCACACAAGGAAAAGCGTATCTTCAAATGGCAAACAAAAAAAAGTAGTTGGATGTGTTAACACAGGTTGGGACGAGAGGATAGTACAGAGCCCAGTCTATCTTTTTTATTATGTAAATTAGCATAAATATAAAGACCCAGAGACTGAAAGGAAAAAAAAAAGGGATACTTCTATCCCCACAATAGCAAGTACCAGGGCAATTAAGAAACTGTTCACTCACAATATGGATATGAAAACCCTCAAAATCCTTATTTGGCAAAATCTGCATAAGGTTTCCAAGTCAGGAAAGAGTTGAAGAAATTTTTACAATGTTCTGTATTATGCAGTTAAAAATAAGTCAGTATTTCAGTGGGAAGATGTCTACACCAAATACACTGCTCCTTGGAGTTAGTTATATTTGGATTAATCTCCATATCACAATCTACCCACACTCGTCCATAGCCCATCGAGTGTTATTTGTGGCTTACCGTTTATTTGGATCCTTTATCAAGAGCCCTGAAAGCAGTGATTTTGCATCTGAAGAGAGTGTTCGAGGAAATTTAATGTCTTCCATTAGTATTAGTTCAAAAAGTTTCTCATGATCCTGGTTGTAGAAAGGTAGCCTCCCACACATCATCTCATACATGACGACCCCCAGGCCCCACCAATCCACGGCTCGGCCATAGTCATTGTCTTCTAACACCTAAGAGGGAAACCAGCGAAAAGATTCGTTATTACACATGAACTTTTAGAGCAGTCTTTACCAGATGTACAATTCTTACATCAAAGTGAATCCTAACTTGCAAAACCTAGGTAGGCTACTCTCACATCTTGACATTTAAACTAGAAAGCATCCCACAAAAGATATGAATCACAGCAGATATGTGAAATGTTCAATCCATGTCCCAAAGTGGCCAGTATACCATAAAGGGCCACGTGGCACATTCCAAGTGAGTGATGACTAAGGCTCAAGCAAAAATGGTTTGTGTATCTGCACATTTTCTCATAGGCCTACTTAATTTTTCACTCTGGTTTCACTAATGTGGACTTCAAGTAACTTGGAGGGAAGTCGTGCTGACTGAGCATAAGGAACCATGGAGAAGAACTAAGGAACTTGAGTCAAACTGTGAGGACAGGAGTCATGTACGCAGAGTCATATAGACAGGTTCAGGGCACGGCGAGCATGACAATCAAGCTGGAAACTTCTGGAGGGCCCCTGCATGTTTAAACTCTTTAAGGAAATAGTCAACAAAGTGAATATAAAATTTACTGTTTGGGGCGTGTCCAAAGCTTTAGTACCTCACAATAAAATTTCTGTTAAACACAAACACCAAAAATCACAGCACAGTATCTCTCTGGTATATGCCCTTAAATTTATTTCCCAAAATACATTCCGTGCAAAATAAATTTTGAAAGAAAGGATAGGACAGTATCAGTTAGGCTATGTTAGAGCCACCTATTCAAATCAGGGCATAATAATTCAGCATTTGTCTCAGGAAAATGTTGATTTGTACCTTCTTATTAGGTATGTTCCTCATCCAATGCAATTTTCTTCACATATTTGGATCTTCCAATATTTTTTTAAAGATTTTATTTATTTATTTGAGAGACAGAGAGACAAAGAGAGCACAAGCAGGGGTTGGGGCAGAAGGAGAAGGAGAGAGAATCTCAAAAGCAGACTCCTAGCTGCGTGTGGAGCCCGACACAGGACTCGATCCCAGGACCCTGAGATCACAACCTGAGGCGAAGGCAGACGCTTAACTAACTGAGCCACCCAGGCGCCCCAGGATCTTTCAGTATTTTATTTTAAATTACTATATCTGAATAATCTTAAAGCCTACTTTATCTGATTCTCTTAGCTTTGGGACAAATAGAGAAAGAAAACCAATTAAAAAAATCTTATAACTGATTACATAAGAATTTGATACAGAAAAAAGTGGTGCACATGTTCCAAACTTTCTTAGTTTGAGTTAAGTAAATAAGTTGTTGAAGATTACTCCTATGTGACTTTTATTTAAAATTTACCAATAATTTCATAGAATTGACATGGTATGTTTGACAGTTAGACCATGATTACCTATCAATGCTATGAAAGGCACTTGGTAGAGAGGGTATTTATATGCATGGAGAATGTAATTTTGAGAAAAAACTATGTTACTTAAAGATTACTTCAGCAGTTTTTTTCAAATGTTATGAGAAGATTTTTACTTCGGTTGTATCCAGTCTCAAGATGACATAGGAACTGCATTAGCAAGATATGAACACAAGTCCAGTTCCTATGTTTTTCCAGAAAATCTTTTGTAGAGTAACAAACTAAGCAAAATATTTTGGGGAAGAACAACAAATTCTAGTTTTTGTCTTTGGCTAAAAATATTTCAGATTTCTACTTGTTCGAAATGAGTAATGTAAGAACACAGAGAAAACAAGAAATAACCTAAAGAAGCAGAAAGAATTCGGCTGTGTACTTATTACTTCAGTGAAAGAAAACGCTGTACGTATGATTTTTAAATACCAGTGACTTTTGATTGTTCAAGAATCTATCTCCTGTCCAATTAGTAGAATGGACTGTTTGTGGGCCTGATCTAATAGATCTAGGATTTCACCTAATGACAAACAATTTTAAAATCTAAGTAACCTTTTACTCAATTCCTACAACACCAACAAAACAGTGGCACGCGCAAAAAAGAGCCAAATGTGGTTTTTAACCTCTTTTTTCATAAAACCATAAAAAGCATAAAAGCTGGATTAACTGCTTCCCGAACCCACGTTTCACCAGCCGGGTTCTCATCCCCAGCTGGTAAAACTGGCAATCCTTTATTTTTGTTTAAATACCTGGTTTGCAGCCAGAAGGGAAAGTGAGTACATAAAAAAAAGGGTTTTATTTTTGAAAAGAAATAAGCAACTGAAAAATAAAACTGCATTGTAAAAATATGTTTGATAAAATAAATTTTTTATTTCACTTTGTAAAATGAACACTGATTCTCAAAATAAGTGGTTTTGCTTCTGAACATACGCACTTTAATGAATATATAGATACATCACACTGCAATTAGAACTGTTTGCTGTATTATTTGAACTGAACGAATCTGACTTGATATATTGTATCTTATCGACACCTGAAGTCCAGCAACGCCGAGGAGAAAAAAACCCTAAAAACCCAGCCAGCCCTCTTAATCTGAGTCTTTGTTCTCAATTAAAAAGAAAGATTTCTGTTCAACTCCCACCTCCAAACAGCTGGAAGATGAAATATACAAGAAATAAAAAGAAAAGCGATTATATTTCACATGTGGATACAGAATATAAAACATGTTGCCACTGTTCAGACAATATCCCTTCTCTCTCTCTAAATCTAAATTATCTCAAAACACAATACTTCCAAAGGCTCTAGAAATTCCAGAGTGAAATTAAAATCCACAGCCTCTTTTATATTATTTTCTAAAGACAATTTTCCTCCCTTACTCAAAGCACATATTTTCCCCCAAATTACAGTAACATACAAAATTTACATTCCTTAACCTAAGAGTTGCAATTCCTTCTGACTACCTCTGGTGACTTTTTTTTTTTCCTAGAAAAAGGCTAATTTACTTGCCGGTTATCAGGAGGGCTCAAAAGGTGCGATTATCGGTAACGCAGAGGCACAGCATGGCAAAGTGCATTTCAACTCCATTACCACTCGCCTTATCATATAATTTGGATATAAATGCAGATCAAAATCTGCTCCTAGAGAAATAATCCACTGAAAGACTTCTGAAGGATTAAAGAAAGTGTCTCTTTTCCACAGAATCACTGTTACTAATGTTTACAACTGAACTCAAGGTTTCAATACGAATGCAGACACTTGGTACTTCCTTTGCACCCTATTGTCTCTGTCACCACAGATGTAGCTTTAGTTTGTAACTACATTTAATGCAAAAGAGAGACATAAAGGACAAGAGGTGATCTGGAACACCAGAAGTAATGTAAATATTCAACAATGATAAGAGGTCACAGTAACTCAATATCCAAACAGAACACAAACGCTGGGAAACAAGGCTTAGTTTCCATTTTTCAACCAGGAGCCAGAGAGTGCTTCACTTTCTGATATAATAAAACGGGTTTCAAGGAGGTCACAGCAGGTATCCATTACCATTAAATATCCTGGTAACATTTGGTTAATATTTGGTAATAGTTGATGTAGATGCTTCTGTTTATAAAAGAGCCAGGGGAGTTAAATAAAAATCAGCATAAGTAGCTCTTGAATGGTTACTAATTTCAAGGATGATAATAATAAACTATGAATTTTAAAATGATATCATCAGTTAAAGTTCCCAATGTAAATATTTATTTGGCGAATGGGTACTTTCAAAAACCATATTCACTCCAGTGTTCTCTTACCAACTGGGATTTACTGGAAGGTTGAAGGAACACCTCTCTCGGCTTGGCCGCCAGGCCACACAATGCACCCAAGGCAAGCAATTATAAGGAGGGGAGGTATGCCCCGGAGTGGCTTGCTGCTCAATCAATAATCCAGACAGAACAGATGGGGGAAAAAATTAAACATCCAAACAAACTGTCTGCACACCTATGTTGTGAAAGTAAACTGCGAACTTGGATGAACCAATTTACCATTAATTCAAAAAAGAATTTTTTTTTCCTGGTAACCTTGTATTTCAGGTAACGGATATGTGTGTGTTTTCTATGTAAACATACGTTTCTATACTTTATCATTTATGGAAATCCTTTACATATTCTCCACATCCTAGGAATCTGCTTAAAAAAAAAAAAAAAAAAAAAAAGACCTGTTAAGTCTTCCAATCCAGATTCTAAAATGTAGTGCAGCTTTAGAAGTCTGTATTTCATGGGAATTACGAATTCCACGGTTTCTTGGTATTTTCTTCACGGATATTTATTTTATACCCGGTTCTCAAGCGCTCTGTTAATTCTTAAGAGACTGAGGGTAAAGGCCATTTGCTGTGAAGGAGCAGGGCTGTAGGCTTTACGGATGCTTCCTTGCGTGTCCACGCAAGGACGGCTCACAGCGTCCTCTCGAAAGCAGTCCCTGGTTGCAGCAGGCAGCTCGCCTGAGCGAGAGGAGCACTACACGGGTGCAATGCACTTACGCACATCTGCCCAGGGAGTTCCCTACTTCCCTCCGATCCCAGAGCAACAGCCATCGAAGGGTTTCAGGAAACTGGGCCTTTCTCACCCAAAAGGTGACAGCCATTGCGAAATACTACAGGTCATCAGTAGCGCGTGCCCAGCGGGCACTGAGTTTTGTCTCTGTTGTCATGCTTCAGAGAATTTCAAATTAAATTCTGGGCTTAACCTAGAATCATTCCAAAGCACGGAATGCAACTCTATTCCTGCTGTTAAAGCCGAAAGAGCACACAACACCGAAAAGAACTTTAGGTGAGAACTAGGGGCTGCAGGAACTCACAGGCCTCTAAGGAAGTAGGAGCCTCAACTTAGCGACACCCAGAGACAGTGAAGGTTGAACTAGAAATATTATTTTCGTTCATATGTAAGTAATATCCAATTTGGGGAGAAAGTGGGATGATTTTTACCATTACCCAGAAACAGTATAAATAGCATGCCAACTCATGACAGTTACAGGCCCTTAAGTCTCCTTATACATGAGCGGACAACCTCTACCCAAACTAATCACTGTGCTCCTTCACTTAATTTCCCCCTTAATATTGATGGATCCTCCTTTTTGGAGCCATTCAGGAGGATAAAGGTTTTCAAAAAGGCCTTAAGAGAATGAGTGTTACATGAATTATTAACAAATAAAATATGAGGGATGCACACAGTTTTAGAAGGGCTACTAAAACTTTTTATTTTTACAAAATGCTTAGGCATTTGAAGACTTAGTTTCACAATCTGTTAGAAGCGGTAGAATTTTGTCCGAGGGCTAAGTGAACTGTAACTGTGTGCTCCTATTTTTACCTGCAGAGTAAATGTGCAAACACATGCTAACCTTGGACTCATTCATTCGTCTTAAGCTCTAACGACAATATCGACAGAGCCCAGGAAATGATGCCTTTTACATCTCTTCTTTGTTGCCTTGAAGATAAATACATACAATTCCATGTCATACATTTAAATGGAGTTGGGTTCTAAATGCCCCCCCACCCCATCTGCACTATTCGTTGTCAGCAACTACATTTACCCTGAATCTGTGGATGCTCCCAGCTCATTCTGAAGAAGTAACTGCATATCTCTGGCTTTAAATTTACATGAAATTTAACGTCCATTTGTGCTACTCCCTCTACGGCACCACGAGAACTTCAAGCAAATCTTTTCCTCAAAGTCGTCGGCAAAATATCTGGTCTCTTTCAGATATTTTCAAATTATATGTTATATGAAAGATAATAAAGGTAGCAGGCTTCAGAAGACAAGCGAATAAAATGACAGCAAGTGAATGTTTTCTAAGAATGAGGATCTGAAAACGAAGAACACATCAAACAATGCAACTTTAGCCACTGGAAAAAAACCTTTTACACTTACATGAAATCAAATTATGTATATATATTTTTTCTGAATAGCAACCACAACTCAGTACTATGCATTTTCCAACAGCCAAGCCATTTTTCTGCAATCTTTTTGTTAGTTCTAACTTGATTATCAAATAATTTTTATTTTTACACTATTACAGAAGTGCATTTCTCTAGGTTTCCAAAACCACCTTATTCAACCTTCCCCATCTGTCACCATCTGTTTCTTTTTAGCATGTACTTTTTGTGTGATCACATAAGCATGTGAAAAATAACTAACATTCAGATGATTATCTGCTGGTACATTTGAGGACTGGGCATAATAAAAGTGAACTGCCAAAACGTACTTAACACTTTTAATTTTGTTGGGTCTTGCATGTAAGCTACATTTGATTTTCAAACTGTTTTACAGTTGGAAAGTTGATCAGGTACTGCTAACTCAAGAGCAAAGCTGAGGCTAAATAATTAGCACTGCATAAAATGGTTTGGATTCAATGAGAGCCAAATCAAATAAAAATTTAACAGTAAGATTTTATATGTGATTTCCAATTTCTTTTTGAATTTCTACGTGGAAAATATAGTATCAATTTAAAAAACAAAATTCTCTCGAAATATCTTACCGTCCATAATGTATGGCAGGTAAGGTTTCTTTCTAATATAAGAGCAAAAACACATTCATTTAAAACCATAGATACAAATGCATTTTTAGAGATGTAGGATACTAAATGCGTACTTTATATGCCTGCTAGCACTGTGTCTCTCCAACCTCTTAAAAAAAAGACATGATTTTTTTTTTCCTTTACCAATAAATACCTCTTAATTCTTTACCAAAAGAGGTAAGAGAACAAATACTTGTAAATACTCTTTTTCCAAGAAATGGCATTTTTATACTGTAAGAGTCATCTTTCCCAGTGTTCTATGCTACAAGAAGAAACTTAAGCTTACTTAAAATTTGTCTTTAACACCAGCTATGAGTCTGACACGTCGGACAGTTAACAATCGGTTTTGACCTGATCCCTAAGTCTTTTTTGAAGTATCTTTTCATAGCCTTCGTGGATCTTTAAGGAGCAGAGCATTTCTGCCAGGTGAAGGCAAAGTAAAAGGCAGAGGGTGACCACTGCTAGATGAGACACAGGAGGCCTGAGCTCTCTCCACAGTGTGTAAACAAGTCTTGTGTAGAAAGAGACAACGCTGACAATGAGCCACTCACAAGAGAAGCAGTGATCGGGAATGTATTGCAGGTCTGATAAGCAACTATGACTTACATACCATGGAGAAAAGTCTGGCATTGATGATGGAAGGTACTAGAAATTTCAAGGTTCAAGGAAAGTGAGAGACACCATCTCAAGGGCGCTTGCCCACCCCTCTGACTCTGATCATGTTCATCTGATCACATTATTGCCTTGTTCTCAATTCCAAAGTGACTTTCCTTTATCCAGAGATCAAAGCTAAACTCCTTTGCATTTCAGTCCCCATCTCTGTATCCAGCCCCCTGTCTTCCTGCTCCCTGTTCACTGCCACTGGGCCCTCCCAGCAGGCTGACACACCCTTCTCCTCCCACGACCCTGGGCACAACTCCAGGAAAGCAATTATTTTCTTGCACAGTAATGATTGTTTTCTGTCTCTTATCACCCTGGTAAACAGCAAGCTACTTGAGGACAAAAACCATTTCTTACTATCTTTTATTCCCAGCCCCTGACACAACGCATGACCCCTAATAAATACTCTGTAAGTATCTCCTGAGCGAACGAGAGTGTTCTTCAGTGAAATGGTCCGCATCGGAGACCGGAGAAAGGGACTTAAAATTCTTGTTCTTAAAAGTAAGAGTAAACACATTCAAAGTTACCCCTATTTAACAAAAATTCCATGATTGACACAAATACTTAAAATGGAAGAATTTAAATTGCATGAGAAGTTAGCTGTTTCAGGAATTGTCATCCCCAAATGGTAACGACAGTGATAGAAAAAAGAGGGGTTGAGACCGTAATTATGGATCAACACACATCAGCTATGGGTACAGAAAATGCTGTTAAAGACCAGACGTCTGCAATATTAAAAAAAAAAAAAAAAAAAGGTACACAGAAATGTTTCTTACTTCTTTTTAAAAAGAAATCAATAATTTCTTGGGAATTGTAAAGTTTCACTTTAGAAACAACTGGACCCTTCTTGCATGAAACTCTTGGTTTTGTTCTTCAGCTGATGATATAAACATGTAAAACAGTATCTTTGTCTCTTAGATCATCTGCTTCTGAATGAAATGTGTTTATCTTCTTCAGAAATAGTTTCCCTAATTGTGACACAACTAATTTTGTTATTCTCAATACAGGATGGCATCATCTGTGGCCAAGGATCGCAGGGGTTACTTGAATTCCAGAGAAACAAAGGATTTGTTTTTCATGACATTCACAAATACAACCTATTCTAGAAAATATGATCTCATATTTGAATAAATAAGGAAGTGTTCCAAAAATTTTACTTAATTCGCCACAAAAATGGGAGGATCTTAAACTCCAGATTTTATAACAGAGAAAATAATATTGTTGGCAGCCTTCAAGAAAATATTTGGAAATGTACTGTATTTCAAATTATTAGCACTTATTTATAATAACGCAACATTCTTGAAATGTAAATTTACTCTCTAATTGAAAAAAAAACCCATTATAATAACAAACTGGTATGAGTTACTACATGTATAGGGAATGCTAGGGTTCTCGATGTATTCCTACTTCTTAATTTAATTACCTTTTCCTTTTGAGCATTTATAAAGCATTCACCTTAAAAATGACAATTATTTACATCTATAAGTGGTCTTGAAATTGTGGTTTTGGGGCCATAATACATGTAGTTAAAAAAGGGAGAGTGGCCTGTATAAGATGGACCTAGTTAGACTCCTGATCCTCTCTCTGACAAATCCCTGTGGTGTACAGACTCCATTAAAAAAGAAGTTCTGATCCTCAATCCCCTCACCTTTAAAAAAACCATCAGGGATGCTATCGCAAAAGGTCATTCCAAACGTGCAGCACACATACACAGCAGATGTTCAATAAGCTAATATCCATCCATCAAAGATCAACGCCTCCCTATTTGGCTTCAGCCACACCAACCTTCCCAGAGTCTGAGGGAGGAACTGGGCTCGTTCCTGCCTCAGGGTTTTATGCTAACTGCTCTCCGTGTCTGCAAAGCTCATCCCCTCCACTTCCGCAATAGCTGCCTCCTTCTTAGCATTCAGCTGTCTGGTCGACCACCACTTCCCCGCGCATCCTGCCCATAGACACCGTATCTTCCAAAGACAGCTGCAACAGTATCTCCTGTCTCCCATGGTCTTCTACGACAGGGAAGGGGGAGTCAACGTCACTACCTTTTCAACTGGTGTTGGCTCGGAATGCCTAACCAGGAAGCCTATGACAGAGACGATGTGTGGTTCTTGGAACCAGGCCATAGAAGGAGACACATGCACGAGTGTTCGCAGCAGCATTACAGCCCCAAACTGGAAGCAAACCAAATGTCCGTCGACTGCTGAATAGATAAACAAAATGTGGCATATCCATACAATGGAATATTATTTGGTCATTAAAAGGAATGAAGTACCAAGAAAATGCTAAAAACATGGATGAATCTTGAAAACCTACAACGTGAAAGAAGCCAGACACAATCGGCCCCCTATTATAGGACTCCATTGATAGGAAATGTCCAGAAGAGGCACACCTGTAGAGACAGAAAGTGGATCGTGGCTGCCTGGCGGGAGAGGAGCTAATGGGTATGGGTTGTGTTGTCAGAGTGATGAAAATACTCCGGAATTAGATGGTGCTGACAGTTGCACAACTCTGTGAACATAATAAAAACCACTGCTGAATGTTATGGTAGGTGGCCTGAACTCCAGTAAAGTTATTACAAATATAGTATGAAAAGGACTTTGCAAAAAACTAATAAAACATTTCTTAATGGTTTACTAGGTGAACAACAACAATAACAACAAAACCTAACAAAACAAAACAAAACAAAACAAGGGGAAACAGCCTGTGACTCGTTCCTCAGGACATTCACTTGTGGAACCCAAGGCCAAAGAGGTCTGGACCACCTGGCGAGGCTGAGGCTCGCGGTCAAGGCTCCAAGTGATGGCCTGTCAGGGTAGCGGCGGGCAGGAGCACCGACTGTCAGATGAGTGAGGATGCTTCCGCTCGCCAGCCTCCAGCCACAGTCACCCCGCTGTTGTGAAGTCCTTCTGGTTGAGGCCCCACATGCTGTGGGGCAGAGATAAGCCATCCCTGTTGTCCCCTGACTATTCTTGACTCTGAACCAGAGAGCACATAAAATGCTTGTTTTTCACCATTAGGATTTGGAGTGCTTTGTTACAAGGCCATAGTAATTTGAACTCTATCTAAAATAGCCACCACACCACACCCTTCCCTTTATCCAGCTTTATTTTTCTCCCTGGGCCTCCTAGTCATTAGATGACATTAGGGTATTTACTTATTTTTATTGTTTCGCTCCAGAGAGTGGAGTCTTTTGTGTCTTGCTCCTGTAACCACATCACCCAGACAAATACCCAATACATAGGAGATATGTAATATATATTTGTTGAATAAACAAATTCACAAATTATTATGGAACCCTCAGCATGGGGAGGTCACTGGTTGGGACTTGCTTTGGCATGAATTCCAAGATGTAGCTACTGTCCTTTCATTACCTTTCCCTATAAAATACTTTCCAATAATGAAATATGGAAATCCACAACACTGCGAATGTCAATTATCATTGTTTCTTTGTTTTGAAGGAAAATCCAAGATAGCTTATAAAACTGCAAACATGCCTGCTGATGCTATTCAATTACCTGATTTTAATAAATGAATCAAAATGGGCATCATCAAGAAATAAAATGTATGTGGCCAAAACATAAAAACTGACTTACTCTACTGAAGTTAGCACCTTTGTGCTCATAAAATATAATTGCTACATATTTTTGTTCTATAATCCCATGCTAAACAAGTGAGAGCAAAATAGATGTGATTCGTGTTGGTGGAATTTAAGAAACAAAACAAACAAGCAAAGGGAAAAAAAGAGAGAGAGACAAACCAAGAAACAAACTCTTAACTCTAGAGAACACACTGGTGGTCACCAGAGGGGAGGTGGGTGGGGGGATGGGCGAAATAGGTGACGGGGATTAGTAAGAGTCCACTTATCATGATGAGCACTGAGTAATGTACGGAAATGTTGAATCACTATATTAGATACCTGAAATTGACATAACACTGCATGTTAACTATACTGGAATTAAAAATAAGACATAGTAGATACCGCAATGTTTTTTAATGCTAAATGGTTTACTTTGCAAAACATATGGCCATATTAGATTTTTCCTCCGAATGAAAGCATAGCCTACCTCTGGTGCCAGATATTCTGGTGTGCCACAGAATGTCTTCATGGTGGCTGCATCTGTGATCCCTTCTTTGCAAAGTCCAAAATCTGTAATTTTTATGTGGCCATCTTTATCCAGCATTAAATTCTCCAACTGTGTAGTAAGAAAAATGACATAATTTGTTTTATAGTTTTCAAAAATAGGAAAATACGGTTTTGAAAAATTACTGAATGCTGAGTAAGGTATTTTGGAAAGAGGACATAGCTGTAGTTAATAGAACTTGCAGCACTTACAAACCCTATAGCTTCCTAACTCATGTGTGAAAAGAAGTATGTTTTATCAAATACTTCACGATGATAAAATTATTGATTTTTAAACCAATGGGAGTAAGAGCCATTATTGTGTAAGCTCTGAGAACTAAAACCTAAATAACTTTTCAAAGCAAACAGCAATCCTTTTTTTTTT